>NW_024070186.1:17607418-18050712 GCF_014754425.2 Oryx dammah | reverse complement strand
TGATTGGTAAAAATTTCTCTTAAATTTGAGAATTCCCATGTATCCTTAGGCAACATCTACAATTTTTAAGTTAAAAGATTTTCCTTAAACTGTGAGAAAAGACAACACATCCCTCATCATTGTACTTTTTACATTTCAATCCTTTCCATTAAATTCACAATTTGATACTACTACTATAAGTAGTATTTACTAATCTAGTTGGACTAGATTTTTCCACAATGCTTCATTTTCTCCCTTTGCCAAGTATATTTGGTCTGATCTGTATGTTCCCAAATACTAGAATAACAGACAGACTTTTTCTGTTAGGTTGCAATTTTCTTAGGGTTTCTGCTTTATTATTTCCTGATACCCACAGCAGAAGTTGAGAGATATAACTTTAAATAATTAACAGACAAAAAGTTCTTCTACAATGAAGGTGCTTTGTTACACTCCATCATACTAGAATAACTGAACTGTAATTTCCATACAATGTATGAACTAAAGGATTTGATGACAACTACAAGATACCTGATAAAGTAAGTAAACTGACTTAATACCAATGAGAAGAATGGAGATGGCATTTCAGCTATAAAAAGGCAAGGCAAAAAGACCTTTTCTAGCCATTTAAATATTACTCAAAAAACAAATACAATTGAGTAGAAAGGAAAACCAAAAATACTGTATGTACCTTTAACAATGTTCTTGTAATGTGATATACAAAACTTCTCATTTTTTTTCCCCAGGTAACACAAATTAAATGTGTACTAACAAAAGAGATTAATAAAGTCCTTCCATTTCAGTTCTTAATATCATACAGTGAACTTAATAAATTCTGTGTTCTGATTATTCTAAAGAAAAAAGGCTAGAAGAGGGACAAGGAAACATAGTATGGACCCAACGTTACTCTAAATAAGAATTTTACTTAAGAGATCATCAGCCAATGGAGTGTGAAGGATTTAGTGATGTATTTTATTCTTATTTTTGGACAGTAGTACCTTCAAGTGGTAAGTTTATTGGTTTATGTCTCCTTTTTCCATTTACCTAAAACATAAGTTCTTTCACCCCATTTCTTATTATAAAACTAATTTTCTTTTTAGGTACAACTCTTAACTATTCTTGGAAGAAACTTTTATGTTGTAACATGGAGGCTGTGAGTAAATAAATGCATCATTCTTTTGAGGATTACTCAACTGACAAAGGATCTAATCCCCTAAAATTAAAAAAAAAGGGGGGAGGGCAAGGGAGAATGATTACCCTAGGAATTATCTGAAAATGGGATAAACTTTTCCTTTTATTCAGAAGTTACTATACATTGTCAATAGACCCTTTTTAAATAAGGAGGAAATGGGTGGGGGGAAGCTTTTTAAACTTCACCTATTTTTATGTTTGAAATCTTTTTGTCTTAATATGCTTGGTAAAATTAATCCTTAAAGGGAATCAAAACTCCAATCTAAATAACCTCAAACCTTTTTTTAAACCATAAATGAATAAAATCATAGGACTCTGGACATACACAACCACAGTAGTCTTTTCTTCTTCATATACATCATTTAGTTACTTCAAGTGCAATGGAAAGCTCTAGCACTTACTTCTGGATCAGTTCACATTCCACTTGTAACCTTTTGTCTTTTTTCACAGGAAAAATACAAACTGATCCCAAACTTATTAAAGTACACTTGTGCATTAAATCCCTGCTCATTTTGCATAAAGAGAAATAGAAAAAAAAAGTCAAACATGTTCTAGTGCTCAGTGTAAACATTTTGAACTGTTAATTATTTATTAATTTTCCTTAAGGGTACTTAGAAGTGTGTGTCACATATTCAAAGTTAACCTTAGGAATAGCACCATGACCAAAAAAATCCATAAAAATGGTTCTCTCTATAATCCCTTAGTTTTACTTCAGAACTTGAGAAGCTACCATAGTCAACCACATTTTCAAAGTCACCAGGCCAATTCTTACTTGTGTTTTTGGTTTTTTTTTTTCAGATGAAACAAAAATACTGCTTCTACACACAAGGGTCTAACCATTTTGGACAAAATGAAAAACTAGGAACTCGCTGACCAGCCAATCAATCCAGTCCAAAAGTTAAGAACAGTTCTACTGATGAAGCCTAAATGGTTTAAGTATCATTTTACCAAAAGAACTGATGTATTTATGAATATATTCCATATTTGTTTATGGATTTTTTTGGTACCTTTTTGCAGATGATGGTAAACATGGAGTTATAACCCTGAGAATAGATATAAAACAGAGAAGTTTAGGAAGAGTTAAAATAAATTAATGGATATGACATCTATCACCATTTCTCAAAATTAAGGAAGTAAAGAGCATTCCATTAATTTTTTTCGAGTCACTAGTCAAGGACAATTATCCTGACTCAATCTGTCAAGAATACAGTTAACACGAACTTTGAGAAAGAAAGCATCATAGTTTTGAAGTGGTGATAGCTCTCTCAACAACCAAAGGAGAGGCAGGCAGACCACCTATCTCACTTGGTAATGTCTAAGATTATCCTTCCCCTTACACCAGGGTAGAAAGAGAAAGAACCTTCTACCATGTCAACTGGAATAGAGAACCAAGAAATACCAACACTTCAGAACATTCTAACACTGATATCAGAGTCTGATGTTTTTCAATGTCTGCCACCTTAAGGATACACAGGAGAAAAGGGTTAATTTTGTCTGAAACCAAACACAATTAGGGCCAATAAATAACAGAGGGTGGGGGTACTGTAATACACCCTTTAGCTACAAAATATGTAAACCACTTGAGTCAAGTCCATCTTCAGGCACAAACAAGCTAGGAATGGCCACCTACACTGTTTGGAGTAGCACAGCCTATCAAGTAAAAATATTTGGCTCGAAAATAAGTGTACTATGGTATTTGATGATGTGGTAAAAGTCACGCTTTAAGTGAATTTCAAAATTATTTGCCCACAACAGTTTCTTAGATTTATACTAGAAGTCACTAATAAAGATACTTAGTTGCACCAGCAAAGAATGCTTGGGATTGCACATGGCAGCAGTAGACTAAAAGAGATAGAGAATGACAACTATTTTCCTATAGAAATGAGATTCGCAATTGCACTCTTATCAAAACTCAACTCTACAATTTAAGAGATGGGGGAACACTACATATAATTTAAGTACTCTTTTAGCCCTGTACACTCTTAAAGAACACACTTTATCTAAATCTAAGGCACACAAACTCTATTTCACAGAGTAAGACTATGGAAGACCAAGATTTTGGTTAAATTCCATAAATGGAAAACAGGAGATCTTGGAAAGACAAATCATATAATATTTTGTTAGTGCACAATTTAAAAGAAAATGCTACCTATGGTCTGGCCTTAGAGGTTTAAAATATACAATCAAACATTAAAAAAATAATAATTTACCAGCACTTTATGAATTCAAGTTTATAAAATAAAGTAGATGATATTTTCCTTAAAAATAAAGACAAAAAGAAGACCCAACAGGACTTGGAAAGAAAAATTGGAAACCATTTCAATGAAAATGATAAAATCTGGTAAAATGCAATCTACTCAAGTAGCCAGGGAAAGAAAAAAAAGTGGCAGGTACCTTGCCTACTAATCGTGGCTACCGCCCCTTCCCCAATTGTTATGTCAGTATGAACATAATATTTACGAAGAATCTGTAAACAAAGGTCATGTGAAATTATACTACAATAGGACTGGAATTAGAAACTACCACCTTTTGACGAATTCTGAAAATAACTGTATGACACTTGCTACCATAAAAGTAATGCTTATTGGTTCTGATAACCAGAATGTCTAGTGTTTAACATATTTCAAACTCTTGCTATGTGTAGTTAAATACTGTCAAAAGTAGGTTAGATCTGCCCCCAAAATGAAGCATATTTTGGCACCTGTGCTGATGCTGCTACAAAGGCAAGCAAGTGCAAATAAAAATAACAGTCATGATTTAGTCACATTCATAACTTTTCATAGAAAAATATAAATATATTCCCTGAATTGTAGGACAAAAAATAATTTCAACAGCCAGCTTTCACTATAAATTCCAATCCATTCCGTCTTTAAGTGAACTGGTTTTCCCTCAAGGTCATAAGGTGCAATCATCAAAATCTAACACATTTTCTAAGCTCCTATCATCATCCCCATCATGGTATCTCACGGTCCTTCTCCCCTGATTTCTCGTCTTTATTTTTGAACGTCGAAGAACTCTTTTAGATTTTGCATAGTCCACATCCTCCCAGTCATTATCATCCACATTTAACCTAGGACGTTTGCTCTGTCTTGGTCGTCTCATAGTTTTAGACACGTTAGCTGTAAAAGTTTTACCTTTTCTAACTACTTTTGCTTTCCCTTTCGTTTTCCTCTTTTTGGTTTTTGAGTCATCCGTACAGTCAGCATCTGATTCAGTTGCAGATCCCAAATCTGAGTCAGATTTGGGGCTAGTGTCTGGTCCACACTTTGAACTCCCTGTTGTTTCAGAAGCTTTCAGATTTTCCAATTCAGTTTGCAGTCTCTTCCTTTTTACTTCTGTTTCGGAATCCCGCACCACTTTAGTCTTACTGAAAGGAGCCTTCCCATAGGTCCGGAGCCTCCTGCCATTCCACCTACGTAGCCCATAGTTCAGTTCCTCTTCAAAGTTATTCTCTGCAGGAGCTTTGTGCACCAAAGTTGACTCAGAAGAACATTTTCTACCTACCTCACCCCGTGGAATATGGCTTTTTGAATCTTCCTCCAAGGCATTCTTTGTTTTAGAAGGTGCAACACTGGTTTTGAGACTCCTGGTACGCCTGTTCTTGTGTCCTGAATTCAACACACCTTCAGAGTCTGAGTCTTCATTTAAAGAGTGACTGATACTTTTTGTACTACCTTCTGAGTCGGTATCAGGTGGCTGCCCTTCATAGCCACTCTGTTCGTTTGGCACTTCACAGTTTACATCCCCCTCAGAATCGCTGTCTATCTTCTGAGCTGTGGCACATGCAACATGGAGGGGCTTTCTCCTTGCAATTTTGCTCCCAGTGCACTCGTGGTCTACACGGCCTTCTTCCGCGTCACTCATCAGCTTGATCCGACTGGCAGCGGTGGTGGCACACCTCCGAGGCACTCTCAGAAGGCCTGGTCTGGCTCTGGATGCTTTCTTAACCACCTTCGAATTGCTGTCTGAGTCACTGGAACAGACCCTTTTCCTGGCAGCTTTCCTGCTCTGTCCGTGATTTTGTGATGCAGAATCTAAAAATCAAGCATACTCTTTTAATCTTTACTAGAAGAGTAAGTCTAAAGGAATTAAATGTTCAACATTTTAAACAACTTAAGTCCGGGATTTCTTCTAACTTCAAAGGAGGATGGCAGTGAATGGGTTCGGCTTTTACTACTTTCAAACAGTGACTTTTTCAGCCTCAGCACCATTCACATACGCTTATCAATAACACCCCATGCATTTCTATCTATATACACAAGACACTCAACACTACAATATTTTATTTACTTGAATACAAACTAAAGTCTCTTCACCATTGCACTAAGGTATGCAAACTAACCACTCTCAGCCTCCCTGAAACTTAACAAGTTCCATCACACACTACGTTTAATCTTAGCTTTACATGGCTCCCGATCTAGTATTTTTCTCCACTTACCAGGACAATCTCAATTCAGCAATTTATCTTAACTCTCCATACTCCAGAGTTATTATCAATAAAATGGACATAATAATAATAGTACTTATCTCATAAAAGATATGAAGACTAAACTGGTTCATAAATAAATATAAAGCATTTAGAAAAAAAATCCTGATGACAAACAGCTTGGGAACTGTTCTGTGAGCTATTATTATTACTACCTCCCACATTCCTTTCAGTCACCCTTTTCTTTCCTTCTTCTTCTCAAACTATTATCACCAACAGCTTATAAATGCTGGCCTCTGCTTTTCTTGAACCCATAGCCAATACAATATCCCCATTATCAATATAAGAAGTGAAATCTCTATTAAAAATAGCTATGGCCAAGGCTGTCTGTTACACGAGCGAAACTAAATGTACTCAACAACCAGTAACAGTACACACAGAGAGAAAAGATGAATGGAGAATGCATGACACGGAAAGAAAGCAGGTAGCAAAGTAAAATTTCATGGGGAAAAAAATATATATGCTATAAAAAAAAAAGACAGCAGTGAACCAAGGTTAAATGTTTTGAATTACCTTTTATAAGACTATTTGGTTTTTCTTTTGCTTTCTTGTCATCATCTGAATCCAAATCAGTTTCAGATACATGATCTGAAAAACACTGGGATCTAGCAACAGGTTCACTCTTCACATTCCCTGAACTCAGGTTCATTTCCATCTTATGACATCTGTCTTGTCCATCTTCTTTGTCAGACTCAGAGTCCTCTGAATCACTGAAGAGCTTTGCTTTTTTAAGGAAAGGAGCATTCTTGCGACCTGTGCTGTATTTCCTACTGCTGTATTTTCTTGTTTCAGAATTTGCTTTCTCCTCTTCCTCTGAGATGTTTTCTGCCTTAAGTTTCAGCAAAGATGTTGATGGGCCAGCAGTTCTGCTATGTTCATTATCTGAATCATGACTTTTAGAGTCTTCCTCAGAAGACGTTATTTTAAGGAATTTTGTTTTAGAAGTTGCTGGAATTTGGGACTTGTAACCATTAGCATGCCAATTTTTCCGGGCTACTCGTAAATCACTTTCTGACTCTGAATCTCCATTTTCAGTATTCTGGGCAGCAAGAGAGTTGGACAATGGTGAAAGTTGATCTTTTAGCTCCTCTTCTTCAAGTTCTGACTTCAAGCTCTGGTCATCCTCAGAATTATGTAATAATTTTTTTCTAGCTACAGCAGAAGCATTGCGGTGGGGCAGCTTACGGCCAGAACAGACACTTTCAGAGGTAGAATTCTCCTCTACATCACTCATTAACTTGATTTTATTGGCAGCCACAGCAGCACACTTTCGTAGCACTTTCCGGTTACTTCCAGCTCTAGCTTTTACACTTTCACCAGTCGCCAAAGAATTGTTATCTGAGTCACTTAAATAGACTCTCTTCCTAGTGGCTTTTCTGCCACATCCATTTTCTAAAGAAACTGGACCTAAAAATAAAGTAACAGATTAGAAAGGCCTTCCTTATTCCAACATTTTAAAATGACTTCATTATTTTAGTACTAATTTTCCTTATTCTTTTAATATCAAAACAGATTACACCTGTCTAAATTTTAAAAGTTTAAAGGGTAGAACAGAAGAGAATCCAGAAATAACCCAAGCACAGATGGTCAATTAATTTATGACAAAGGAGCCAAGAATATAAAATGGAAAAGGACAATCTTGTCAATAAATAGTGCTGGGAAACTAGACAGTCACATGCAAAAGAATGAACTAGACTACTATCTTATACCATAAGATATACTATATCTTATTCTATATCTTATAACACACAAAATTAACTCAAAGTGGATTAAAGAATATAAGACCTGAAACCACAAAACTAGAAGAAAATATAGGCAGAAAGATCCTTGACACTGGTCTTGGCAATGATTTTTTAGATCTGACTCCAAAAGCAAAAGCAATGAAAACAAAAATAAACAAGAAGGACTACATCAAACTAAACAGCTTCTGCACAGTAAAGGAAATCATCAACAAAATGAAATGGCAACCCACTGAAAAGGAGAAAATATTTGCAAAAAAATATATCTGATCAGGGGTTAATATCCAGAATATACAGAGAACTCATTCAACTCAACAACCCCCCACCAACCAAAAAAAAAAAAAAAAATCAATTTAAAAATGGGCAGAGAATCTGAATAGGCATTTTTCCATAGAAGACATACAGATGGCCAATAGGCACATGAAAAGACACTCAACATCACTGATCATCAGGAAAATGCAAGTCAAAACCAGAATGAGGTACCACTTCACATTTGTTAGAATAGCTATTATCAGAAAGACAAGAAATAACAAGTGTTGGGGAGGATTTGAAAGAAAAGAAAACCCTTGTGCACTGTTGTTGGGAAAACTGGTGTAGCCACAATAGAAAATAGTATGGTTGGTCCTCAAAAAATTATATGATCCAACAATTCCAATTCTGGCTGGTTACCCAAAGAAAACAAAAACATGAATTTGAAAAGATACATGCAAGCCCCATGCTCACTGCAGCATTATTTACAACAGCCAAGATCTGGAAACAACCCAAGTGTTGTTTCCATATGGATGAATGGATAAAGAAGATAACACACACACAATCTACACAAACAGGAATACTATTCAGCCACAAAAAAGAATGGATTCTTGCCATCTGCGACAACATGGACAGACCTTGAGGGCACTATGCAAAGTGAAATAAGTCAGACAGAAAAACAAATACCCTATGTTTAAGTGGAATCTATACTTATATGTGGAATCTACAAAAACAAAACAAGACATGCGCCACCAGGAAACAGACTGGCGGTTACCAGGGGGAGGGCAGATAGGGAGTGGGTAAAATGGGTGAATGGAGTCTAAAGGTACAAACTTCCATTTATAAAATAAATAAATCATGGAGACACAATGTACAACATGGCAAGCAGAGTTAATACGGCACTGCATATTTTAAAGTTGCTAAGAGTATATCTTAAAAACTCTTCATCACAAGAAAAAAGAAAATTTTCTGACTATGCATGGTGACACATGGTAACTAAACATACTGTGATAATCATTCTGTCAAGTACACAAATGTCAAGTCAATTACACTGTACACCTGAAATTAATATATTTTATGCCAATTATGTCTCAAGGGAAAAAAAGCATAAAGGATATGTAATCGTGTAGATGCGTCAGGTAAATAAAGCATTCAATATTTATTCAGCTTTTGGGTTCTCTTGACACACATTTCTCCCAGGACACTGAGCCTCTTCTCACCAGTTTTTCTCTGTGCAGCTCTGGTCCTGGTCACCCTGAGGTTGCTGCTCCTGGCTGGCCCACTACGGGAGGAAGAGTCTCGAGCTCTTGGACTCCCCTTGCTTTCCTCAGAACTATTTGAAGCTGAAGATGATGAAGAGGTACCTAAAGAATCTTCCATTTCACTTTCTAAGAAAAATGAAGCATCAACAGTTCATTACATATACACTCCTATCTTTACACAGTAAGCAGTTATTCTGTAACAACAGACTAAAGGCAGATTCTTAAAACACTTAGAAGTGAGTGTATTTTTAAAAACTGTTTCAAAGAATAGCTGATAATACTAAAAGGTACATAATCAGCATTTGGAATCAAGTTTGTTCTCTTATTTTTGAAAGTAACATATTAATACTGATTTAGATTCAGAAAAATAAGTTTATATACTGATATTTTATAAACAAGCTTTCATTAAAATTTTACAAGCCCCACAATAGTGGGGCTTCTTCCTGCTTCTGTTTTGAAACAAGTATTTCCTATAGAAAAGACAGTCACTTCAAGTCCAATATTTTACAGGTTTTCAGGTCTCTCTCTAGCAGTTGTTCCTAACAGCATCTTTGTATCACACATGCTTCCAAGCTCAAGAAAGAGCATTTCAACATGCGACACACACACACAAAGGTAGAATAGGTGTGAGATGCGTAAGATAGGAAACCAAATTTCCTGTTCCTTCACCCAGGCATGTCTATCACAAAACAAATATTCCATCAGAATGAGTGGGAACATACTGTTGAAGGACAAAATCGTGCTCCATAATACAACCCAATTCTATGTCAAAGAAGAAAGTGGCTGATAGAGGAATGTGTATGTGCCAACTCCTGCACTCCACATCCCATCATGCTGACTGTGTTTCCAGATTCTTCTTCCCCATGTATCACTGTCAAACTGATTCATCCTCCTGAGACAGAATTCGTCATGTGATTCCCTCAAAACAAGGGACCCTATTAAGTAAACCAAGCTTCTCTGTAAGGCTTGCCAGTCTCTAACTGAGGCTGCATTCTACCTGTCTAATCCTACTGTTTTAAATCACAACAGTAACCACTATACTATCATGACAAGTCACTGAAATCACTCAGAACAAACTCAAGTATGTACATAACACAACCTCATTCACAGGATGTTCACAGTCTGTCAGCTACAGTTATACCACCAAATGGTAATAAAATAAAGTTTTTTTTAATTTTCCAGATCAAGCCTTAAACTTACATGATTGAAAGAAATTTTTCCATGTCAGATTTTGCACACAAAGTATGATATTTATACCACATTATTTAAAACCTGAAGGATTCAAATTTGCTTAAAATGTGGCCACACCATTTGCAAAGAACAGCATTTATCAAATATAATTATTCCATGTGTTATTTATGTCTCTTCTGTTAAATTTTACATTCCTTGAATATCAAGACCATATCTTACTTCGTTATTCTTTCCTCAAAATCCACAGTAACTAGCAATGTTATAAACTTGAGTGCTCAACAGGTGAACACACAACATCCCATTTCTCACCAGACAATGTAGAACCATTTGTCAGAGTGACAGGTCTATTTCTTCTCATTCTTTCTGATGATGCTGCTGAATCTGAAGAGTCACCAGAAGTAACACCTGAAGAGACACTAGCAGTCGTCTTGCGGCTTGCGGAGTAAGTTGCCCTACTTGAGGTAGGCTGGACAGGAGAACCTACGAACTCAGAAACTACTTTTGTCTGAGATTTTAAACGCTTCTGCTTGGTATTTCTGGTCAAAGATAGGAAAAATAAAACAATATTGAGCAAAACAGAGGATGTCTAAATAACAGAGTATTATTAAAGAATAACTTTATGATCAAGACACTGAAATATTCATTATTAACATCTTACTCTAGCTTGGGTTACTATTCTTTTATTTTAAATTTGACATTGCTTTATCCAAATTTGAGTAATAAACAGATGATCTAAGTAACAGTATTATAGAAAATCATACTGAATATCTTAGATTCTTTGGATTAAACAATAAGAAGAGCCAACATTTATGTAATACAGGCATTCATTCGTATTATAAATTTTTTAAAATTGTATGTGTAATGACATTTGTGATTTTTTATTTATTTATTATTTTTGGCCACATCACTGCCTGTGGGATCTCAGTGTCCTGACTAGTGACTGAACCCAGACCATGGCAGTGAAAGCCTGGAGTCCTAAACACCTGGCCACCAGGGAATTCCCTATATTAAAGAATGAGACTCTCAATATGACAATATTCCCTCTAGGCTCATTTTTATATATTCCTAAAGACAGTATAGGCTTCCCTGTAGCTCAAACAGTAAAGAATCTGTCTATGATGCAGAAGACCAGGGTTTGATCCCTGGGTTTGGAAGTTCCTCTGGAGAAGGGAATGGCAATCCACTCCAGTACTCTTGCCTGGAGAATTCCATGGACAGAGAAGCCTGGCAGGCTACAGTCCATGGGGTCACAAAGAGTTGGAGACGACTGAGCAACTAACACACACACAAAGACAGTACAAAATCAAGAGAAATCAACAAAACCTGAACAGAAAGAACAGAGACGCAAAAAACAGATCAAGCTAGCTAGTTTTTTTCTGAGACCATCTAAGTGCCAATTCACCATATTTGATTCCTGAGCCATGTATTATGGTGAAAAAAGATGGAAGTTTAAGTCAATCTGACTTTAAATTACAGATCTGACTAATATTCATGTTTTTTAAAGATAATCCTTTAAAACAAAATGATTTGGTTTTGCTTTCCCTTAAAACAAAAAGATAAAGGTGCTTTGACTTTTAGGAGTATCTAAGGCATCTGAGCTTATAGATAACCACACTCAACTATACTTCAATTTTTTGAAGAAAAAAAAGAAAACCAATAATTCTTTTAAACAGTAACTTTATCATAATCAAGAAACTTCAAGTTTTCAAATGTAAATAGACTGTTTTTAAAGTCAAGCAGTTTTCCAGTTTCCATGTGTTAAATGCAATCTGTCAGTTACAAACGGGAGAAGGACAGATGGCTACAAAATGTAGTATCTTGATTTCCTTCCTTTATTAAAAAAACGAAAGGATTTAAAAAGAAAACTCAAGTTTATTATGTCAAAAATTTAACTTCCCTTAATATCAACCATGGGCTTCCCCAGAGGCTCAGTGGTCAAGAATCTGCCTACCAATGCAGGATGCATGGGTTAGATTCCTGGGTCAGAAAGATCGCCTGGAGAAGGAATGGCAACCCACTCCAGTATTTTTGCCTGGGAAATCCCAGGGACAGAAGAGCCTGGCAGGCTACAATCCATGGGGTCACAAAGAGTCAGATATGACTGAATGACTAAACAATAGCAATATTAACTAGAAAGTAATATAAGAAGAAATAATTACATGCTTATACCTATCATAAACTTGACTTTTAACAGGAGACAAGGTGTAGTAGCTCAAGAATGAACACATTCTCTTTTTACCCTATCCTTTATGAAAAAAAAATGAAGGAAGCCTCAGAAACCATTGGGAGACCATTAAACACACCAGCATATGTATAATGGGAGTCCCAAAGGGCTTCCCTTGTGGTTCAGTTGGTAAAGAATCCGCCTGCAATGCAGGAGGACCTGGGTTCGATCCCTGGGTTGGGAAGATTCCCTGGAGAAGGGAAAGGCTACCCACTCCAGTATTCTAGCCTCGAGAACTCCATGGACTATACAGTTGGACACGACTGAGCAGCTTTCACTTTCACAGGAGACAAAAGGAGCAGAACAAAAATATTTGAAAACATAATGGCTGAAAATCACCCAAATCTGATGAAAACAGTACACATCCACAAAGTTGCGCAAATTTCTAGAAGGATAAATTCAAATCCACACCTACAGTCAGCTGCAAGATGAAGACAAAAAAAAAAAAAAAAAATCTTGAAAGCAGCAAGAGAAAAACTGCCTGTGTACAATGGAAGGAACCTCAATAAAATTAATAGCTGACTTCTCATCAGAAACACTGGAGGTCAGCAGGCAGTAAGATGACATAGTCAAACTGCTAAAAGAGAAATACTGCCAACTGAGAATTGTATATACAGCAAAACTACTCTTGATAAAAGTGAAATTAAGACATTCCCAGGTAAACAAAGATTAAGGGAATTCACTGCTAGCATGTCTGCCTTACAAGAAATAGTAAAGGACTTCACAGACTTCCCTGGTTGTCTGGTGGTTAAGAATCTGCCTGCTAAGGCAGGGAACATGGGTTCAATCCCTAATTCCAGGGAAAATCCCACCATGCCTCGGAGCAACTAAGTCCATGTACCACAACTACTGACCCATACGCTGACCACACGCTGCAACTACTGAAGCCCACATGCTCGAGGGCCTATGCTGCACAACAAGAAGCCACGACTGTGAGAGGCCACGCACCTCACACATCCTGTCAAGTGTGAGAAGCCCATGCACCACAAGAGAGTAGCCACCCCTTCCTGCAACTAGAGGAAGCCCACATGCAACAGTGAAGACACAGAACAGCTCAAAAAATACATAGGGAAGCCCCTGCTGGTCCAGTGGCTAAGACTCCATACTCCCAATGTAGGGGGCCAGTTTGATCCCTGGTCAGAGAACTAGATCCCAAGTGCCTCAGTTAGAATCCAAACTAGCAAAGCCAAAAAAAGAAACATAAGTAAGTAATTTTTTAAAGAAATATTAAAGGATTTTAGGTTGAAAAGAAATAAAAACCAGAGGGTAACTCAAATCCACAAAAAGAAATAAACAACCACTGGGAAAAGTAATTACATAGGTAAATATTTTGGGTTGACCAAAAAGTTTGTTCTGGTTTATCCATGAAGATGTTATAGAAAATCCTGAATGCATCTTTTGGCCAACCCAATATAACAGTATAAATAATTTGCTTCTTATTTTCTTAACTGATTTAAAAGACAACTGCATAAAACAACATATAAAAGTATAAACTGTATGAGAGTTAAGGGCACAAATAAGAAGGGGAAAAAAGCTAAACTGGAACAAAATTCTTAAATCTGTGAGAATGAAACAGTATTAACCTGAAGTAGACAGTTTTCAGTTGAGATGCATGATGTAATCCCAAAAACAACCATGAGGAAATCCATTAAGGTTAACAGTGCACATTCTAAATGTACATGAAAACAACTAAACACTGAAAAACTCAACTTCCACATTTCAACGCTTTAAAATACCTATAAATTTGATATTAATGCAAGCTATAGTCATAAAGGACAGAATAATTTACTATAAAAGTGTAACTCCTGCATTTTATATTTCTTCTCTACAAGTAATCTCTAGTGAAAACATATACATCAAACTGGCACTTTCCCTTACATAATCAAATGCTCAATGGCCATACCTAGTAACCATTTTACCCTCTGCATTAAAAAAAAATTCTTATGTGAAAGATAAATAATATTTTGAATCCTTAATAAGACAATTGATATTTCATTAAATGCTTACAAATTTATGTAATTAAAAATCACCACAGTAGCTCTATATGCAGAAAATGCTTTCAACCTATAAAAAGTGACTATTCTTTTCTGTTCTCTAAAATGATCAAGCATTTCTAGCATAATAAAAATCAAGTATCACAACCTGATTTAAAAACTGCATACAGAGACTACAATAACCAATTCACCTGATACTTTTGTTAGCCTGATTGACACGGTTACAATTTTGTCGTCTCTTAAACCTCTGGCTTCTTCGAAGTTTTTCATTGAATTTTTGACCAATTTTAAAATCAGAGGAGATTTTCTTCATTTTTTCTTCAAATAAGGCAGACAATCTCAATGTCATACTGTAAATCTGCAAGGACATGAAAGCAAAACTAGAACTATAAAATCTTATATTTTTACAAATAAATTTGTAATAATCACTGAGGTACTTGTAATCTATTATATCACTGTTCTAGATAATATTTTATCTATTTCCTATTCCTTCCCTTCAAGGACACTGAAGTACCAAATACACACCTCTCTGATAAAAAGAAAGTAATTTTAAGTCAATCAACCCTCTAGAATCTTGGATTTAGATCTGCATGTCAGTGGTTCTGTTGATTATTCCCACATCTATATGTACAAACCTCCAAAATGCCTCCTTCTCCTAAAGTTACATAGGAAGTTGACTGGTTTTAAGGTTGCTATTTAGGCAGCAGAAGAGCAGTGTCTCCTTGGGACAAGGGAACAAAAGCACTTCCACACCAGTCTCTACTTGAAATTTGAATGCCTCTTATGCCACTTAAGATCTAAATTATTGTTAGAAAAAGAGATGGCTTGCATCCAGAAGACATTATGCCCTATAACCTTAATTACATAAGAAAGATTGTTATAACTTTTATAATTAAAAACATCAAAATTTTAAAAGGACAGCAATGCTACTATAAATAACTCTTGGCACAGCTATGCATTTACAGGGGGTACTATGCACTCATCTACAATCATTCCGGAAAATAAAATGTAAAAATATTTAACAAAGTTAAATATCAATCACTCTGGTGCATGATGGAGGAAGGTGAAGAGACTGACACTGGAGAACCTTTAAAAAGTATGTAAAATATGTGACTTTCTCATATTTATATATATACACACATATACAGGTATCCCCCACTTTTAAGAAAGGTTTACTTTCTGCCACTTCATTTTTATAAAAGACCTACTTTATTAGTACCTGTTTTCACTAACTCAAAGAAATCCAAAGATTTTCCCTATTATGAAAAAAGGTGAAAAGAGAGTTCAGCATCTGTTTGCAACAAGCCATTACAGGGGCACAGCGAACCACAAACAGCAAAAGCAGTGCCACCAAGCTTCTTCCCCGGCAACTACTCTTACCATCTCAGCGATGTGTCACCACAGTTGTGATTTTAGTTTTTAAAGTGACATCCAAACCAGAGAGATACATTTATTGTGGGTGCTGAGCCTGCACTGACACACCGTCACCCATAGCCCATTGACAACATTAGGGTTCATTCTTGGTGCTAAATATTCTATGGGCTTTGACAAATTTTCCCTTTCAACAGCCTTCTAGTCGGCAAAGTTTTGGCAGGGAGATCAGTTGATACCCCTTTATGGGGGATCCCTTACTTATGATTCTCTATTTCTCTCTTGCTGTCTTGAAAATTCTCTCTATGCTTGACTTTTATCGTTTCAACTATGCTATGTCTTGGTGTGCATCTATTTATTTGTGATTCATTTTGTTTAGGCAAGTCGCCACAGTTCTCAACTGTGTCTGTGAGCATCTGAGTTTTATCTTGGTGTATTCTGTGCATCTGTCATTAAGATGTGTCCTAAGGTAACTGGTTCTTCACCTCACACCATTTCACCTTAAAAAAGATTTCATAGGAATGTTCTACCTTCAAATACAGGAGAAAACCTATACACACACACACACACACACACACACACACACACACACACACACACATAATGAGTATATGTGAAATCTGTAATCCCTCTTATCTCTGAAATGATCTTTAACAGTTATTTCAAGTATTTTGTATATATATTCAATTTATTCTTTTCCTTCAAACCTGAACTCTAGTGTAAGTCACCAATTTTAACAAAAGTGATTTTGTTCCTCAATCGTATTAAGTTTGAAACCTCTGAGAATCTTGAGTACCAATTTTTCATATATCTGAAAAATTCAGTAATACACTTTTAATATAAAATAAAACCATCTAACAAGAAGAACTAAAAAGCCTCTTGATGAAAGAGAAAGAGGAGAGTGAAAAAGCTGGCTTAAAGCTCAACATTCAGAAAACGAAGATCATGGCATCTAGTTCCATCAGTTCATGGCAAATAGATGGGGAAACAGTGGTTGACTTCGGGCTCCAAAATCACTGCAGATGGTGACTGCAGCCATGAAATTAAAAGATGCTTACTCCTTAGAAGAAAAGTTATGACCAACCTAGATAGCATATTCAAAAACGGAGACATTACTTTGCTGACTAAAGTCCATCTAGTCAAGGCTATGGTTTTTCCTGTGGTCATGAATGGATGTGAGAGTTGGACTGTGAAGAAGCCTGAGCGCTGAAGAATTGATGCTTTTGAACTGTGGTGTTGGAGAAGACTCTTGAGAGTCCCTTGGACTGCGAGAAGATACAGCCAGTCCATTCTAAAGGAGATCAACCCTGTGATTTCTTTGGAAGGACTAAAGCTGAAACTCCAGTACTTTGGCCACCTCATGCGAAGAGCTGACTCATTGGAAAAGACTCTGATGCTGGGAGGGATTGGGGGCAGGAGAAGAAGGCAACGACTGAGGATGAGATGGCTGGATGGCATCACTGACTCGATGGATGTGAGTCTGAGTGAACTCCGAGAGATGGTGATGGACAAGGAGGCCTGGTGTGCTGCGATTCATGGGGTCGCAAAGAGTCAGACACGACTGAGCAACTGAACTGAACTGAAGCGAATAATATTCCGTCTACCCAAATCACCCCGAAGAGTTGACATCTAGAGACCACACCTACAAACCAAAGCTCCAATTATTGGTACCAGCCAGTACTAGACTGTTTGCTCTGTTCTGTCTTGCCTTCCTGTGAAAATCCCAACATAGGCTCTGTTATGCTCTTCCCATCCCTTCCCTCTGCAAACTCTGCCTAGTGATCAACTTTGGTCCATCCCCACATGGCTTGAATGTTGTATCACACTTCTGTTCCTAGGGATCTGTGAGCATAAACTTTCTTCATGACAATGCACATCTACATGTCTTATCATATCTGACAAAAATAAATTCTAGGTACAATTTTTAATAAGTCATAACAAATACAAATCAAAACTACAATGAGATAATACTTCACACTCACTACAATGCCTATAATTTTTTTTACAAACACAGAAAATAACAAATTTTGGCAAGTATGTAGAGAAACTGGAATCCTTGTACATTGCCAATGGGAATGCAAAATGGTCTAGTCATTATGGAATACAGTTTGGTGGTTCCTGAAAAACACAGAATTACCCTATGAATCAGAAATTCCAGTCTCAGATATATACCTAAGAAAATTGAGGACGAGAACTCTTACAGATTCTTATATTCCCATATTCACTGTAGCATCAGTTACAACCACCAAAAAGTAGTAAACAATTCAAGTGTTCATCAACAGGTTAATGAGCCAAATGTCATACACCCATATGGTGGCACATTATTCACCCCGCAAAATGTAACAAAGTTCCAAAGCAGGCAACAACATGGATGAACCTTGAAGATAATATGCTAAGTGAAATAAGCCAGACACCAAAGACAAATTCTATATGTTCAATTTGTATGAAATATCTAGAATAGGCAAATTCATAGAGATACAGAATGAATGAGAAGCTATCAAGGGCTGAGAAAAGGAAAGAATGTGGAGTTGGTTGCTTACTGGTTATAGAGTTTCTGTTTGGGGTTATGAAAGAGTTTTGAAAATAGCAGTGATAGCTGATCAACACTATGAATGTAATTTATATCACTGAATTGTATACTTAGAAGTGGTTAAAATGACAAATTTAATGTTATGTATATGTAACCACAATTTTGAAAATTTGGTCACATAATACACCAAAAGTCATTAATTGTGCACTTTAAATGGGTGAGCTATATGATAAATCCTCAAACATGTTTTTGAAACAAAAGAGAAAAAAAGGCATGAATGAAATTTATTTTCTCTCTGGAAGGAAGTCTCGCAAATGGTGAATATTGATGAAAATACAAACTGAGAAAAATGTTAAGACTTGAATGTCAAATTGATCCAATAAGCAACCTGGATATTGAAATGTGAACGTTCTTAAATTAAAGTAAGAATAAATAACATGGGTGGAGTCTGATAATAAGTAATGAGGGGAAGTGAAATTAAGATAAAACAATTAGCAGTAACAGTCACTGATGACAGAGAAAATTCTGTAACATCAAGTAAGTACTTTAATTTTAAAATCTTACTCTCAAAGTGTTGCTGTTTTTTTAGATGATCCAGCACACTGACTACAAAGGTTTATGAATATTCACTGAGAATATACAACTTTGTGTACTTACTATGCTTCAATAGGTTTTGAAAAACTATCCAACATGTAACGTTTTAACAAAAATTTAGGAGTGTCCACAATGCTGTTCTTACCTAATCAGATGCTCACATGTTTCTTCTTCAGATCCAAATTATTAGTATGCATCAATAGTCCCCTCCCCACCTCATATTTTCCTCTTACTTGTAATATTTGTCCAACCTCTATAACTAAGTTCCCAAAGTTCCCAATCCACTTTTCAAGATTCCTGTATATAAGAGAACAGACTTTTCTCACTATACATTGAATACAAATCTGTTCATTTTTTCACAGATCTCCTCACTGGTACCAATCTTCTTTTGTTTATAAAACTTTAGGAAAGATAAACACTGTCACCAGGAATCAATGTTTCCACAGCAGATACCTGGGCTGTGGTGAAAGGTCTACTCTTAAGAGTAGTCTTATTATACTCACTGTTCTTTCATGTTTCTACCTCTACCAAACAATAGAAAATCATCATCTAAACAGATCACATATATATTTTTTTATAAACCACTTTTAAAATTACCTTTGATCTTTTGTTTGGTGTATATGCTTTTGCATTGCTAAATATCAAACGAATGTCTTTGCAAAATTCCAAAGGGCTGTCATAGTTTCCCGCTTCTAAAGTTTCCCTTACTGTTCCAAAATCCATTGGAGTATCTATAATGTCTCGGTAATCCTAGATTTTAAAAACGATAGTTAGTTCAAAGATTCAATTCCTGTTTTTAGAACTGTAAAAGTGCATCAAATCTCTAAAACATTCAAAATGACAGAAGAGAAAAAGGTTATAAGATCTTAAAAATCATTAATAACTTTTAAAAAGACATTCAAACATACAGACAAGAAATGTAACAAAATTATATATTTGGAATCAGGATATGAAACTTTTTATTTCCTTCTGTATATTATATAATTTCTAAGCTTCCTACAGCAAATTTGTGCTTTCTATCTTTTAAAAAGGTCATTTTTTACTTCCCTGTTAGAAAGTGGAGAGTAACACTTAAAAAAAAATTCTTTATTTGGATGAGCCAGGTCTTAGCTGCAGCATGCTGGATCTAGTTCCTTGACCAGGGATTGAACCCAGGCCCCCTGCATTGGGAACAGGGAGTATTAGTCACTGCACCACCAGGGAGGTCCCAAAGAGAGACACTTTTAACCAATTCATAGCTTTCCCAGGGTTGGGCCTACTAACCCTCCAATAATGAGGGGTAACATTGGTAAATAAGTCTTACCCATTGGTAAATAAGTCTTACCCAAAGTACAAGATAGAATTTCTTGAATTCTATTAATTCAGGAAACTGTAAAACAACTCTTCCACTGCTGACTTAGTGGTAAGAGACAAAGTTAACCTTAAGCCTAGACATCTCACTTTTTGGTTGCTGGGTTGCAAGGGGCAGGCGCTGCTGGTTGTTTTTCTTTTTTTGTGGCTATGCCTTGAGGCTTGTGAGATCTCTCAGTATCCCAACCAGGGACTAACCTGGGCCACAGCAGTGAAAGCCTGGAATTGTAAGCATTAGGCCACCAGGGAATTCTAGACATCTTACTTTTTCATTTAAACACCTCTACCCTAATCTCTACACCAATAAGAAAAGCACCAAACATTCAAATGATGACAACTTACTGGATATTCAACCAAATCAACAGGTTGTCTAAATGGTTCAGAATCTTCACATTGAAAAATTAAGTTCACTAGTTCCTTACACTGTTTCTTCCAGTTGTTTTCAACATAATTGGTTGTTTTGATGCTCCTTTTTTTCCAATCATGAACCTAAAAATACATTTACAATATTAAAAGCTTTCTCAGCCTTGGAAAAGCTGCACTATAGTATGGTATATTAATGGTAAAAATCTAACTGAACTATTGTCTTCTGTATTATGTCAAAATATGTCATTATATGATTTTCTATCTACTTAGGAAAAAGTCCACTTAAAAAGAAAACCAATAATGTCATATCTGTTACTCCAAAAGCACATTTTCATTCTACCACTTATCTCCTAAGTTTAAGAAATGTTTTCACAGAATATGAAGTAGCCACACCCTACATAACATAGTAGGCAGAATAGTATCTACATCTTGGTCCCAAAAACCTATGGCCAAAGGGACTCCACAGATATGATTAAAGGAGTGGATTTTGAGATAGGGAGGTGGTCCTGGAGTATCAGGGTGGGCCCAATGTAATCATAAGGATCTTTATACAAGGGAGGTAGAATGGTTGGAGGCATACTGGGAGATACTATGTTGCTGACTTGGAAGATGAAAGAAGGGGGCCAGGAGACTCCAGAAGCTGGAAAATGCAAGGAAATTACTTCTACCACAGTTTCCAGAAAGGAACACAGCTATGCTGACACCCTGACTTCAGTCCATTGAGACCCATGCCAAACTTCTAATCTACAGAACTACAAGCTATTTTTATTGCTTAAGCCACTAGATTTGTAATTTGCTACAGCAATCTAACAAACACTAAACAGATAACTAAATCCTTAAGTCTGTTTAAAAGTGAAATTATATGAAAATGACAATAATTCAAGTCTTAACTTCAATGTTATTTGAGGCAACATATTACGAAAACTGATGTGACAGAAAGCATAAATTTAAGCAGCATTCAAATGAAATTTAAAATAAGTTAACATTATTAAGTATTTTCAATTAATAACCTTTACTTTTAATTAACATGTTACATTAGAACTTTTTAAGAACTGTTGATGACACAATTTTAACTTATCCAAAACTTATTTCTCACTTTATTCTCCCCTACTCCTCCAACAAATTCTCATTTTTTAAAAGGTCCAGTCACCAAATCCTAGTTTTTCCATTAAAAGGTCTCATCTTCTTCCCTTCCCCTCTGTTCCTAGCCAGCACTATCCTTCTTTTTTTTTTCAAATGGCCACAAGGCACGGTGGCTTGTGGCATCTTGGTTCTCTAACCACAGATCAAATCCGAGCCCTCAGCAGTGAAAGCAGAGTCCTAACCACTGGACCACCAGGGAATTCCCAGCCAGAATTCCCAGCCAGATCTATTCTTGACTAGGTTTCCCAACTTTTACTTAAGATTCTTGCAATGAACTCCTAACTTTAATATATTTAGTACCTATTCTTTTATCCTTCAAAATCTACCATTTTGGCTATGAAAGTGACTCTACTATAAATTTAAATGAAATCCTTGGTTTTTAATATCATCATAATCTGCTCCCAATATAAAGGCTAGATACAACCACTTGGCTTGCTCCAAAATTCAACCCCTACACCAGCCAGGCCAGTGTTCTCAGTACCCCCCGACATGCCATATTTTCCTACTTTCTTAAACCCTATACTATTTGAATTTCCTCTTCTTACTCTCTCATTCTGAAAACACAGTGCAAATCCCAACTCTTCCACAAACCCTACCTAGTCATCCACCTTCCAGTGATTTCTCCCATTTCTCTTATAATATTCAATATCAGTATCAATATCCCTTTTCAAAGACAACACCTAAAATCTTACATTGATATTAAATCAGAGAATAAGTCAACAACTAAGGTTAATCACACAGATTAACTTACTCTCCTTCTTCCAGAAGATGTTTTAGGAAGATCACTATCATCCTAGGAATAAAAATCAGAGCACTTTAAGTGGTAAGATTGTCATTAGACAAGCAATAATCGTAACATAAAGCATATCAAAGACTTTTAAGTTCTACAAGGGTTATAACTTGATAACAGAACCTCAAAAGACAGACTATCACATGATCTTCATGGCACTCAGTTCAAGAAACCGACCCTTATTCTTAATAATCCTTTACATTCCCTAATATAAATATGCACTAATTCCAAAATATGGCTGTAACAAGTTGCTCTGTGCACGTCCACAGAGGACATGCACAGGATAAAACTTAGAAACAGTCTCCCACAGATGCTTACATTATGTAAGCTACACGTTTTATCACCTAAATCATGTATTAATCATGTATTAGCATACTCATTTATATTCCAACATTAAATTAGCAGGAGAATCAGTGAACCACGATAATAGTTTGTGTGGAAACTGACACCACAGAGAATCCTTCCTCCAACCACATACAACAACCTGATTTTGCATGAAGTGAAATTACACAATACCATGGATATCTGCTTTGTACTTACATTTCAACAACATCTTGAGTGAAGGACTTTAGGGTACTTAAAACAGAGTAATGTTTATTGATTTTTAATTACAATTAAATCCAACGCTCAGATACTGACTTTCTTTTTTGGCTGCACTGTGTGGTTTGCAGGATCTGAACCCAATCAGGGACTGAACCCAGGCCACGGCAGTAGAAGTGCACAGTCCACCCACTGGACTGCCAAGAAATTTGCTCAAATACTGATTTTACCAAAAATATTTCCAAGGTACTTCTTATATTACATCTTTCTCTACCAAAACTTTGGAAAGAGAACATGTTCCAAACCTAAATTACTTCCCTAGACATTACTTGTTTATTTAGTATCAATTATTGTCTATTACCTCATTGACCATCTAGATAATTTTAAACTGTAGTTTTATCAAGTGCCCTATTTTCATAGTTCACTGAACTATAGCAAGAATCGATACAGGTAACCAATGTTTTCTACTTCACTCTTCATTCGAAGTCATCATTTGAAATAAACAAAAGCCATTATAAAATTCACAAACTTCATACCAAATCTTCGGCATTTTGCTCATCATTTTCAGAAGTGTTAGAAAGTTCTGAGATATTTATACAGTCTTGATTCCTAAAAGACAATTTTTTACTTTAATAGTATGCAAATATAGTTCTTATTTCTGAATATTTAAACTACTTTAAGATACAGATCCCCAACTATGCAAACAGCTCCCCAACGATGCACACCAAATTAAAAGCAGTAGAATATCAGGTTTTCACTCTATCCTCTGTGGAAACAATTAATCGTACTAGAATACTGAAAGTAATTTTTTTCAATTAAGTATGCATGGAAATTAAGCTGGTAATCCAGAAGTACTGTAAGTATGGTCTCAACTGGATGAATACACAGATGAGTTTTTCTAAGTTATCACCACTGGTAATATTTGTACAGTATCAGGAAAACGGCTGATTTGAGATAAAAGAGAATAGAAACAAAAAAGGAAGTAGAAACTGAAGCAAATTACATCTTGACTTCACTGTAAACACAGCAGAAGGAAGAATGTTAAAGTAGAATTCTAGACATGATAGGGATGAAAATGGACATGTGGTCTCCCTGAGCAGAAGAGAATTTGGAGGAAAAGGGAACAAGCTTGAGTCCTCCAGACAATGGACAGATTCAGCCCAGGAGGTTCATGTGAAACAGACTGGAATCATTTATTCACCAGTTTGGAGCCAGATGTTTAAAATCATGTCAGAATTTAAAAATTATCTTCTCTAATTTATAATTCCTTCAAAGAATTTTTATAACTGTGGGGGAAAGGCATATAAGATCATACAGCAAAATCATATGACATTTTAAAGGAAAGAGGCTGAGTAATATGTCCAACGTCATCCAGAAAGTTGACTAGAACAGACTAGGTTGGGACTAGGATCTCAATTTGGAGGTCAATTTTCATCCTACTATTTGAAACTGATTTCCAAATGCCAGACAGTGTGGACTATTCATACATACACTTTCACAGGATACAATCCAAAACAGATTAAAACTCAATCTAATTGTGAGAAAATATCAGACGACCCAAATTAAACTACATGCTACACCTGACCTGCCTCTTGAGAAATCTGTATGCAGGTCAGGAAGAAACAGTTAGAACTGGACATGGAACAACAGACTGGTTCCAAATAGGAAAAGGAGTACGTCAAGGCTGTATATTGTCACCCTGCTTATTTAACTTCTATGCAGAGTACATCATGAGAAACACTGGGCTGGAGGAAGCACAAACTGGAATCAAGATTGCCAGGAGAAATATCAATAACCTCAGATATGCAGATGACACCACCCTCATGACAGAAAATGAAGAACTAAAGAGCCTCTTGATGCAAGTGAAAGAGGAGAGTGAAAAAGTTGTCTTAAAGCTCAACATTCAGAAAACGAAGATCATGGCATCTAGTTCCATCACTTCATGGGAAATAGATGGGGAAACAGTGTCAGACTTTATTTTGGGGGGGCTCCAAAATCACTGCAGATGGTGACCGCAGCCATGAAATTAAAGACGCTTACTCCTTGGAAGGAAAGTTATGACCAACCTAGATAGCATATTCAAAAGCAGAGACATTACTTTGCCAACAAAGGTCTATCTAGTCAAGGCTATGGTTTTTCCTGTGGTCATGTATGGATGTTAGAGTTGGACTGTGAAGAAAGCTGAGCGCCGAAGAATTGATGCTTTTGAACTGTGGTGTTGGAGAAGACTCTTGAGAGTCCCTTGGACTGCAAGGAGATCCAACCAGTCCATCCTAAAGGAGATCAGTCCTGGATGTTCATTGGAAGGACTGATGTTGAAGCTGAAACTCCAATACTTTGGCAACCTCATGCGAAGAGCTGACTCACTGGAAAAGACTCTGATGCTGGGAGGGATTGGGGGCAGGAGGAGAAGGGGATGACAGAGGATGAGATGGTTGGACGGCATCACCAACTCCATGGACATGGGTTTGGGTAGACTCCGGGAGTTGGTGATGCCTGCAGTTCATGGGGTTGCAAAGAGTTGGACATGACTGAGCAGCTGAACTGAACTAAATAAGGGTACAACATTCATTAAAAAATGATGGGGAAGGAGGACAGAGGGGGGTTCAGGATGGGGAACACGTGTATACCTCTGGCAGATTCATGTTGATGTATGGCCAAACCAATACAATATTGTAATTAACCTCCAATTAAAATAAATTTATATTTTAAAAAATGATGACATAATTAAAGAAAGAAAAGACTAGATTAAGGGAGACTAAGAAAGAAAAGACTAGATTAAAGGAGACTGAAAACCAAAGAGCGAATGCAGTGGGAATTCTGGATTGGATCCTGTACCAGAAAAAGACTGATGTAAAAACTGATGAAATCCAGATGAATTCTGTACTTTAGTCAATAGTATTGTACCAAGGATAATTTCTTAACACTTCATAAGGACACCACAGCTGTGTAAGATGTCAACCTAAGGAGAAAACAGGGCAACTCTCTGTAGTATAAAATTATTTCAAAATTTTAAAGAAACAGAAAAAATTTGACTGTTCAACTTCTTATTCCTTTACCTAAATTATAACCACAGAAAGAGAAATTTAAAGAAATGGCCTTTAATGTAACACATTAAAATGAACAAATTAAAAACACAATATGCAAAGTAACTTTTCCACAACATCTATAACATGAGGTCACTTACTTGATAAATTTTAAAAGCTGGTCTGTTATCTTCTTAGCTGATCTTGCAATTACACTCTCAGGTTCATTAAATGTTCTGGCATTGTGTTCTATATATCTGACTTCCCAAACTAATGCAGATAGCCTCCTTCAAAGTAAAAAACAAGGAAGTTAGGGTTTAAAAAATGAAAATATAGAAACCAAGTTAAAAAATCCTGCATGTTAAGCCAGTATGATACAGTAAAATAATGCTGTCAACTCCATCACAGTCATAGCAATTATATTAGAAGCTGAACTGCAGAGAATACATTTAAGGACTGAAAATCTTAACAGATCACTTAATCACATCCAGAAAACCAAAAAAGCAACTCTCCCTTTTCATACTGCCTTTAGGCGTGTTTGAAGCTATAGACTCAATGAACAAAATGTGTTAAATACCATCAATCCTAAGAAACTCAATCTGACCACAGACTGACAAAGTAGTTTCTGACTAAACCCACATTTGCAACACTACAGAGGTAAATTAACACCAACAATATGAACTCAAGAAGTCAATATTTTGTGAAGATAATTTTCCCAAAGTTGCCGAATCATACACAATAAAATACCATAACCTGCTTCAAAAAAAAAAAATCATTGAGAATGGGAAATTTTATAGTTTTCAGCACTCTAAAAGCCAGAGACAAAAAGTTGATGATTCCAGGAAATTAATTTTCAAAGGTCAAAGTCCAACATTAACTCAGTTCAGTTGCTCAGTCATGTCTGACTCTGTGACCCCATGGACTATAGCATGCCAGGCTTCCCTGTCCATCACCAACTCCCGGAGCTTGCTCAAACTCATGTCCATAGAGTCGGTGATGCCATCCAACCATCTCATCCTCTTTCATCCCCTTCTCCTCCTGTCTTCAATCTTTCCCAGCATCAGGGTCTTTTCCAAGGAGTCAGTTCTTCACATCGGGTGGCCAAAGTACTGGAGCTTCAGCTTTAGCATCATTCCTTTCAAAGAAATCCCAGGGCTGATCTCCTTCAGAATGGACTGGTTGGATCTCCTTGCAGTCCAAGGGACTCTCAAGAGTCTTCTCCAACACCACAGTTCAAACACATCAATTCTTCAACGCTCAGCTTTCTTCACGGTCCAACTCTCACATCCATACATGATTACTAGAAAAACCATACTTTTGACTGGTATGGTTTGTCAGCAAAGTAATGAATGTCTCTGCTTTCAATATGCTGTCTAGGTTGGTCACAGCTTTTCTTCCAAGGAGCAAGTATCCTTTAATTTCATGGCTGAAGTCACTATCTCCAGCGATTCTGGAGCTCAAAAAAAATTGTTAACTAAAATTTTATATTTAAATGGAGCAGCTTTTGTTAAGAAAAATAGAATACTAAAGACTAAGGAATAAAATCTGTTCCTTTTCCTTGTCCAGGTTCTACCCATACCTACCCATAGGCATCTAACCCTGTCTTACACACAGAGCCAACAAATGACTATAATGAAAGAGAATGAAATGGAAAATAATGTTAATTAGTCCCCACTCCAGCACTGTCACTGTCAGCCACTACTACCTCTTTTCACTCTAACTGGTATGGCCCAAATTACCTTTAAAGTGGGTTTCTACTCACCTGTAAAATCGGTTCACAAGTCTCATTCGAATGGTGTAGAGATCAGTTGGGTAAGCCACTACAGTACAGTACTTCGGGTATGTACACAGATCAACTGGACCTGCAAAAGCTGCCGCGATATCTGTAACGGCAGAAGGAAGAATCATCTAAATTCATGACCTCTATGGGATATTTCTCGACAAATCATTCATAAAACAGAGCTACAATCAACACTGCAGGCTTACCCCAAAAGTAACAAATGGAAATTGTAATAAAAGAACACAATCACATTACTGTTTTAAAATACCTCTATGGAAAAGAAATCGTGAAAATCAACTTCTTCACTGTAAAAAACTTACCAAGATTCAAAAGTTGATCTATACCACTAATAATTCGTTCACATTCTTCATCTCTTGATTTCTGACCCCATTCACCATCTTGAGGTTTGTAGAGCAATTTCTCTAGCTCATCTGAAGTGACAGAAATACTAGCGCCTAATTCTTCAGGTGGATCAACTATGATTTCATCAAAAAAAAAAGAAAAGAAAAAAATCAAACCAGAAACCAAATATACACTATATTTTAAAGTTGCCCAAGTTCATAAACAGGATACTAACCAAAGGAAAAAGAAGCTACTTTGTAGTGGACAAACCTGGCCAACTCCACCTAAATCAAATGATTAAAGTTAATATTCCCAGTAATAGGACAAAATGCTATCAGATGCCTCCTACGGGATGTACTGGCAAAGCCACAACATCACTTCTTTGACACTCCTGCCAAACATGCAAACTCCAGAATTAATCATGGGGAATATCAGACAAACCCAAACTGAGGGATATTCTACAAAGTGGCCAGTGCTCTTCAAAGGCATCATGGCTGTGAAAGATAATGGGAAAATTCAGGGATCACAGACAAAAGGAAACGGAGAAGACATGGCGATGAAACCCAAGCTGTGAAAAAACATCAGGATTATGGTAAAAACCTGGAAAAGGCCGGGAGGATTAGAATTGTTACAAGGGTATTTCATGATTTTGATGACTGCACTGCACTTATGGAAGATGTTAACAATTAAGAAAGCTGGGCATTAAGAAATTCTTCATACTTTCCATTGTCAATTTTTACTGTACTTTTTAAACATTTCATTTTGAAATAATTTCCAGCTCAAGAATATTACAAAACAGCCTTTTAAAAGAGCGTGTGCATTTTAAAAAAGAACAAGAGTCAATGTAAATATTCAGGGAATGGTTTCTTAAAAATTATTTTAAAAGGAGAAAAACGTCAACAAGCCCGAAGACAAATGTATCACTAACAATCTGACAGGTAAAACAATATTTTATTATTACTTAATGCACATTTCCAAGATTGATAATGCAAATGAGCTTTTCTTCATACACCTCCAAATTTATCTTTCTGCCTATTCATGTTATTTGACAACTCTTCCAAAGGCTTCTTGGCCTCATGAACATGTAAAATCTTTCTATGTGAGTGCTTACACTAATTTGGCATTGTTTACAAAGAAGTATCTACAACTGGCTGTTAAAAACACATGCTGATGCCAGACAGCTTAGAATCCTAACTCCTGTCCTTTTCAGAGCTGTACAACTCAGAACCAGGTACTGGAGACTCTCTTGAGTCCGCATTCCTTCACCTGTAAAATTAATAACAGAGCATCACCTCAGAGAAAGATTAAATGAGTTGATACACATGAAGTTCTTAGCAACAGAGTTAAGACCTCAAAAAGGTTTTATTTTATCTAAAGGCTTTATCAAAAAGGGTTTATCTATATATGTATTATACAATGCAAAATTTCATTTCACATTGCTAAGTATTATTTGTTAAGATACTAAGCTCAAAAGAAAATTTAAGAAGTCACTGGTGACTTTCAAGACTTGTAGTTATTTTTTCAAAATTTTCTGGAAAAACTCCTAATTTCCAAAGTAAAGCAAGACAACAATTGATGGAGATATGTCAGTGAATAAAACATGAAAGAAAAGGGCTTTGCCCCTAAGGCAGACACAAGAACACCACACAGAGCAAAAGTTTCACATGTCAATGAGTGGAGGTAGAAGGACAAAAGTTTTTGCATGTTTTTATGTTCAATCAACACTAATATAGAAAAAAGGCCTGATAGAGGAGAGATGGAGACAAGAGATATACAGGGCACCCCTTGAAAAAATTTAACAGGAGTGAAGTTAATTCAGTAGCTAAAATGTTCAAGAAAATGTAATGAGAGTTGTTTTAAGGTAAAAGACACAAATTCAAACTTGAATGGAGATGGGAAAGTTTCATTGTTGGAGGCAATGAATTCAGTGTCAATACCAGGTCTGAGAGGAGCTCAAAGCAGGGGACAGCAGGCACTGCAGAAGAGGCTGCTGTTGGAACAGACACTTACCTCTGACAGAAAAGGAACAGACAAACCCTAGTAAGACAAGCAAGCTGACATAATGCAAGAGACAGACAAAAGTCAAATTAGGCTTTTCTTTCAACAGGGTACTAAAATAAGGATGAGGAAAAGGAAATGGAGGGTTCATGAACGAGGTCAAGAAGAGATAAATACATAGTTACTTGAGAAATGATAGCTGGTGACTAAGATACAGTCAGAAACAGGCTGGAAACAGGATAAGAAATAAGGAGCCAGTATACACATAATTTTGTTCACTTATTTTACTAAAGCTCACAGTTCCCATAATAATGTTAATGTTTCTCAAAGACAACAAATGCACTCTATGTACATGAATAAGATAAAAATACTGAAAACATACTTTCATCATTTAAAAACTACATACCATTGTCAGGTATTGGTTCCATATCCCATGGGCTAAGTTTTTCAATTTCAGTATTGTCCCACCTGTTAAGACCAAACAAGTTTGGTTAGTCTTTCACAAAGACAATTTCTGGCTAATAACTAGGTATTCACTATTAGAGTACAGAAACGATAGAAAATGTAAAAATTAACCTCACTGTAGCAATGGAAATTTAAGTATTAACAGTGAGTGTTCTTTAGGATACAGTATAATGCATGCATGCATCCTAAGTGGCTTCAGTTGTGTCCGACTCTGAGTGACCCTATGGATAGCAGCCCACCAGGCTCCTCCGTCCACAGGATTCTCCAGGCAAGAATATTGGAGTGGGCTGCCATTTCGTTCTCCATATAAGGAAGTATAAAAATGTATGGCAGCTTCAAAAACAGAACCAAAAATCCTGTGTGGCCTGTACCCACGGTAAGTGAAGAAAGACAGTGTGAAAGCCTTGAATGCCACACTTCAAAATGTGGACTTTGTTTCCACAGCCAACGGAAAGACAGCAACGACTTCTTCTGAACAAGGGAAATGGAGTAATATGTGCTCCTGAACAGTGAAATGATCCTGCAACACTGGGCTGAGGAAATACTGTGCTCAGTCACTCATTCATGTCCGACTCTTTGCAACCCCACAGACTGTAGTCTGCCAGGCTCCTCTATCCATGGGGATTCTCCAGGCAACAATACTGGAGTGGAGGCCATGACCTTCTCCAGGGGATCTTCCCAACCTAGGGATCAAACCCACATCTATGTCTCCTGCACTGGCAGGTGGATTTTTTTTACACTGAGTCAGAGCTACACAAAAGGCCCCTGGGAAGCAAGGAGAACCCGTACCAATGAAGGCACTAGCAACAGAGGCATGCTAGAAAAGACTCTACAAATGTGATACTGACATAACAAATTCGATGGTGTTATTTTTATTAACCTGAAACACATCAGTGATTTATATCACAACCTGTCACAGTGAACAAATGTTGAGAGGACTATTTTCATTGGCATACAGACCTCACAATGTAACACTGGAAATGACTATCAGGGTACTGTGGCTGATATGGCTCTTGACGTAGCACCGTTCCAAACCACCAAGCATCATCAATGATGGAACGGAACCTGTCACCTGTAAGAGACAACCAAATCTGAGATATCAATTTGCTAATAACATTAACAATTTTAATTTATACAACACCTATGACACAGATAAATCAAATAATATTTTTAATCTTAAAATAAGTCATTCCTCTTGTAGAGAATCAAGCTTAAAAATTTTTTTTAATGGGCATCTTATTGAAACAGAATGAGAGCTTATAATTTACACATTATGGGGGTTGAAAAACAGAAACAGCTAGGAACTATCAAGTTCTTTGGGACTTGGCTGTACAATGTTAACTTCCATATATTCCAGTTGTCTGGTTTTTGCTGTTTTTGGTGCTTAGATGTTCTTCTTCAAGAAAACTTTCATCTCCTCAGTCCCCAAAATAACCCTGGTTACCTGAGTGGACATTACCATTAAACTAGGCTACCAAGAGAAGTCATATTATCTGATAAGATTTCATTTCAAATAAGGACTCAGGGAATTTATCTAATATTTACCTATTTGTATTGCCTGTAGAAAAAGGTAACAGAAATTAGAAAAATTAATGAGGTCTTAGCATCATTTATGAATGTGTCCATGAGCTGACACAGTGGAGGTAGAACAGAGTATTTCACTAAAACTGATAAATAGAGAATGAGCTGTTCTAGGTGCCTGAAGTCAATACATGAGTTCCCCAGATAGCACTGCATACTGAACAGCAATGCATGCAAACCTGTGAAACAGCTATGACAGGTGCTGGCCTAATGAGAGTAGTCAATACATCCTGTGGAGATTAGTCACCATAGAAGTCTAAGCCAGCCAGCCCACTGGCCTGCTTTAAACGGTCACCACAAAAACAACATTCAAACCACATTCACATACCCACACTGAAAGTTAGTGCCTACATTTAAGTGATTTTATTTGTCCACCTATATAATTCATGGTTATAAAATATCAATTTTATACAAATTTTTAATTTTTTAAAGGAATAGTTTTCTCAAGGCAATCTATTTAAGTCTAGGTTGATATAGTATCAAAGACAAAATATTCTCGTATACCAGAACACTGTCAGTGTAACATCTGCATCATTTTTCAACTTTCTGATTGTTTTATATCAGAGGTAATTTTATGGATTATACCAGTGTCACATAACAGGTGGAGATAATGCAGTGTAGACCAGTCTGAAAGGAAATAAGAGGTCTACTCTAGCCTATAATCAAGGAGTAAGAAATCATTCTTCTGAAATGTCACATATCATACCAATCCCTAAGCAAAATATACTTAGCAGTCACTTATATTTCTTTCCAGAATTTACATTTTTCCATCCTCCATAATAAACAGCACCACAACCGAAAATTCCTATCAATGAGAGATTAATTTCTCAGAGTATACATAAAATCCAAAAAGAACAGACTTACAAGACTGCCAATTCCTCTGTCTTGCTTCATCATAAAACTGACGCAAGACAAGAAAGTCAATAACATCTGGCATGTCATGGTATCTAAACAAAAATAAAAGATTGTTACATTTCCTTCATAGCAGGTTATAGTCCAGAACAACAGTGTCCAAAGAAAATACAATGGGGCCCATATTTGTAGTTTTTAATTTTCCACTAGCCTTATTAAAGTAAAAAGAAACCAGTGAAATTAATTTTAAGTGTATTTCATTTAACCCAATATATCCTAAATATTGTTTTACCAAATAATTAATACAAAATAATGAAATATTTTACGTTCTTCAAGCCTTCAAAATCCAGTGTGGAAACTTACACCACACTCAATTCAAATTAGCAACAGTTCAAGGTCCCAGCAGCCACATCTGGCTGACAGCTACCATATTGGATGGCACAGGTTTAGAAAATTATTCTAACATTTTCTGAAAAACAAATGTAGATGCCATCTCCACTACATGCCAGAATTCTCTACACATGTAAGTGGCAAGGAAAATGCAATCAACACACTCCAGCCTAGTGGCCACTGCAGACCCAGGATTTTTACTTCTATGGGGTCCCCTCTATCAGAACTATAGCTCACACCTGTGCTGCACCCTGCAGCTGAATGGAAAGGACATGCTAACCAGGCAGGAGGGAAAATCTAAATTTAAGTAACTCCATTTTTAAAATATAACATGTACCTAATAGAGAAAGATTTGTCCATAAGTTTTCCAGTTGCAGGATCTATAAATGCTAGTTTGAGGCAACAAAGTGTAGGGGGTCCAACCTCATATCGTATTCCAACTATTTTGACCAATTCTTGATCCTGTAACAGATATTTTAAAAACGATATATGGTTAAAATAAAGCAATTCCTCAAGATGATAATTCTCCACATATTCCCAAATTAAGTCAGCTCACAATTCAGGATTTCAAACCAGACAAGGAATTTATCATTAATTACAGTCATTTTTTGCTATATCTTCACATCTTTTTGAAGGTATATTTAAACATTTTCTAATGTAAGCAATATGCTAGCTTTAGAAAAAACACAACAAAAGTATAAGGAGGAGGACACAAATCATCCATCAGCTCAGTATCTAAAGACAACCACTATATACCATCAGAACTCCTTCTGACTTTCTTCTCTTTCTAGAGACACATTTTCATTTACATAATTTTGTATTATGCAAATCAAAATATATAAGCATTTGGCTTACTATTCTTCAAAAATTTGATATTAAATTTCAACCTGATACATTGCCATAAATATTTGTTTATATAAAGATCTACTGTGTGTTGTGAGCTGCTCCAGGCAGTTTGGGTAAGTGAGACAGGCAACAGGAGAGGTTCCTATTGTGAGAGAGCATCCTACTCATTAATGAGCCTTCTCCCAATATCTGCTTCCTTAATGCTAACAGTATGAGATCATTCATCCACTTATTCACTGCACAAAATGTTATAATATGCCAAACAAAGTGCTAAAAGTACAGCTGATTCTCATTATCTGCAACATTCTTATTATTCTACAGGGCCACTTAAAACAGGGAATCAGTGACTTCACAGTGAATACTGAACCACTGCTCCTAAAGGGAAAACAAGCTCACGTTGATACAAGTCATAACATTTCAGTCACCTAATTAATATAGTATCTTGTGTAATGTGAATCTCGGTGTTAAAAAAACCTCCTTTAATATACGTGCTGAGTCATTAACACTGGACTCACGGCCAACAGCACTATGACTCATGTCTCAGTGAAGCTACTCTAACACAGACCTTCTACCTAAGGTACATCATCACTTTCTTGTGCTTAGTTACACAAGACAGTACTTGAGCACTATGTTTGGGGACCATTTTAAACAGCATGTCACCAACAAAAAAGCACAAAAATGTGAAAAAAATTTAATGTGGTGAATAAAATGAAAAGAACACTTATTTACAACATGAAAACTCAAAAGAAGCTCATCTTGTTCAACCTCAGCTAAGAAACATGTTAGGCGGGCAAATCAAATTTTTTGCCAAGCTATGCACGTCTGCAAATGACTAGAAAGCATCTTGCATATTGATTCTGGTGTTACAAATAGTATACAGTGAATAGGCAAGTTGCAAATAAAAATTCACGAAAAATGAGAATCAACTGTCCTCAGGTACACAGTAATAAGTAAAAGAGATATACATCTCAAGGTATCTTAAAGCCAACTGCACAGAAGCAGAGTTTATTCACCTTCCACAGTTAATGAAAGTATTCAAAAATATGAAGTATAAAAAATAAAAATTACCTCTAATACTATTCTACATTTATTTTGGTTGACCCCATGTCTTTAAAATTTTTTTGTAACTAAAACTGTAATTTCACATCCCGTATTTTCCTCTTACTGGCGAAAATGTAACATTCATTTAACAAATACTTTACAACTTTCAGTTACATAGTGGGCTCTACATAGTAGCCAAATATAGAAACATATCATGATTTGGTTCCTTCAGTATTGTGGGATATTTGGATTTTTTACTAATTTTTGGCTTTTATAAACAGTGATACGCAATTACCTTGTTCATAAATTTGTATGCACTTTTGGTTCTTTCCTAAATTACCAAAAGTAAAATCACTGATTTTAAAGGTGTAAATATTTTCAGTTTTAATTCTAATTACCAAGATACCTTCTAGGGAGCCTGGACTTGTTTCTTGCACCTTTATCACCAAGCTGAATAACTATTAATAAACCAAAACCTTTGCTGCTACTTGTTAGAACATGACATTTTTCTTTAAATGTTAAAAATATGTATACAAAGTACAGAGAAGCTAAAGTTTTTCCTGTACTTTATTATGCATGTCACTGAAACTTTTTTTACCGATTTTTTTGTTTGTTTGCTTTTTGGAGACTTGCACTTCTTCTGAAAATCTGTCCTGGGTACAAGCATTTTAAGATTAATGGTAATATAGTCAAGATACCTTCCAGCAGTATACAGAGTTTCCACCAATAAGCATATCTTCTGACTAGACCTTAATGCTTAGCAGGTTAACAGCAAAAATGTTTTTAAGGTGGAAATTAATGGAAAGATAGTAATATGGTATGCCTCCAGAGTGTTTCTTAAATGGATTTACAAATAACTACATATGTATGTGCTAAATGTTTAAGACTTCATAATGCCATCATCTTACCCTAAGATCCATTTTTCTCCATGGCTCCTTGTTAGGATTCAGTTCATAAATGTTATTTCTTCTGACAGCCTCAATATAAGCTTCATGACCCTGTCGAAAATATATTACCTACAAAAGGGAAACAGATATTTAAAAATAAATACCTAAGAGTAATTTAATTTTATGATACATATCCATATTTTTAAACTCTGTAACTCTCACCTCATCACCCATTTGAGGAACAAAAGGAGATTTTCGAAGTGTGGTGTCAGTTATCCAAACTGGAGGATGAAATTCATATAAATGTTCCACGTCTGCAAGCTCTGCCTGAGTCATCCTCCGCAAATTCTGCCAAGGGGAAGAGTACAAAGTTTAATAAGATAGAAAGTGGCAGCATGCACTGTTTAATTGAAAACAAAAGACTTTGGCTGTTTTTAAGCATGTCACCTAATGATTAGTTTCTAATAGCATATATATTTGGTTCATACACACACAGGAACATTATCAGTTGTATAAGCATTGTAGATCTACCGAGCCCTTTCCTCCTGAATTTCTAACAGATTCTTCACAGCACTCACATTACATTCTATGAAATGGGGCTAATTTCCAACTAAACCCTCTCCAACAACCCTCTTCAACACACTAAGCCTGCTTTGCCAAGACTCCACAGTGAATTCTACCACAGACTAATTATCTCAGGCAGTCTCCTCTGGATTTGAGGTTTTGAGACTGGTAATTTCACATATGATTTCACTTACATGTGCAATTTAAAAGATGACACAAATGCACTTTTATACAACAGAAACAGATTCACACAGGCAGATAACAGACTTGTGGCTGTCAAGGGGAAGGGAGGGATGGGATGGGAGTCTGGGGTTAGTGGAGGCAAGCTATTATGTATAGGATGAATAAACAACAGGTCTACTGTAGAGCACAGAGGACTATATTCAACATTCTGTGATAAACCATAATGGAAGAAAAGTTTTTTAAAAAGGAGACTGGTAATTTTAAAACAGAACCACAAATTCTGATACTCTTCCTTTCCTCTTTAACAGGTGGAGCCCAAGTCTCCTCCACTGGAGTGTGGGCTCCAACTCCTTTTAACAAAGAGAAAAAAAGCATAAGTAACAATGGGCAACTTCTTAGCCTAGGTCATAAAAAGTTTAGCCCTTGTTTAATTTTTGTTCCACTTGCTCTGGGGACAATCTGCTACCAAATTAAGAAGACACTCAAGCAGCCCTATGGAGAGACCCATGTGGTGAGGACCTGAGACCACCAGCCAACTACTCCATGAAAAGCTTCAAAGATCCACCTCTAATCAAGACTTCACAACTCTGTGACCCACGCCAATATGATGACTGCAACCTCAAAAGTCAAAAATCAGCTAATCAGTTTCCAAATTCCTGATCATTAAAACATGAAATAACACGTTTGTTGTTTTTAAGATAGGTTTCAAGATGATCTGTTACATAGCAAAAGATAACTAATACAAAGACATAGCACCTTTAAATATTCAACAGGAGCACATGCACTATATGTATAACGAGGTACAGGGATGTTACAATTAGGAGAAAAGTACTAAGATGGAACATGTCAAATGAAAATGGGAAACATGACAATAGCAGACAAAACAAGAAGGCCCTTAAAATGCCTTGAAGTATATTTCTGGTCTTGAAATTGACAGGAGAAAATAAGAGTTATGGTGGGGTTCTGAGCAAAATAGATCTTTCCCTCTGAAGTTACAGATTCAAAAAGGTGTTAAGTGCCAAGTTCAATTCAGAGTAGATTAAATAGTTTTAATAATAAAGAAGCTTTTCCAAAAGTAAGTTTCTATTTTACATTTGACTCCTGATGATACAACATTATCAATCAAAATAATAATAATGAAGGCTCCAAATTCCCAGAGATATCCAATTTCTAAATATGGACAGAAACTATGAAAGTGTAGACAGATGTTATTTTTAAGGGTATACTTTTCGTACCTCTTTTTTAGGCTTATTTTCTTTCTTTCTCTTTCGTCTCCTTTTTGGAGGAGATAAATTCTCAGCAGACATTTCATCCTCTGAACTGCTGCAAAATCGAGTAATTCGTCGTCGAGATGATGTTCGTAAAGGAGGCTGCAGGTGGATGCCTGCGTCGGCTGTCCAATCAGAATACCTAGAGGAAGAGTCACTGGAAAAGGAAAAGTTGTAAGTTGTATGGAACCAGAATCTAAGCCTGAATATCATATTAATCCTACAACCTTAAGAGAGATGGAGACAACAAGGAGGAAAGAAAAGATCCTAGGAAGATTCAACTACCCTCACTATCAACAAATACTGACGTGACCAAAGATCATGAGAAGAGAAAAATCTTCACTGACATTGGAAATTAGAAAAGGACGTAAGCCTGAGTAAATGTTTTTAAGTATAATTTGGATGAGAACTCATGGAAGACAACATCAAGAGCCAACTAATAATTTCCCCTTCCAAAAATGAAGTGTAGTTATGAAAACAGTAGAGACCAGAAGAGCAGCACTTCCCTTAAACTGCAGGAAGTTCAGAAATGGACTAGAAATGTTAACTGGGATGACAGACCTGTCAGTGAGTATACTGAGAAGCACAAGGAAAGCAGAGCCACATCAAACAGAAAGCTGTAAGTGGGCACGGCTTCTTGCCAAGAAGGGGATTCTTTTGATATGAGAAAAGATCCCACAGAGGGACTAGTCTCGGCCTACTCTGGAGCAAAAGCAGAGCCAAATAGGAAACTCAATCTAGAAAACTAGCCCCTGCCAGACTGCCAGCTTTAGCAAACACAGAAGAGGATAAAGACCCTCTAACTGGGGCCATCATTACCCAACCACATACCTCCCAGGCTCCATAAAATCCATATCCAAAAGCTATTTACTATAAATGTTATTTCTGCATTATCTTTTATGCTATAAAAAGAGCTGTTTTAAAAATCTTAAGAGCATGTGCTTTGTGTAATAAAATTCAAGATAAGCTGAATTCAAATATAATGAATACAGACACAGAAAGGCAAGGGTGGTGGTTGCCAGGGTAGGTGGGGTGGAGTGATGAATTGCTGTTCAGTGGGTATATGTCTCAGTATTGCAAGATGAAATGAGCTCTGGAGACTGGGTGCACAACACTGCAAATGTACTTAACACTACCAAACTGTACAGTTAAAAACAGTTACGATGATCCATTTCACGTTCTGTATATTTCCAATTAAAATTAAATAAAAAAGACTGAGCACCAAATAACTGATGCCTTCGAACTGTGGTGCTAGAGAAGACTCTTTTGAGAGTCCCTTGGACAGCAAAGAGATCAAACCAGTCCAATCCTAAAGGAAATCATCCCTGAATACTGACTGGAAGGACTGATTCCAATACGTTGGCCACCTGATGTGAAGAGCCAACTCACTGGAGAAGACTCTGATACTGGGAAAGATTGAAGGCAGCAGGAGAAGAGGGTGACAAGAGGATGAGATGATTGGATGGCATCACTGACTCGATGGACATGAGTTTGAGCAAACTCCAGGATGTCCATCACCATCGAAGGATCGAAGGACAGGGAAGCCTGGGGTTCTACAGTCCACGTGGTCACAAAAAGTTGGACACAACTGAGAGACTACAACAAACAAAACTAAACAAGTATTCTAGAAATCACTCCAGCTCCTAAGCATAATGGAATAAAAGAAGACGAGAAAAGAAGCCAGGAGTATGATATAATAGTCTGTAAAGCAAAGTAAGTATGACATAATAGTCTGTAAAGCAAAGTAAGTATGATATAATAGTCTGTAAAGCAAACTGTATCAATGGAAATTAAAATATTGAGTCATATTTAGGAGAGACAATTTTCTAGACATGGTAACAGAAATAATTACGAAGAGAGAATGATGTCTAGGTTTCTGGTTTGGGCATTTGCCAAGAAAGTTGACATTTATCAAGATGAGAACGGATACTAACACCTTAAGTTCCATGAATTTGGATACCAAAACTAAACAAAAGCTAGTATGTATGATAAAATAATGTTTATATTTTAAGACAGGACAAGGAAAATTCAACATGAAATTATCTCTGTGTGACCGTTTGGGCCTCCCTCCGTAATGAGCAGTGGGCATCAGCATTATATGTTAGCAGAGCCACTCAAAGACGGGAGTACCTGCTCAATAGTAAAATCATTTTTTCTCCTTTCTTCTGACATTAGCAATTTAACTTCTTAAAGGAATAATCTGGTTTCCCAGCTCTGGAGGGGGTCACAGTACTTAGTGCTCACTTTGTACAAGTTGACCTAGACTATGTATCCTTGGTGAGATTTACATACAACAGCAGTATGTCATCCTGATGTACCATCTTTTATCTTGAAAATGCATGTGACTGTGCCTTCAGCTTTCAACAGGCCCAACAGTTCTCAGAGCTTCCTGCGAATCTGCCTCCTGGTTATAATTCTTTGTTTGGCTTGTTGATTAAAATTCCCTTTTTCTTCTTCTTGATTAATTAACTGAATTTCCATCAACATATGCAATAACTAATAATAAATTTAACAGTGATTTTACCATTTAGACTTTGGACATTCCTCTTTATGAATGTAGCCCAAGGCTAAATTGATATTCCGAGTACACATATTTATACTTTGTTTTTTTTAATTTTTTTTATTTACATATTTATACTTTGGCTCATATGTTTTATAGTTAAATAAAATACCCAAAATATTTTCTATAGAAACAACTGTTAATCCAGGTTTTTTTCTCCTTTTAAATGTATTAAAAACCTGACAGATGGAAGCTCTCACATCTTGAATGTCACTCAAGTATGATTCCATTCAAGGTTATGACTAAAACGCTTAGAAGTTTAAAACAAGTAAAAACAGGTACCTTGAACTTTCACTGTCACTTTCACTTCTTCTATCACTTTTCCATTCTTCTTCTTCAGAAGAACAAGAACCTTCACTTTGATCACAAGAAGTCTCCTAATTTGTGGAGGGGAGAAAAATTAAAATCTTGACCTCCTATTTTAAACAACACAAGTCAAGAGAAACCACACAGTTCTTCTAACCAGGTAATAAAATATAGTTAGGTAAACTTAAAACCAAAAGCAAGTGTCTTTACTACATCCCTTTTCTTATCAAAGAATTAGGCAAGAGAAAATATCTGTGAGACTTAACACTACTACTATTTTCAAATAAAAACCTGATATAAGAGACCATTCTCTGAGCAAAGTTAATAAGACGATAATGTAAACGTTCTCAATGTTTCGGACTCAAGCCAGTGTTCAGACATGAGCAGTAGCATCTCGTGCATTCTCAGTTCTCTAATGACATATAATGTTGAGCACCTTTTAGAATGCTTATGTGCTACCTGTATATCTTCTTTAACAAAGTGCCTGTTAGGTCTTTTGTCGATTCTTAAATTCAATTATCTTTTTATTGAATTCTAAGAATACAAGTCCTTTATCAGATATGAGTTTTACAAACATCTTCTCCCAGTCTGTGGCTTGTCTTTTCATTTTCCTAACAGTATTTTTCAGGCTTTTCTATTGTCAGGTTTTTCTTTCATGGATCATGGCACTGGAATAGTATCTAAAATTCATCACACTCAAGGTCATCTAGATTTTTATTATATGTTATCTTTTAGAAATTTTATAATTTTGTATTACATTTACATTAAGTTTATGATAATTTGGAGTTAATTTTTGTGAAACTGTGTCTAGATTTTTTTCCTTTTCTTTTGCATGTGGCTATCCAGTTGTTCCATACCACTTGTTTAAAGACTATGCTTTGTCCATTGAGTGGTCTTTGCTCCTCTGTCAAATGCTAATTGAGTCTATTTGTACTAGTCTATTTCTGGGTTTCTTATTCTGTTCCATTGATCTATTTGTCTATTCTTTCACCAGTACCATGCTGTCTTAAAAACTGTAGATTATTTATAATAAGTCTTAAAGTCAGGTAGTAGCTATAAATCCTGTCCTTTTGTTGCTCTTCAGTATTCTGTTAGTTATTCTAGGTCTTTTTTTTCCCTCCAAACAAACTTCAGAATCTCTTTGCCAATATCCAAAAAATTAACTTGCTGGGACTTTGACTGGGACTGTGTTCATCTTTAGATGACGTTGGGAAGAAATAATATCTTAACACAGATGTGGAGCACAGGAACTTTCATTCACTGGTGATCAGAATATAAAATATAACACAGCCACTATGGGTAACAGATTGGCAATTTCTTACAGAGCTAAAAAGAAACTGACCACAGAGGAAAATTAAACTCACATTACTAAAAAGGGGTCAATGTGAAAAGGCCACATACTTTTTGATCCAACTATATAACATTTTAGAAAAGTCAAAACTATGGAAATGGTAAAAAGATCAATGGTACCCATGGCTCAAGAAGACAGGAAAGTGATGATTAAGTACAGCAGAGCAGGATTTAAGACAATGGAACTATTCTGTATCTTATGGTAGATACCAAACATTATGCATCTGTCACACCCCAGACAGCACAGTGATCCCTAATGTAAACTATAGAATTTAGTTAATGTATAAAACTGGTTCCTCAGTTGTAGCAAGTATACTATACTAAATCAAGATGTCATTAATAGGAAAGAGAAACCATATATGGGGACTATGTGATTTTTTTTAAACCTGAAACTACTCTAACATATAAAGTCTTTAAAGGAAGAGGGGAACAACCGACTAATTTCCACAACCCTAAACAGCTGCAGTCTACTTTAACTACTGGTCTTTGCTACTAAGCAGGTATTTTTTTGTTTTGTTTTCAGCTGTACTGGGTCTTTGTTGCAGCGGCTGCAAGCGGGCTTTCTCTAGTTGTGGCGAGCAGAAGCTACTCTCCAGTCGCAGCGCAAGGGCTTTTCATTGTGGTGGCTTCTCTTGTTGCAGACCACGGGCTCTAGGCACTCACGCTTCAGCAGTTATAGGTCACAGGCTTAGCTTCCCCAAGGCATGTGGGATCTTAGTTCCCTGACCAGGGATCAAACACATGTCCCTTGCACTAGGAAGGCATATTCTTAATCACTGGACTACCAGGGAAGTCCCCTGAAGCAGGTACTTTTAAACTGAGACACAACCTTTTCCTGTAGCAGCCATTAAGTGCATCATAACAGATACTGAAAATGCCAAGGAGAAACAAAACTAAAAGAAAATATCTACTTTGTTCACTTCATTTGAAAATGCAAAGTAAACATATTCTAAAAAAAAAAAATGCTTCTCAAAATGGGAGCCCAATGCCATTCAAGGTGTACAGATTCCTAGGCCTGCCAATCTAGACCAAGTGAACAGAAGTCTGCTTTTTATGTTCAAAACAGACTTCTAAAATAATCACAGGAACAATAAGCTATTAAAATCTACTACCTAGAAACCACACATTCTATGAAAAAATGTTACGTTTTATCTCAGTTAACTCTCAAAACACTTCTGTAAACAAAGGGTTAAGACAAAGCTAATGAAACTTAAGTTTCAGAGGCTTTCAATTTAACTTGTCTATCAAGGCCTTGTGTCTACTTGTAACTTTTGAGTTCTTTTTCTAAAAGATGTCCTTAAGTTAAACAAAATTCAAACTCCCAAAATCCTGGATCTATCCTGCCTATGAGTTTTATACTGTCAAGTCACTACCTGCCCACTAACTAAATAACAATTGTGGACAAGGATGTGAACAAAACTGGCAACTGCATACATCACTGACTGGGAATATAAAATGCAGCCTCTTTGGAAAACAGTGTGGCAATTCCTCCAAAGGTTAACTACAAAGTTACTATATGACCCAGCAAATTGACTACTAGATATAAACCGAAATGGAAATTTATGTCCTAACAAAACCCTGTACATAAATGTTGATAAGCAGCAATATTCACCACAGTCAAAAAGTAGAAGCAGAACTTCCCTGGTGATCCAGTGGTTAAGTATCTGCAGGGGATACCAGTTCAATCCCTGGTGCAGGAAGATTTCACATGCCATGGGGCATCTAAGCCATACACCTAGAGCCTGTGCTCCACAATGAGAGAAGCCACCGCAATGAGAATCCCACATACCACAACGAAGAATAGTCCCTGCTCTCCCCAACGAGAGAAAGCCTGTGCACAGCAGCACAGAACAAGTTTAATTTTTTTTAAAGTAGAAATAATACAAATGCCCACTAGCTGATGAGTGGGTAAATAAACTGCAGTCTATTCCTATAACAGAATATAGGGCAATGAAAAAGAATGAAGTACTAATCTTGCCCTGGAAGCACTGGAAGCAATGGAATCAGCCCTGAAAGCATTAAGTGAAAAAAGCCAGTCACAAGATCATACTGTATGTGTCTATTAAATGAATGTCCAGAATACAAAAATTAACAGGAATAGAAAGATTAGTGGCTGCCAGGGGCAGCCATCCATGGAAGTACTTGCAAATGGGTATAAGGTTTCTTCTTAGGTGATTAAAATATTTTGAAATTAAACAGTGGTGGCAACAGCACAATTTTGTTAATATTCTAAAACCACTGGACATTGTACATGGTATGGTACAAAGGTGTTCAAAATTGTTAGAGAAATTCAAAATGTGAAATTTCATTAATCTCTAGAGAATACTACTGTTGTTAGTTTAGTTGCTAAATCATGTCAGACTTTTTGCAGCCCCATGAACTGTAGCCATTTCCCAGACAAGAATACTGCACTCCAGGGGATCTGCCTGAACCAGGGATCAAACCTACAAGAAATAATAATAATGATGATAAAAATAAAAAATAGAATACTGTATTTTTACATAATTTCAAGGTAGATCAAAGTAAAGATTAAGACATATTATTATTCAAGATAATTTTGTATGTTTTAAAGTTATGAAACTCACATGTCTTATGGAGCTTGAAGATTCATTTCCAGAAGATAACTCAAGCCGTAGATTTCTTCTACCATAATTTGGATATTTACGCCTACATGTCCTCTGTCTAGACTGTGACATCAAAGTCACCGAATCAGACTGAAATACAAATGTGCAGATGAGAATAAACACTTAAATAAGTACAATCTTCAATAAAATATTAATCATTCTATCAAGTCCCTAAAGGATTTAAGGCAAAAATAATAATAGTAAGTTCAAAAAATAAAATATTCTTGAATGGGTATTTTTGCCACATATTGTTAATTAAGATTGGTTGTTTTTTGCTTTTTTGTTTTTAACTTTTAAGATATTTAGACAACATGGCTAAATATAATAAGCACATTAGATCAGCATCTTCCAAACTGCATATTAATGGGTTTACCATAAGATAATAACTATAATCCAAAATAGAAATCACTTTAAAATATTTATCTTAGAAGTGAAACTATATATTCCTATATTATGATGCAGTAACCAATCTTAAGAAGCCAATCTTAAGAAATATATCACTGTGTGAATGCACAGAGAGAAATATCTGAAATGATCCTTAAACAACAATACAACTTATTTTCAGGTTTTAACTTTTTGGATGAATTGTTGTCAGTACTTTTCAGCTGTGCTTGAATTTTTTAAAATACTTTTTAATTAACAAAATAATTAAGTAATCTTTTAAAATCAGCCAAGTAAAATAGCTAGATTGAAAGAGCAGCAGTAGGGGTGAAGGGGGGAGGAACACGCTATTCCTTAAACACTGAAGTCATATATGTCAAAGTACTCCGTTAAAGTATATATTCCCAGAACTGATACACAAATCAATTTTCATGTTAGTGCCATCTGTTTATAACCATGAGGGTGTTTTATCAACATATCCTGGATGATTTTAAAACAACTCCTTTCCTTAATCTGCCAGTACTTTTTTTTGGTTAAAGCAACAATTCCTATTAATGAATTTCATGACTAAGAATACGTAAATCAGATGGACCAAAAAACTACCACTAAGAACAAGAAAATCCGTCAAAATGCAATTTTTTAAAACAGTTTGAGGGGACTATATATCTAACAAGTCTATGAAGATTTACAAGACTAATACACACAAAAAAGTTATCAGCAATGTAAAAGAACCCTAGATTTTCACTCTGGAAGAGGGAGCTGAAAGATTTAACAGATAAGCAAAAAACTGACCGACTAAATTCTTGAGTTAAGCTAACAAAAATTGCAATCCAGAGTCTCCTATATATAGGTGAGCACCTCAAGCTTCGGCTGTTAGCCCGAAGGACTACAATCTAGACTATAAGTAAACTACAGATCAACAGTAATCCCAAGGAACTAAAAGTCCATCCTTGTCTGGGTTAAGGTGATACAAGCTTGAAAGTGGCCCAAGTAGCCTACGAGAAGCAAATCATACATGCTCTGGGGAGTAAAAACCATCTGAGGCTTCAAATCATCTCTAACCTCTAACATTCAATGAAAAAACACAGGGAACAGGATTTCCCTGCTGGTCCAGCAGTTAGGAAACCCCTGCCAATGCAGGGGACACAGGTTCAATCCTTGGTCCAGGAAGATTCCACATGCTGCAAGGCAACTAAGGCTGTGCACCACAACTACTTGAAGCACACACTAGAGCCTGTGCTCTGCAACAAGGGAAACCACAATGAGAAGCTTGCACACCACAACTAGAGAGTAGCTCCCACTCACCGCAACTAGAGAAAGCCCATGTGCAGCAATGAAGACCCAGAGCAGTCATAAATAAATAAATAAAACATAGGCAACAAAGAAAATGTAACTGTAAAAAAAATGAGAAAAAAAATCAATACTGAATGGAAATGCATCAACAGGGGAGTAAGATACTGAAATAATCAAATGGGTTTTTTAAATAACTAGGGCTGATTTTCAAGGAAATAATGAGAACTTGAGAAAATGGAAAATTTTGAACTGAAAAAAATACAGTAACTAAAACTAAGAACACAAATTTAATAGCAGATTACACACAGAGAGCTGCAGAGAACTAAATGGAATATATTCAGTCAGAAAAAAAATTCAGAACAGCAAGAAACAGCCTAGAGACAAAAGAGAAAATAAGAGACAGAAAGTAAAGTATAAAAACATGCTATGCAAACACTAGCCAAAAGAAGGCTAATACAGCTACATTCCTGTAAAAGAACCTGAAGAATAAAGCACTACTACAGATAAATTCATAATGATAAAAGGTTCAATTCAGTAGGAAAAAGGAAAATTCTAAATATGTACACACATACACACCACATGACATAGCTTCAAACTACATAAAAAACAAGCAGAATCAAAGACATCTACAAACAGTGATATTTTAACACACATCTCACCTTATAGTGATATTTTAACATACATCTCACCTTCCTTATAGACGAGTTCAATCATTTTGAAACCACATGTGGCATTAACTACTACAGCTGAATATACACATATTATATGCTCCAATAATTTTGCTCCAGTGCATATACTCAAAAGAAATACATACACGGATACCAAGAAATATGTACAAAATGTTTTAGCAGTATTCCTAAGTTATTATTCGTAATATAAAAACAATCCAAATGTCCTTTAAGAACAAGTTAAACAGCAACATGCTCATTGTGTGAATACTATCCAGTAATGAAAACAACTGAAATGCAACTACTCACAACAAAGATAAATCTCACAAGGTCAAATGCAAGCCAGATACAAAATATTACATATACATACTGTATGATTCCATTAAGATCAGTGTTTCTTATCCTTTTCCACATTATCATTACCCTATAAGAAACTTGACTTTCTCATTTGCCCCCTCAAAATTGCTATTACCACAGATACCACATAAGTATTTATGTACTATATATGTATCCATGATTTGTATATAAATAGAGTAAGGTTTAAAGTGTTAGCCTTCTTGTCCAATACAGGGTTTTAAATAGCTAGAAACAAAAACTTAATTGAAAACTTTAAAAGCTCTCTGCATTTAACTTTGTAACTCTTTCTTGAATAAATTTTTGATGTAATTTGATTGTAAAATATCAAATTACATACCCAAATTAGAAACTTATGAACATATGTGCTGTGCTATGCTTGGTCATTCAGTCGTGTCCGACTCCTTGTAACGCCATGGACTCTAGCCTGCCAGGTTCCTCAGTCCATGGGGATTCTCCAGGCAAGAATACTGGAGTAGGTTGACATGACCTCCTCCAGGGGCTCTTCCTGACCTAGGAATTGAACTGGGATCTCCCGGATTGCAGGCAGATTCTTTACCATCTTAGCCAGCAGGGAAGCCCAAGAGTACTGGAGTGGGTAGCTTATCCCTTCTCCAGGGGATCTTCCCAACCCAGGAATCACACTGGGGTCTCCTGGATTACAGGCAGATTCTTTAACAGCTGAGCTACCAGGGAAGCCCTCTATGAATATATAATAGCACTGTAATCAAATTTTAAAAAATGTTTCATAACTTATTTTTTCAGAAAAAACAACTGAAAAAAATTGATTTCTTAAAAATTGTAGTTAAATTTAACTTTAAAGTTTTTCCAAGAGGAAATACCCTAACTAAACCTGAAGATATACTCATTCAGATAGTCAATATTTTCTTTTCAGTACTTTACATAGTAATGACTTGAATTACTTTTAAATTAAATAATAAGATAGAAACAGCTTTTATTGAATTCTCAAAGCCCAGGTCATAAACAAAGGCACTGTTTATGTGGCATCAAGACAGTGAATGTGGCAGCCAGGCACATAGAGGCCATTTCTCATGATACGGATACAAGACTAAATGATCAACTGAAACAGAATACCTTGCAAACACAAGTTTTTTTTAACACAGTTTTCTAGCACTTATCTTGCATATATTTTGTGTAAATTCCATTAACTTGCTAATGCTTCATATATGATAGTTATGAAAATCTAAAATGAGTAATTAAACACTAAGGAATAAGATTTTTCTCAAGTGGGTTTGGGCTTTGCATGGTCACATACCTAAGATTTTTTTTATAGGTGTGACATCTAAGATTTTTAATAAATGCATGATTTGGAAAACATCAGAAACAAACAAAGTTAACCAGCATCTTTAGAAATCAAATAGTTGATTACCTTCAGGAGAAAGGAGAAGTGATTGAGAATGGAAACAAAATGCTTTTGATGGGCTCATAATGTTCTAGTGATGATTAAGAGTATACTCATTTTTTCTTTTTTCTTCTTAGGCCACGCCATGAGGCATGCAGGATCTTAGTTCCCCAACCAAGGACTGAACCCAGGCCTCCCAGACCCTCCACACTGGGAATGGGGAGTCTTAACCACTTAACCACCAGGGAAGTCCTGACAATAATTTCCTAGAATCCTTCAGCATTCTCAGCCATTAGGCTACTTCCTGTAAGCTTCAAGCCACTTTTCCTAACAGAAGACTAATATTACTAATATTCACATTGAACAAAAAGAAAACTATAAATTTCAGTTCAATTTCTAATTTGTTTATTCCTAAGAAAATGGAATTCAGGTTACCTTTTGTGAGAACTGGAGAGTCTTCCTCTTTCTTCCAATTATATAAAGATTTCTTTCTTGTTCACCTTTCTCTATTCTGAAGTCTTCCAACTTCCTACAAATTTAAGTACCCAGTTTTACATTAGGTACAGATAAATAAAGGATATATATAGAAAAAAAATTATTAAGAGTCTGGGAATCATACTTTTTTAATGAATTAATTCCTAAAGTTATGATAAAACTTAAGTCAAACAATAGTTTGCAAGGAACTTAATATAAACAATATCTTACAGGCAACTAGGAGGTCCTATTTTTTGTATCTAACACAGAAATATTCATTTATGTTCTGCTTGGCCCTATGAGGACCAATTTGAACAGGATCTCTCACATTAGCTACTCAAAATGTACCTACAATTTTTCAAAATTGCAATTCTATTCTCTAAAGAAAAAATAAGAGCAGAATCCTTCTCCAAACTTAACACTTCTCATTTTATAATTTACGGAAACCAGAACAGCAATGTTACTGTTTCTTCTAATCACCTGTATTTCACTCACATGACATAAAAGAAAATTCATAATGCTGCTGCGACCAATTTCAGAACAAGGGGTCTTTGGCAATGAAGATCATTTTCCTTCTTCACAACTAGAAGAGTTCAAGAACTAAATGTCTTTTTTCTCAGATATGAACGTTCTTGAAAACATGGCTTTATGCTTTGTGCGCTCACATTAAAATTCCACTAGAAAAGTTTCAAAACTGATTTTCTAACCATGCTCTAAGATATAAGTGAACACCGAAATGAGTATAAGCATAAATGATATAAAGACAAAGACTGATTTCCAAGGAAATCACTTTTTTCTCAAGATACATCTGCAGCCCACACTCATGTGACAGCCAAACATCATCCACAGGGGAGTTCTAAATCAGACTCGCCTTCACAAGTAATCAATTTCACCAGCAGTATGTGTATTTAAGGAACTTGTAGCCAAATGAAACTCCTACTCTATACCTGTACACCTCCCTTTGTTTTGACAGTGAACCACTACACACAATTTATTTTCAATCAATAATAAAGCAAAGGAACATTCTAGATCTTCAAAAGTACCATGTTCAACTGTGCGTGATTCCACACCTATGTAAGGTGGTCAGCTAAGAAAAGTAACATTATGAAAGATCACAATATATATATATGTGATTCACTCATTCATTTAGAATGAACATAATTTCTATTTATTGGATTAAGACAAACTATATACCCGAACTTTAGCCCTAAACAGAACCATGCTATGTCATGCTAAGTCACTACAGTCATGTCCGACTCTTTGTGACCCCATGGACTGTAGCCCGCCAGGCTCCTCTGTCCATGGGATTCTCCAGCCAAGAATACTGCAGTGGGTTGCCATGCTCTCCTCCAGGGGATCTTTCCAACCCAGGGAATTTTGGGACTTCCCTGCTGGCACAATGGATAAGAATCCTCCTGCCAGTGCAGGGGACTCAAGGATTCAACCTCTGGTCCAGAAGGATTCCACATGCCTTGGAACAAACAAGCCCATGCACCAAAACTATGGAGCCTGTGCCCTAGAGCTTGTGCTCCGCAACAAGAGGAGCCACTGCAAGGAGAAGCCTGCACACCCCAACGAGTAGCCCCAACTTGCCACAGCTAGAGAAAGCCTGCACACAGCAAGGAAGATACAGCACCACCAAAAATAAATAAAAATATTTTTAAAAAAACAAAAGAAATGCTTGTTTAAGGAACTATTCTTCAGGACTTTCATTTCTGATAACTCTTTGCTTCCCTTGATTTTGACAACAAAAAGTATAGCAAAATGACATGATCATGCAACTCAAGACAAATTTTAAGGCTTAACTAGAGCATACTACACACATGGTGATTTTCTGTTTATCTTATCCCAATTTCCGGTTTTGCCTTCCACCAGTTTATTGTATACTTATAAGCATTCTTAAATTCACTGTATAAAACAGAAGTATCATAAAATACTAATCACTGACTTTTCTGGCTAAACACATGAAAACTTACACAAAATTATCTTCAAGGTATTAGTTATTACGAGACACAAACATGACAGAATGCTGAAAGGTTTTAGATATCAACAAAAATAGTATTTGCTGCCTCCATTTTGGTAACTTGAAAATCAGTACAATACAATTCAGTACAAGGAAAATCCTACCATCCATAGTATACTTAGGAGATATCATCTCTCCCTAAAAGAGAATAGGGCTACTTAAGAAGAAAGACTGATCCTAGGTCTAGGTAAAGAAATTTACAAAATGAACCTGTAACCCTGTCATGCCTGACATCAAAGACGATATGCAAGGGTACTACGTCATTTCAAAAGGACTCCATGGATAAACTTAAATATCAATAAGGACATAAGAAATAGCTGTATCACAGCAGTATGATTAATACAGTGAAAACACACACATACAAACTGGCCACTCTAGGATAGAAAGGAATAAATTTTTATTTTGTAGGCAAATAAAGCAAAATCAGCAAGCATCTATCCTGTTTTTTGTATACAAACTTTACTACTGGATGATCAAATAATAGAAGTGGGTAAATTTTTGTTTAGTAGTATCCAAGATAATAAAGAACTCAGAGCTGAAATATCACTTTTATAATCTCTAAAGAATTAATGCATCTAGGGTAGTCAACATCAACACCTGCTACCACCACAAAAAAAAGGAAATTATGTGCCTTCTGATGGAATTTTACCACTTATGAAATAATCTCACAAAAAACTAAAAATATGACATTTGAAACAACTGGAAACTTGAACACTGGCTATTTGGTTCTATTGAGGAATTGTTCATTTCTTTTTAAGATATGACAATGGCACTTATAGTTTTATTTTAAGATAAGGAATTATCTTCAGAAATTACATACTGATAAACTTTTGGACAAAATGGTAAGTCTGAAACATCCTTCAAAATAATATTGAAGGAAGAAAAGGCAGGTGTTTATGTAGATGAAACCAAAGTTAGAGAACAATTTTGACATTTTCCTACCACAATTAAAATATATCCCAACCCATTACTAAAATATATGTATATGATTATTTATACCACTAAAAATTTAACTATGTGTAAATAACCATATAGATATATTTTCATAGATATAAACAATATTAATAGATATCCTAAAACAAACCTAAATATGCCTAGTGGTACCTCTGGGACAACCACTCTTCGCTTCCAAGCCTGCAGGTCACGCTCCGTAGCCATCTGACTGCGTGGAGCATTCTGGTGCATCTGACGGACACCTTCCACTTGTCCACTACGACGCAGACCAATATTTGGAGGAGACTGGATATCTAAGCTTAGTCTTCTAAAACCTAGGGAAAAATTGTAAAGAATGACTGCAAAACAAACTTCAATCTAATATGCATACACATTCCTCCAATATGATATAAACCAAAATAAAAAGATGTACTGAAAAAACTTTGGAAAAAAATTTTTAATGTGACTGAAACCAAAATGTAGAATACAGAACATGACTATTAACATCATTTTCCATTTTTACTAGACTTTCTGAATTTTATGTTACAAGCATTTTCTATAATAATGTTATACTTGCAGTCCTAAAAACCTTGCCTTCCTCAAAACTGCAAGCTAAAACATTATCTTTCTGGAAAAATCAGCAATGCAAATAGATATCTCAAACTATGGTGGCTTGATAATAAGAGCTCTAATAACAAACATTATTTATGACCTAAAGAGATAATCTAAGCCACTCAGGCAGGCAGCCTGCCCGAGACCATCAGTAAAAATTCACAAAACTGTGAAGTGGGGAAATGCTGGCAGCACCTGAAGTGGAGCTAGGGGAGTGGGTAACATGGCAATGCTGACAACACTGGGCCCTGAGCCTGCGCAGAGCTGGGCAAGCAGACACAGGAGGTGGCAGAGTAACCTCCCAGGAGCTGGCACTCACAAAGGATGGAGACTACCCGGAGGGGTTGTGGGGCGGAAGCCCAGGCAAGTACTTGTTTCCTTAAAATACACAGTGAGCACAGAGAACTCTATCTACTCAATGCTCTGTGGTGACCTAGATGGAAAGAAATTCCAAAGAAGAGGAGATATATCTATATGTATAGCTAATTCACTTTGCTGCACAGGAGAAATTAACACAATGTTGTAAAGCAACTATACTCAAAAAAAAATTTTTTTTAAGAAAGTTTAAAAAAAAAAAAACACAAGAGTGAAGAGGACCTGCTACTAACTGGGGGCTATATACTTTTTGGCCACCTGTAAAAAGCAGAGACATTACTTTGCCAGTAAAGGTCCTGGTTTTTCCTGTGGTCATGTATGGATGTGAGAGTTGGACTGTGAGGAAAGCTGAGCGCCGAAGAATTGATGCTTTTGAACTGTGGTGTTGGAGAAGACTCTTGAGAGTCCCTTGGCCTGCAAGGAGATCCAACCAGTCCATCCTAAAGGGGATCACTCCTGGGTGTTCACTGGAAGGACTGATGTTGAAGCTGAAACTCCAATACTTTGGTCACCTGATGTGAAGAACTGACTCCTCTGAAAAGACCCTGATGCTGGGAAAGACTGAGGGCAGGAGGAGAAGGGGACGACAGAGGATGAGATGCTTGGATGGCATCATCGACTCGACGGACATGGGTTTGGGTGGACTCCGGGAGTTGGTGATGGACAGGGAGGCCTGGCGTGCTGTGGTTCAAGGGGTCGCAAAGAGTTGGACACAACTGAGCGACTAAACTGAACTGAACTGATGCAAAGAGCTGACTCATTTGACAAGACCCTGATGCTGGGAAAGACTGAAGGCAAGAGGAGAAGGGGACGACAGAGGATGAAGTGGTTGGATGGCATCACCGACTCCATGGAGATGAATCTGAGTAAACTCCAGGAGTTGGTGATGGACAGGCAGGCCTGGTGTGCTGTGGTCCATGGGGTCGCAAAGAGTCGGACAAGACTGAGCGACTGAACTGAACTGAAGGAGGGTATTAAATTTTACTTCAAATACACCAGCTCTCCTTGCCTAGGATAAAATTCAAATACGAGTGAATGCAACTTCTGCACTCTTCGATATACAACATTCTGTTTACCGATCAAATGTAAACCAGTTTGTACTGCACAACATACTATACTTCATCTATTAAAAATGACATTAAGTGAGCCTGCTATTAATCCAAAATTTATATTAAAACATACTGATGTTTAAGAAACACTTTTTGCATTTAGAACTAAAAATAAATTCTAAATTTAACTGCCCAAGTCACGGCATTATTCTGCAACAACTTGAAGAAAACATGCAAAGGTTACTTATCTCAGGTTACTTTTCATACTATGAAAAGTAACATGAGTGACCATAAACAGATTAATTACAAAGAATGGTTATTCCACACAGTGGAATTCTATGAAGCTATAAAAAGGAATGAAGAAGAGTTCTATGAATGGATAGGAGTGATTTCTAGAATATACTGTAAAGGAAAAAAGCAAGGTGTGCAGAGGAATGCATACATATCTTGAGTCACTTGCTCTGATGCACTGAGATAAACACAGCAGCAACTATGCAGTGTGTGTGTGCGTGCGTGTGTGCACATGCGCACTTGTGTGTTAGTTGAGTAGTCGTGTCCAACTCTTTGCAACCCCACAGACTGTAGCCCACCAGGACCCTCTGTCCATGGGATTCTCCAGGAGACAACACTGGAGTGGGTTGCCATTTCCTTCTCCAAAAGGAACTATAGAAAGAAAGTGAAGTTGCTCAGTTGTGTCTGACTCTTTGCGACCCCATGGACTGTAGCCTACCAGGCTCCTCCATTCATGGCATTTTCCAGGCAGGAGTACTGGAATGGGTTACCATTTCCTTCTCCAGTATTCTTGCCTAAAATGTTGAACCTGAATCCAATTATGAGATAATGAGACACATTCAGGGAACTGAGGGAAAATTGAGGGAAAATCTGTGAAATAACAGACCTAAACTCTCATAAGTACCAGCGCCATGAGGGAACTGTTTTAAATTAGGAGAAGTAATAATTACACACAACAACCAAGGCTTGATTAAATCCTAAAATTTTAAAAAGCCCTGAAGGACAATTTTGGAACAAGTGAGGAAACAGGAAGATTGTACATTAGGTAGCAGTATTTTATAGTTTGTATACTGTATAATATTATAAAATTTGTTGATCTATGATCACTATATTATGAACATATAAAAATGTTTCTGGTTCTTGGAAGATACAGAATCATTTCTGAAGGGATAAAGTTCACAGTATCTCCAACTTGCTCTAAAATTAGGAAAAAATTACCAGAGACAGAAATTATTTCAAGTGTATATAAGAACCATCAGTTCAGTTCAGTTGCTCAGTCGTGTCCAACTCTTTGCGACCCCATGAATCACAGCACACCAGGCCTCCCTGTCCATCACCAACTCCCGGAGTTCACTCAGACTCATGTCCATTGAGTCAGTGATGCCATCCAGCCATCTCATCCTCTGTCGTCCCCTTCTCCTCCTGCCCCCAATCCCTCCCTGCATCAGAGTCTTTTTCAATGAGTCAACTCTTCACATGAGGTGGCCAAAGTACTGGAGCTTCAGCTTTAGCATCATTCCTTCCAAAGAACACCTGGGGCTGATGTCCTTCAGAATGGATTGGTTGGATCTCCTTGCAGTCCAAGGGACTCTCAAGAGTCTTCTCCAACACCACAGTTCAAAAGCATCAATTCTTCGGCACTCAGCCTTCTTCACAGTCCAACTCTCACATCCATACATGACCACTGGAAAAACCACAGCCTTGACTAGACAGACCTTAGTCGGCAAAGTAATGTCTCTGCTTTTCAATATGCTATCTTGGTTGGTCATAACTTTTCTTCCAAGGAGTAAGCGTCTTTTAATTTCATGGCTGCAATCACCATCTGCAGTGATTTTGGAGCCCCCAAAAATAAAGTCTGACACTGTTTCCACTGTTTCCCCATCTATTTGCCATGAAGTGATGGGACCAGATGCCATGATCTTCGTTTTCTGAATGTTGAACTTTAAGCCAACTTTTAACCATACAAGACTGTTAATATCATTTGTTTGAGATTAGCAAACTCTCCAAAGTACCCAAAAATCCATCAAGAGAATGAATAAAATCAGATATAGGCATACAATAGAGTACACAACAGTCAAAATTAATCCAATGCAATAAGTGATTAATCTTAAAAATATAGCATTCTAATGGCAGAAAGTGAAGAGGAACTAAAGAGCCTCTTGACAAGGGTGAAAGAGGAGAGTGAAAAAGCTGGCTTAAAACTCAACATTCAAAAAAGTAAGATCATGGCATCCAGTCCCATCACTTCATGGCAAATAGATGGGACAAGAGTGGAAGCAGTGACAGATTTTTACTTGGGCTCCAAAATCATTGCAGATGGTGACTGTAGCCATGAAATTAAAAGATGCTTCCTCCCTGGAAGAAAAGCCTGAAAAACCAAGATAGCATATTAAAAAGCAGAGACATCAATTTGCTAACAAATGTCCATCTAGTCAAAGCTATACGGTTTTTCCAGTAGTCAGGTATGAAAGTGAGAGTTGGATCACAGAGATGGAGCACTGAAGAATTAATGCTTTCAAATTGTGGTCCTGGAGAAGACTCTTGAGAGTCCCTTGGAATGCAAGGAGATCAAACCAGTCCATCCTAAAGGAAATCAACCTTGAATATTCTTCATTGGAAGGACTGTTCCTGAAGCTGAAGTCCCATTACTTTGGCTGGCTACCTGATGCAAAGACCCAACTCACTGGAAAAGACCCTGATGCTGGGAAAGACTGAGGGCAGGTGGAGAAGATGGATGAAATGGTTGGATGGCATCACCAACTCAATGGACATGAATCGTAAGCAAACTCTGGGAGACAGAGGAGGATAGAGAAGCCTGAAGTGCTGCAGTCCCTGGGGTCACAAAGAATCAGACAGAAAGTTCCCTTTATAAACCTTTTTATAAAGTTTCAAAACAAAAGCTTTTTATTAATACATTTAAGAATGTCAAATTTATTTTTAGAATGCAAGGGAAGGATAAACAGAATTGTCATCTTGGGAGAGGGTAATAGGGCAGGACCACATTAAAGATGTACATTATTATCATGATTTTAAAAAAAAGAAAAAGAAGAGCATCTGTGCACCAATGATAAGACTATGTCAATAACAAAATTTTAGAGTTTTGTTGCTGTTGTTAAGTATTTACTTATTTACTTGGCTACAGCTGGTCTTAGCTGCAGCATGCAGGATATAGTTTCCTGACCAGAGATCAAACCCAGGCCCCCTGCACTAAGAGCATGGAGTCTAAGTCACTCAATGACCAGGGGTTCCAAGAACAAAGTTTTGACAGACCCGATTCTGTGCTGCTAGAAACCAAAACAACTACATATATAAAAGAAGTAAAACTTAAAGTATAACACACTAATTTTAAAGAGAATTAATGACACTTCAGGACCTAACAGTCATTTCAAATAAAAATCTAAAGCTATCCAAGTTTTCTGGAGTCTAGTGGTTACAACTTTGTGCTTTCACTGCCAAGGACCTGGGTTTGATTCCTGGCCAGGAAACTGGATCCCATCGGTCATGGGGCCAAAATAAAAAATAACAGTAATAAAAAATCTAAAGTCTAGGCAGATTAGATGAAAGAGAGCAAGACTGAAAGGGCAGAAAGAGCTGAAGAAACCGTTCAGAACAGAGCATGGAGCAATAAAGAGATAGGAATTTCTATAGCATTTTTGGACTCAAAATGTTTTAACTTTCCCAGAATTCAGTTGCATAACAATCACCCATCTCTTCTAGATTATTTCCATGAGTATAATTATTACCACATTCCAGTATTAAGTACTTTGCCCTGAAATTCACTGCAAGCTTTCTGATTCTATAAGAAACATTAGGGCTCTACTCAATTAACTTTTTAAAAGATTATATAAAAAGGAAACCTAATGTTCCTTTAGAAAACACTTTTGTTCTCTACTCTTTTTAACTCAACACAATTTAATATAATGTTGTAAATACTCTTATTTTAAAGCAAAAAGAATTTCAGGTACTTTCAAAGTACCTGAAATTCAAATGCTCATTTCTTAGTCTTTCAACCATACTTAATAAAGCTATCTCCAGACTTCTGCTCAAAGTTGTAAAGTATGCTTAGCATACTGCTTTTATACTGAAAAGTTTTTCACAATGGATGCAGGGGACAATGACTTCATTTATTCATCAATTTCAATCTAGCCATGTTAAGGCAAAATACCTCTGCTATATTTCTTACCTCTTCGGGGTGTTTCTTCCCCATTTGAAAGTCCACTTGGAACAGCCTCCTGACCTGTTCCCATTCTCTGATCTTGCTGCTGCTGCAACTGTCTTATCATTCCATCCAGGACACTGCGCTCTGGGCTTCGTTCACCATTATCATTGGTTTGCAGGCTTATAATTTGTTCTATTACCTCTCCATCACCTGCAAATTCAATGAATGAATATCACATCATAATATATACCAAGATGGAAAAAAAACTTTCAACAAGTTACAATTAAAATTACATTAGCAATTGTCAGAAGACTCATTTTTCAAAAATAATCATTAAAGATAACCTTTATTTTCACAACTAATTAAGTTAGAGAAAAGATTCAAAACCAACTTGACAGTACTAAGTTCCACAAAAACCTCAACAGAGCTTCTGAAATCTGTCTAAGTAGAGGAAAATACATTTCAGCAAAAATCTTGTTTTTCTGTTTCAGATCAATGCCTCTTATGTATACATTTCATTAAAATCTTGTTTCCCAAGGTCTCTGACTATAACAGATCAACAAAGAATCAACTGGACTTCATTGTATACCTCTGAGTTTTCTATGCAGCTCAGTCTCTGATATAGAGAAAAGCACTGGCATTTCTTTAGTCTTAAGAAATAAAAAAGAGTAACACCTTTTTGGCCTACAGCAAATGACCACGCCAAACTCCAGCTATAATTCTTCAGATATAAAATCAGATTTTTTTAAGTGTCTTTGCTTCTTTATTTTTCAAATAATACATTTTCAGAGATATTTAACACGGTCATACTTCGTGTAAATGGAGAAAAAGTGCTAGATAGTTGTGAGGTCTTGAAATGTACTTAAGACACTAACATTTTCATACAAAAACAATTCCTTCCTTGTCCTCCCACCATAAAATACATCTTCTTTGAACACAGAACACAGATCTTCCAACCACACCAGCTTATAAGCAGAATTCTAACAAACTGAAATGAATAGGGTATTAGGCAAAAAGAATGCAAAGATATACATGTATATTTGCATCCACAGTAACACATGAGAAACTGAAAAATGTCATACTGTTTCAGGGAAAAAAAGACGACTTCTATCCTACTACATGAGTTAACAGTCCCTTGTATCTCAGATAACATTTCCATTTTACTACGGAAATCAATGAAGAACTTAAAAGAGTTAAATAAAAATCACTGAAGCTTTTTTGATGACTCTCAAAAAAAAAAAAAAAAAGAGCTAAGAAAGCAGAAGTGGAGCCCTAACCTAAAAGGATAAAAAGACTTTCATTAGAACCAGGAGTAACATAACATTCCTAAGATCACAACATGGAACCAAAGGGAAAAGAGCAGAAAAGGAGACTTACAATCCTCTCCCCTCCCCACAAAAAGCCATGTAACATTTCTCTCCTGGCCCTGGACTTAGATTTAAGTTTGGCGAACACCATTAGGAATGATACTGGTTTCTATCTGGCGTAATGCAACCACTATTCAAATATTAAAGAAGGCTTCAATGCTACAGTATTCTTTCACTACAAAATACTACAGCATTGGAAAGAATACAAGAAAGAAGGGCTTTCAAATACTGGATAACCGGGACCCCTGAGAGAAGACAATAGAGTCCAGTCTTTGGATTGCTCCAGGTAACAGCCTGGAGGCAATTTCCAAGCTATAGAACAAGGAGGGAACCCAAATACCATCCAGAAACCACACTGAGTTGAGAGACAGAGGTCAGGGTCTGGGGGCAAGCAGGAAGACTAAAATATGCAGACTGGTTAGAAGAATTGAAAAGATACGCCATGATAACACTAATTTTAAAAAGCTGGATTATTTACAATAATATGAAACAAACAGTCTTCAAAACAAGAAATACTCTCCCAAGAATAAACGGGGACATTTCATAATGATGAAAGAATTAATTCACAAAGAGCACAATCTGAAATGTGTATTTACATTATAACAGAATTTTAAAACTCACAAAGCAAAAACTGATTGAATCGAAGGAAAAAAAATAAGACAAATCCACAGGATAGTTGGATATTTCAGCACTCCTTAAAACAGCCACAAAATGGGAAAGAGCCAAGTAAGTGTACTCCAGCTACTAGTGAATGGATAAATAATGGTATATCCATGCAATGGTGCATGATCACTAAACAAGGAAAAAAAAAACAGTGATATCTGCAACAACAGGAATGAATCTCATAAGCACCATGCTAAGTTAAAGAAGCCAGACACAACAGACTACATATTGTATGATTTCATTGATATAAAACTCCTTTAAAAGGAAAAATTAAAGTGACAGCAACAGTCATTACAAGGGGCCAGAGGAAGGGAGAGGAATAATTCTGCTCAGGAGAATTTCTGGGGGCAATGGAAATGCTCTGTATTTGGACTGTGGTGGTGGCTTACATGACTGTCTTAACATTTCTTAACTCATTTGAATTGCACACTTAAAAGCGGTGAATTTTGTTGTGCAGTTGTGCATGTGACTGGTGATAGAAGCAAGATCCGATGCTGTAAAGAGCAGTATTGCACAGGAACCTGAAATGTCAGGTCCATGAATCAAGGCAAATTGGAAGTGGTCAAACAAGAGATGGCAGGGTGAACATCGACATTCTAGGAATCAGCGAACTAAAATGGACTGGAATGGGTGAATTTAACTCAGATGACCATTACATCTACTACTGTGGGCAGGAATCCCTCAGAAGAAATGGAGTAGCCATCATGGTCAACAAAAGAGTCCGAAATGCAGTACTTGGATGCAATCTCAAAAACGACAGAATGATCTGTGTTTGTCTCCAAGGCAAACCATTCAATATCACAGTTATCCAAGTCTATGCCCCAACCAGTAACGCTGAAGAAACTGAAGTTGAACGGTTTTATGAAGACCTACAAGATCTTTTAGAACTAACACCCAAAAAAGATGTCCTTTTCATTATAGGGGACTGGAATGCAAAAGTAGGAAGTCAAGAAACACCTGGAGTAACAGGCAAATTTGGCCTTGGAATGTGGAATGAACCAGGGCAAAGACTAACAGAGTTTTGCCAAGAAAATGCACTGGTCATAGCACCCTCTTCCAACAACACAAGAGAAGACTCTACACATGGACATCACCAGATGGTCAACACCGAAATCAGATTGATTATATTCTTTGCAGCCAAAGATGGAGCTCCTCTATAGAGTCAACAAAAACAAGACCGGGAGCTGACTGTGGCTCAGATCATGAACTCCTTATTGCCAAATTCAGACTTAAACTGAAGAAAGTAGGGAAAACCGCTAGACCATTCAGCTATGACCTAAATCAAATCCCTTATGATTATATAGTGGAAGTGAGAAATAGATTTAAGGGTCTAGATCTGATAGATAGAGTGCCTGATGAGCTATGGAATGAGGTTCATGACATTGTACAGGAGACAGGGATCAAGACCATCCCCATGGAAAAGAAATGCAAAAAAGCAAAATGGCTGTCTGGGGAGGCCTTACAAATAGCTGTGAAAAGAAGAGAGGCGAAAAGCAAAGGAGAAAAGGAAAGATATAAGCATCTGAATGCAGAGTTCCAAAGAATAGCAAGAAGAGATAAGAAAGCCTTCTTCAGCGATCAATGCAAAGGAATAGAGGAAAACAATAGAATGGGGAAGACCAGAGATCTCTTCAAGAAAATTAGAGATACCAAGAGAACATTTCATGCTAAGATGGGCTCGATAAAGGACAGAAATGGTATGGACCTAACAGAAGCAGAAGATATTAAGAAGAGGTGGCAAGAATACATGGAAGAACTGTACAAAAAAGATCTTCACGACCCAGATAATCATGATGATGTGATCACGAATCTAGAGCCAGACATCTTGGAATGTGAAGTCAAGTGGGCCTTAGAAAGCATCACTATGAACAAAGCTAGTGGAGGTGATGGAACTCCAGTTGAGCTGTTTCAAATCCTGAAAGATGGTGCTGTGAAAGTGCTGCACTCAATATGCCAGCAAATTTGGAAAACTCAGCAGTGGCCACAGGACTGGAAAAGGTCAGTTTTCATTCCAATCCCAAAGAAAGGCAATGCAAAAGAATGCTCAAACTACTGCACAATTGCACTCATCTCACATGCTAGTAAAGTAATGCTCAAAATTCTCCAAGCCAGGCTTCAGCAATACGTGAACCGTGAACTCCCTGATGTTCAAGCTGGTTTTAGAAAAGGCAGAGGAACCAGAGATCAAATTGCCAACATCCTCTGGATCATGGAAAAAGCAAGAGTTCCAGAAAAACATCTATTTCTGCTTTCTTGACTATGCCAAAGCCTTTGACTGTGTGGATCACAATAAACTGTGGAAAATTCTGAAAGAGATGGGAATACCAGACCACCTAACCTGCCTCTTGAGAAACCTGTATGCAGGTCAGGAAACAACAGTTAGAACTGGACATGGAACAACAGACTGGTTCCAAATAGGAAAAGGAGTATGTCAAGGCTGTATATTGTCACCCTGCTTATTTAACTTCTATGCAGAGTACATCATGAGAAACGCTGGACTGGAAGAAACACAAGCTGGAATCAACATTGCCGGGAGAAATATCAATAACCTCAGATATGCAGATGACACCACCCTTATGGCAGAAAGTGAAGAGAAGCTAAAAAGCCTCTTGATGAAAGTGAAAGAGGAGAGCAAAAAAGTTGGCTTAAAGCTCAACATTCAGAAAATGAAGATCATGGCATCTGGTCCCATCACTTCATGGGAAATAGATGGGGAAACAGTGGAAACAGTGTCAGACTTTATTTTGGGGGGCTCCAAAATCACTGCAGATGGTGACTGCAGCCATGAAATTGAAAGATGCTTACTCCTTGGAAGAAAAGTTGTTACCAACCTAGATAGTATATTCAAAAGCAGAGACATTACTTTGCCAACTAAGGTCTGTCTAGTCGAGGCTATGGTTTTTCCAGTGGTCATGTATGGATGTGAGAGTTGGACTGTGAAGAAGGCTGAGCGCCGAAGAGTTGATGCGTTTGAACTGTGGTGTTGGAGAAGACTCTGCAGAGTCCCTTGGACTGCAAGGAGATCCAACCAGTCCATTCTGAAGGAGATCACCCTGGGATTTCTTTGGAAGGAATGATGCTAAAGCTGAAGCTCCAGTACTTTGGCCACCTCATGCGAAGAGTTGACTCATTAGAAAAGACTCTGATGCTGGGAGGGGTTGGGGGCAGGAGGAGAAGGGGATGACCCAGGATGAGATGGCTGGATGGCATCATGGACTCGATGGACGTGAGTCTGAGTGAACTCCAGGAGATGGTGATGGAGAGGGAAGCCTGGCGTGCTGCGATTCATGGGGTCGCGAAGAGTCCGACACGACTGAGCGACTGAACTGAACTGAACTGAAAGTATACTTCAATCAAACTAATAAAAAGAATTTGGAAGAGTAAACATATGGTGATTTACATTTATCTTTAAGCTTAAAGTTTTAGCAAATCAATCCTCATTCAAACAAAAGTATCTTTTTAAAATTTATTTTTAATTGGAGGATAATTGCTTTACAATTTTGCCTGGTTTTCTGCCATATATCAACATGAATCAAGTCACAAGTATACACATCCCCTCCCTCTTGTACCCCCCTACCACCTCCCACTTTATCACACAGATGTATCTTTTTTCCTTTGCTTAGTCCAAGAATATTAGAGAAAAACACTACATGCTATGAACAAAAACAAAGAAAACAAAGCAAAACACCTCTGCCCTTGGCTAGAACAGGTTACAGACAAGATGGAACTGGAAGCTCCTCTGCCAGAAAGTTAAAGTGTTCCAGGAACGATGAGGTCTTGGGAAAGGACACAAACCTCTGCCTAAAGGGTTTTCACAGCCAAATCCAAGATAACATGAGCAACTAAGTAACAACAGTACTGGATTTTAACTCACTATACAATAACCCGAAGTCCAGACTAAAACTTAATAAATGAGAGAGCAGTAGATGGTCAGCTAATGATAAAATGAAAAAGCAATGATCAAAGAGTTAGAAAACCATTTCACAACCTTCAGAACAACAATTGATTCAGGCAAGAATTACCAATGGATCCTCAAACTTAAAGGTAAAGTTAGAAAAGGAACAGGTTATTTATACAAGTTACTAAATAATTACAAAGAGGGAAAAACCTTCAGAGTGGAGAACTTTGGCAGATACCCAGTGTTCAAAGTCAATACCACCAATAACTGGATGAAACACAACCACAGGCATCCTGACATGATACTCCAAGAAGACTACATCATTTATGCTGTGCTCTTCAAAAACGCACAACCTGAACTTAATGACAGCTAAATTTAATGTTCAGTCCCAAATTAAAATCTACATCAGGGAGGCAAAAACAGCTGTAACAGGCATTATATTAGAATAACAAAATTTGATTATAGGCTATAATAGTATAAATGTTAAATGTTCTATTTTTGATAACTGTTCATGATTATATAAGAAAACATATTTGTTCTTAGAAAATACATACTTAAGTATTTAGGGGTAAACGGACATGAGGCCCAGAACTTAAGTCTCAAGTGGTTCACAACAATGATATGTATCTAGAGATAAAATAATAAAACAAACAGTGCAAAATATTAAGGACTGGTAAATCTGAAAGTATAGGAGTTCTCTGTATTATTACTTACATTTTTCAAATAAAAAAAAATTTTTTTTTAAAAAAGGTTTAGCACTTACTTGTTGCCACATAGCCTAGTTGTGGAACCAAATGTTCATCTGCAGAATTTTCTCGGCCAGGCACTAATCGCTGATACTTAGTTGGATGAGGGTTTCCATCTACATCTACCAAGAATGGTGGAGGCATAAGGTGAGGGGCCTGCTGAGTCTGCTCGTCTAAGACGTAATTATTAGAATCCCTAATCAGCGGTCGATAGTCAGTATGGAAGAACATCTGATCAGGAATCTAGAAATGGAAAGTTTACAGACTGAAATTTTGAGGATTAAACATGTTAAAGAACATATATATTAACCAGTTAATTTTATTGGAAAGGATAAAAAAATCAATATATCTAACCTATTTTAAAAACATCCTTCTTAACTATTTACATGCTCTAAGAAAGTATGTAAAATGACCTTTTCATATGGCTTGCTGCATCCAAAACCAAATATCAGAAGGTGACCGTGAGAATCTGTACAGGCAAAATGCTGTCCATCCTGTGAAAACTTACAATCAAAGACAGCTCCATGTCCTTGTCCTTCAATCTAGGAAACAAAGATGGAAAATTTTATAACCATCTCTATGTAACACCTTTAGTTATTATATAAAATTCTGAAAAAATATTTTAAAGTGAATTTTTCATTAAGCATGTCAATATTTTCAAAAAGTAAAATTCACTTTAGATATCACTGGCCTAGGAAAAACCTTGATGGATCTTCTGAGAATTAGTTCGTAAAATGATCAAATGAAAAGATCATAAACCAACCCCAAGTGAAGGCTTTTACGTCTTACAAGAGAATGAAACCTCCATAAACTTTCTAATACATAACAAAAATCTATTGATTAACAACTTACAAGGTAAATGATTAAAGATTAATAATGTGTGTTATTCATGAATTAAAATCAATACTTTTATGGAGTTTAAGCTTTCTACTTAGATGACTAACCACCATGCAAAATTGTAATGCTGCAAGTGTCTCAAGGGTGCATATGTAAATTCTTTCACCTGCAACTTCCTTACTTCAGACTGCCACAAATTTCTAAGTGCGTTGTGAATGTTGGGGCTTCCCTCATAGCTCAGTTGGTAATGAATCCACCTGCAATGCAGGAGACCGTGGTTCGATTCCTGGGTCAGGAAGATCCCCTGTAGAAGGGAAAGGCTATCCACTCCAGTATTCTGGCCTGGAGAATTCCATGGACTGTATAGTCCATGGGGTGGCAGAGTCAGACACAACTGAACAACTTTCACTTTCATGAATGTTGCCTTAAATAAGTAACTTCTAAACTGCTTTATTCTTGTTATTTTAACTCTAAATACGATTAGTTTAGTATTAACAATTTATAGTTAAATGAGATGTTTCATTAACTCATTAGTACAGAGCTATGCATACTTGTTTCAGCATATAAATAATAATTAAAATTTAGAACAAGTTAAACTAAATCAGTACTGGAAAAAGGAATCATCCACCCAAACAAAACAGAAGGATTTATTTTCATTGTCAGAACAAACTCATACATACCTAAATATCCACTTGAAAAACAATTCACTTCTGCTATACCACACATGAAAGAGTGCCTTTAACAAAATGGGGGGGTGGGGGCGGGAATTAAGGTATTAGGATACTTAGGGACCTGCTAAATAAGATAATGCCCCCCTGACCTGAGACTCTCAGTCCAAGTAAAGCGAAGGCAGGTGGGGAGGCAAGAGCCCTGGGCTGGTCAGGCAAAGTTGGTGGCAGTTACTTTGCTACCACACATGTGCAACTAACCTCACCAAAAGTTAAGGGTACCTACTGAGAAGGAAGTTTCTCAAGTGGGCAAACCTACCTAAGCAGAGCAAGACACACGGCACTTTTTATCTGCTGTCTGAAGAGTCCTACACAATCATTCCTGATAAAACAAAAATAGCCTGCAACTGTGTCCAGAGAACACTTCAATGTCACACTATGTTTCTTGGGTTAGTCACTCAGTCATGTCCGACTCTTTGCGACCCCACAGACTGTAGCCCACCAGGCTCCTCAGTCCATAGGATTCTCCAGGCAAGCGTACTGGAGTGGGTTGCCATTTCCTTCTCCAGGGTATCTTCCCAACCCAGGATCGAACCCAGGTCTCCCACACTGTAGGCAGACGCTTTACCGTATGAGCCACACTCTATGTTTACTACTTTTTTAATGAAATACTGTCTCATTAGTAGCTTAAAACCCAAGAATTAGGAGACTCTCGGGTGATCAGTAAAGGTAAGAATTATTCAGCCTACAAGGCCAATTTCTGGTGTTTGACTAGAAATAAAATCATTATTGTCCATTTGAGACTTTTCAGGTTACTCTTTGGCTTAGTGGTTATTTTAGATTATATTCTGTTTAAAGCCTGAATTAATGTTGTCTTCTGTTTTAACAGATTAAATTTAGGATGTTCCTATTGACTTTTAAAGGACAATTAAGAAGACGGTAAAGCGTCTGTCTACAATGCGGGAGACCCAGGTTCAAGCCCTGGGTTGGGAAGATCCCCTGGAGAAGGAAATGGCAATCCACTCCAGTACTATTGCCTGGAAAATCCCATAGACAGAGGAGCCTGGTAGGCTACAGTCTATGGGGTCGCAAAGAGTCGGTCACGACTGAGCGACTTCAAGAAGACGGATGTACCTATGAATTTTAAGGCCACAGAAAAATGAAAGGTTTATTTCTTTTCCAAGGATTCCAAACAGAGATACAACATTCAGAGATGCCTAATGATGTACTTTATGCTATTTGAATTGTTCTAGTGCATTTAATGTTAGTAAATAAAACACTTTATTTTGGACAGTTAAACTGTCCAGTGTGAGCATATTGAAATTAAAATTTTTAAAGTAAAAAAAAAAAAAAACCAGCAAAAACATGGCACACATGGAGGAAGATGGTTTTCAATCAAAAAGTCTAAGAAACACTCATCTATAGGATGCTACTGTACTGCCTCAAAACTTAGTTAGCGTTTGAACTGGGTCTCAATATACATAAAGAGTAATTTTAGAAAACCTATCATGTGTATGTCTCAGAAGTCTTAACAATGTATAAGCCCTTTTATACATTCCCCTCAGAATTTATCCCAAGGAAATAATCAGGGATCTACATAAGCAGACATATATATTCAAACTGTTGCTGCTGTGCAGGTTTTAGAAACTACTTAAATACTCAACAACAGCAAATTAGCTACATAAGTAACATTCTTCTAAGAAAGGCTGAATTTATCATCAAACATACATTTACAAATTCTTAAAAAATATTTAAGGGCTTGAAAAGCATTCTTTACATAAAATGAGAAGGGATTACAAAGCTGAGTACAAAAGAGTAAAAACAAACAAAAAACTACGTGTAACAATGCCAACTAGTAATTCTATAAAAATGATGCCATCAGAAAATCTTCAATGGATATTGATATCTGTGAAAGTTTAATGAGGAACCAGACATTTACACAGTCTGGAAAAAAATCAGTTTAAAAATTACAAAGAAAAGAAACATTTAAAAAATTAGTGTGAAAACTTGGCAGATGTCACCTTAACCAAATACTTATAATTATCACCATATCAATAGTGGAACATATAAACATCATCAGCCTCCTAATACAATGCATGGAGGGCACATTATCATTTTTTTTAATCAAAAAATATACAACAGTATTACATCATGAAGAAATACCAGACAAAACAAATATCCTGTAGTATTATTTGTCTGTAAAAAGGCAAGATATGCAGGGTGAAGGATTACTGATTTTACATAAGTGGAAATACATAACTACTTAATATGATACATGATCCTGAATTAGTCCAAGAGGTAAAACACAACTATAAAGGCATTATTAGGACAATTGACAAGTTTTGAATGTAAACCAGATTAGGTAATGCTACCTTATCAATGTTAAATTTGCTGATTTTTGGTGACTATATTGCAGCTATGTATAAGAAATTCTAAAAATATGCAATAAGATCATAATCTGGTTTTCAAACATATGTGTGCAAGAAGAAAAAAGCTGAGGAAACAAAAAACGATGTTTGACTCCTCAGAGGACTTTACTGAATATTATTTTTTATTACCAGGTATTTTAATAAAATTAAATAGTGAAAAGGTATGAATTACCGTAATTTTGCCAATTTAAACATAGACAGGGACACATTCACAGACACAAAGCTAAATAAATACATTTTAAAAATCTTCCCCTCATGTGAATTAGTTATACAGATTTCAATTACATATGTACATTTGAACATATGACTATCAGACATTTATCAGCCTTGAAGTAGCACCCTGATCTTTAGAAATACAAACTGCCAAAAACATGCAGGTTCGGCTACATCTCCTTATCCAAACATTTGAAACAAGTGCAAACAGGCACAGAGACACACACTTCCCGCACTTACCATATTGAAATAATGTTTCATCTTGGTGCCTTTTGTGATATCCCATATGAATATGCTGCCGTCATGTCCTGCAGATAACATAATTCTGGAATCAAAGGGATGTGTCTCCAAAACAAATACTTCATCAGCATGTCCCTTTATTCAACAAAGTCATATAGTTAAGGAGGGTCTGAAGGTTATAAGTTTAAAATTAAAAGCCTATGTTGTCACAGTATCCAAGGGCTTTTAAAAATGCATTAATGACAGTAATTTATACATTAGTATATATACAAATTTCTATTCATTTGATAATATAAATGAAATTTTTTAATTTGTTAAAAAAAAAATCTTTAATTGTTATATGTTATAAAACTACCTACCAACAGGTTATGAAGCAGCTGTCCAGTATAAGAATTCCACACTTTGAGGACATGATCATTCACAGCTGTGACAACAATGCTATCATTCTGATTCCAAGCTATCATTGTTACTTTGGGTTTCATAAACCTTTCCTCTTCCAAAGATAAATCTCTAAGAAAAAAAATACAACATGTGCAGTGCTGTATGTGTAGGCGGCTACACAATCTCTCATAGATACAAAAATACTAAATAATCTAGCTCATGTCCACACCTTATCCCCTTCACAGAGTTTATCACATCTGACCCACAAAAGGTTATCTACAAACAGATGAGGGCAAGATCCCAAGGGGGAAGGGATGATCCAGAAACAGTTCAGAGGCTGAACATAGGCAGATTCCAGAACACCACCATTATTCATAAAAGCAAAGCTTTTCTCTACATCTAGGATTCCATTCTCTTGACTGCAAGGCCTATCGGTAATATTTTCAACTACTTGGAAGACATGAAGAAGGTAATTCACCTTCATGCCCCTAATGTCTAGAAAAGTTCCTGACAGACTTTCAGTATGCTGAACTACCTCTTTACACTTCCCTACAGACTGTTCCTACGGCTCCCTTGGCAAGAAGGGTCTTATACACACATCTGCAATGTTTTGCTGCCTTCATGAAAGCAATATGCAGTTTTTGTGTAAAATACAGCAGTCAGTAATATGGGGGGGGGAGGGGGAGAACCTAGCTGCTTCTGAAGTCATAGAGCACACTCAAAGAAATTATAAACATAAAATAAACATGTATTTTAAAGAAAACAGCTACAAGGAGGAGTGCTATATAACATCTATCTGTGTAAGCACAATGGAACACAAATGACCGAATAATTCTAACTAGATTGTTCAGAGGAAGTGTAACACAAGAGACAAAATGGAATACAAGCTAAGATTCCAGGCTTCACTTGAATTTACTAACAGACGTGTTGCATTTCATCAAATAGATCAGCCAAGATCAGAACACTAGAACAAATATATCATCAATTTATACACACAGAAAACACTGCTTTTCAAGATTTGAAAGAGGTAAAACTTTAAATGAAGAAAGAATATTTCTACCAGGAGGGGAAATACAGGAAAAGTTCTCTCCATGAAGAGAGTATAGCAACAAGAAAACTAAACCGTTCTCAATCTCATTTAAAAAAATTCTGGACTTCCCTGGTGACCCAGTGATAAGGAATCCTCCTGTCAATGCAGGACTTGGGTTCAATCTGAGTCCAGGAGGATTCCACATGCCATCAGGCAACTAAGGCCCAAGGCAGCCAAATAAAATATTTTAAAAATTTTATTCAAGTTTTTACAATGATGTTCCTATTTTGCCTAATAAAGTAACTGTTCATACATGAATACGGTTTCAAATTTTCTTCACTGTTATTCATTCATTATTATTCACTTTCACACTAAAATGCTGAATATCCAGATGTAACATTTTTAAGTAATTGTAAAGATTTGTTTGTGAACAGGGATTATCAGATTTCTAGTATGTATTCTTTCCATTCTCTACCACAGGTCATTTCACAAAGACATTATTATCAAATTTATTTTGAAATCCAATACAACTGTTTGAGCCACAGTGGAGAATGAGTTAATTTCTCCTACTATTACTAAAAATAAAGCAGACATGAAGATTTCTAAACAACAGAATGTGTAACATTTCTCAGGAAAAAATGCTAAAACCAGTGATATGACTACTCTACACCAAGGAGACTGGGCTTGCCTCGCAGCTCACTCAGTAAAGAATCTGCCTGCAATGCAAGAGACCCAGGTTTAACTCCTCAGTTGGGAAGATCTCCTGGAGGAGGAAACGGCAACCCACTCCAGTATTCTTGCCTGAGAAATCCCGTAGACAGAGGAGCCTGGCAGGCTAGTCCATGAGGTCACAAGAGTCAGATACAACTTAGCAACTAAACCACCACCACCACACCAAGTTCTGGCAGAAATCTGCATATGATTTTCAATTGCCAATAGTACTTAAAGGCAGGCAGTTTCCTCTCCCAGATGATGAAACAGATTGTGATGGTCTCAAAATGATATAGCTATAAAAAGTGTAAGTGGTATTTGAGCAAAGTTCTGACTCCAAAATGCATATTCTTCCCACCACCTATACAGTCTCCCAGTATGTAAAAATCCAAAAACACAATGTATTTGAAATTTATAATATCTATCTTGGAAAATACTGAAATTATCTCAAAGCTGCTCAAAATATGTTTGAGACTCCGGAGTGTTGGGGGAGGGGCACAGTTAAGACAAACTTGCCTTCAATACCATTTTACAAACCAAAATTTTACCATGTAAAATGAAAATATCACTCCCAATGGAGACCAATTTTTAAAAACAGAAACAATAAAATGTATTTCCTTACTTTTTTTTAAAACCAAATATAGCTTTTTAAAATATAACTTTTTAAAGATTCATGTCAGTACGTGGCAAAACCACTACAATATTGTAAAGTAATTAGCCTCCAATTAAAATAAATAAATTTTAAAAATAAAATAATAAAAATTATAGATCTTTACTTAAGTAAAAAAAAGTTAAAAAATAAAAATTCCAAAAATCGTATTTTCATTTTTGTTTTCCCAGCTTGTGGGATCTTAGCTCCCTGATCAGGGATTGAACCAATGGCCCTTGCAGTGGAAACCTGGAGTCTTAAACACTAGACTGCCAGGGAGGTCCCATCCTATCTGCAGAAAAATAGAACTTTCTGAAAATCTCCACGTTTGACATACTTATTTATATATTTAAAACAGTAGGTGGTTTTAAATGCAACACCTCAGAGGAAGTCAATGCTTTGAACAACGGAATAAATACAGTGTTCTTTTCTACATAAATCTAAGATTGTAATAGGTTTAAGTATCTGTCAGACATGCAGGAGGGAGCCATTCACTTAGATCGGAGGTGGCTCTAGTTCCTGAACAAAGCAAAAAACCAGAGAGACAGACCAAGTTCTCAGGATGCACCTACTTAGAAACAAACCATCTCAACTTACCCTGAGATTCTAGTGGCCATATCTAGTAAGATGCTTCTCCATTCTAACTGTTCAAATCTCCAAATTCGTGCTGTTCCATCTCTGCTACCACTTAAGAACCTTAAAATAAAAGAAACAGATCTACTTACATACATGCTACCAAAGGGTACAGTTAAAACCACAAGCAAAAAAATTTCTAATGTACCTATCTTGACTGCAGGTAAATCTACAGGTGTTAATTCCAAAAAGACAGGGATTTAGGGCCTACCTAAAAGGAGAAAAGGAGTGAAGAATCCGCCTGCAATGCAGGAGACCTAAGTTGGATCCCTGAGTTGGGAAGATACCCTGCAGAAGGGAAAGGCTACCCACTCCAGCATTCTGGCCTGGAGAATTCTATAGACTGTACAGTCCATGGGGTTGTAAAGAGTCAGATATGACTGAGTGACTTTCACTTTCTAAGCTACCTGGTGGCTCAGATGGTAAAGCGTCTGCCTGCAACGCGGGAGACCCGGGTTCAAGACCTGGGTCAGGAACATCCCCTGGAGAAGGAAATGGCAACCCACTCCAGTACTCTTGCCTGGAAAATTCCATGGACGAAGGAGCCTGGTAGGCTACAGTTCATGGGGTCGCAAAGACTCGGACACGATTGAGCGACTTCACTTCACGAAAAGGAGAAAATCTGGTTTACTCTGATTTGCCTGGCCCTATTGTAAAGCACATTTCAAACCCAATCACTACCTCGTCAAATAGTTTTGAAAAGATATGTACATAAGTAATAGGGGGCTGCTGCTGCTGCTAAATTGCATCAGTTGTGTCCGACTCTGTGCAACCCCACAGACAGCAGCCCAACAGACTCCTCGGTCCCTGGGATTCTCCAGGCAAGAATACTGGAGTGAGTTGCCATTTAGGGAAGCACAATTAAAGATGAATGGGAGAATTAGTAAAAGCCAAAGTACCATTATAAGCATTTAAACTCTAAACTCAATTTCACGCTAGTCACTATGTATAAATAAATCCATCACTTAAGTGTTAAAAAGAAGAGGTAAGAGGTACCTGAAAAGACACTGGGGACCACAAAAAAGGATATAATTTAAGGGATAATTTTGTTGCAGATTACATCACAGTAACTGATTAGAAAAGATCTAACTATTCAAATAGGCATCCCTGGTGGCTCAGCTGGTAAAGAATCTGCCTGCAATGTGGGAGACCCGGGTTCGATCCCTGGGTTGAGAAGATCCTCTGGAGAAGCTAACAGCTACCCATTACAGTATTCTGGTCTAGAGAAGTCCATGGACTGTACAGCCCATGGGGTTGCAAAGAGTCAGACACGACTGAGCGACTTTCACTTTCACACAACTACTCAAATGTAAGAAATTTCATTATCCTTACACCTCATTTTCCTATAAATCAAACAGCCAACAGTGAACTAAAGAAATACTTCTGATACAGGGGGCTGCAGAAACTACAATTCTAAAAACTTAATTTGTTTCCTCTCTAACACAGACACTTTTCCTTCAATTACTACAGTTACTAACAAGGGCCTGCCATATGATATATACCTGCAAAGTGACATATAAGCTACAATAATAGGAAGCAAAACACATTTACCTAAAAACACACTCATGAATACAAACTCACACTTACTTACCGATCACCATTGTTACAAAATTGGATACTATCAACTTTATCCTAAAGAGAGGGAAAAACCAAACACAAAAGTAATCATCTACATAGTTTATAAACAAAGAAAGCCCACCCAGTTTTACAGTTAGAAGCACATTTGGTTTAAAGTAAGAGATCTACACTTTTGCTGCTTAATCCTGCCATTCAAACATATATTGTATGTTTAAGAGCAAAGAACCTAACTACATATCAAACCAGACTAAGAAACAGCTTTTATCTCAGAGATAGACACATAGGGTTTAAAAAGAAAAAACAGCCTGCTTCTAAAATTAAACCTGTATTTACAATTAATTACATCTACAAAATTAATATGGACAGAAAGTGATAAAAAAGTTTAAGTAGCTGAAAACAAGTCACATTCACTTTGATGATTATGTGCAAAACAAACAAACAAAAATTTCCTTTAAAGTGATTATTTTTTATCAAATAACTTCACAGAACTTCCTTAAGGAGAAAAAGATGACCTGACTGCTGAGCAGTACTCCAGAACACTGAGAGTTATCTATCTTATAGTGCACGTTAATAAAACAGCATTCTAATTCCATGAGCTCGGTTAAGACAAATAGGCCCACCCAAATCAACTGTCATAGTCAAATGTACCTGAAGTAGAAATAACCACTGTAAAGCATTTGCACAGTAAAGTGCTGAGCCTGTCGGTATCATCTTTCATCTTTAAATGCAATTCCTCCTCCATTTAAGTTGAAAGTAAAATCAATAACAATCTCTGTTATTGAGACTATATACCAACAGGAATATTGTAAGTAAATCTTAATCTTAAAACATGAAGACTTACAGTGTGACTTTCAAGTTCTGCGATTTTTTCAGGTGCTTCAAAACCCAAAAAATACATTCTGATTACATGATCAGTACTACCTGTGGCTAGAAACATACCACCTGAAACAAAAATTTTAAGTTTTAAAAATCCAGTTTGTAACAAACGTCTTAACCAAAGTTCTATATTAAGTAAGCTCTCTATAACAAAAGTATATTCATCTCAATAGATCCATCTCATTATATAAAGAACTTTTAAAAATTAACATAATATATTGTGATATTATTTTTAGGAAGAAATCTGTATTTGGTCTTCATCCCTGTTTCTGGCTGAACTCCTAAAAACCCTTAGAATTTCCTAAGTGAAATGATACTGATATCTTGATTTTCACATAACAAACCCACCTCAATCACACCAGAGTTTACGTTAATGAGGTAACTTCTGAAAAGCATCTATGGAAGAGGAAGCAACCACGTGATAGAGGTTGCGAAAGAGGGCTGGGAGAGCGCTGAATCCATCCTTATGGCCAATGAGTTAATCAACTGTGCCTGTGTGATGAAGCCTCACAAAAACCCAAAGGGCAAGACTCGGAGAGGTTCCAGGTGGATGAACACGAGATTAGAGAAGAATAGCAGGACTGGAGAGTCCGCCTTCCCACAGACTTTATCCTAAGCATCTCTTCCATCTAGCTATTCCTGAATTACGTTCTTTCATAATAAACCAAAAATCCACTGAGTAAAAGGACTTCTGTCAGCTGTTCCAGCAAATTAACTAAATCCAAGGAAGAAGTTGTGGGAGCCTCTGACCTACAGCCCGTCAGCAGAAGCAAGGTGACAACCGGGTCTGAGGCTGGGGGTGGGCTGGGAATCTTGTAGGACTGAGCCCTTAACCTGTGCAGTCTTCACACTATTCTCTAGGTAGGCAGTATCAGAATGGAGTTAAATTGTAGGATGCCAAGCTAGTATTAGAGAACTGTTTGGTGGTATTATAGTGGGGTAGGGGTGGGAGTGGGGTACACATTAGATGAGGCTTAATTTTTAAAAGTTAATTCAATCTGGAAATGTTCATTATCTCCCTCGGTCATACTGGTTGTGACAAGGACTAAGATGTTGCCACTCCACAAATACATGAAAACAGGTTTTGCTTTCTAAATACCTTTACACTCCTAGGGAGCTCCTGGTGACTTAGATGGTAAAGAATCTGCCTACAATGTGGGAGACCTGGGTTCAATCCCCGGGTCAGGTTGGTCCTCTGGAGAAAGAAATGGCAACCCACTCCAGTACTCTTGCTTGGAAAATCCAATGGACAGAAGAGCCTGGTGAGCTACAGTTCACGGGATCACAAAGAGTTAGACACAACTAAGTGTTAACACACACCTAAACATAGCTATGGTATATGAAGTTCACTTGTTCACACGTTCAGACATCTATGGGGGAAAATCTTTGGCCTCTCCCCAAAACAAAGGTTACAAGTCCACTGTATAAAAAAGAAAAAGAGGAATAATTTCACAAGATGTGTGCAAAACAAACTTAAACTACCAAAAACCAGCAATTCAAAGAAAATCACAATCTTGGCTTATCATACACATGGGGCACATGGCACAGGAATTGCTCATTTGGACACTTTCAGCATCCTTTTTGCCAGTTCTCTTATATCCCTGGCTCTGATTACTATGAAAAATCCAAGAAAGTCAGCAGGGGGAAGATAAGAAAAAGGCTAATTAACATCACAGGTTAAATCTAATAAAATGAACATAAGACATTCACCATCTATCTGATAACAGCCATTAGCCATGTGGTTGCTCAAAAAAACTAAAACTAAGAAAAAAACACTAAAGGTATCTTACCAACACTAAATGAAGAACACAGCATTTGAACACCTGGTCTAGGCTTTTCAGTGAACTTCAGGGGACGTGGACTAGAAAAGAAGAACATGTTGTTTTAAAATACACGTTAACACAGTTTAACATACTGGAAATTTCCATAAGCCTCTTATCCTTATTTCATCAGAGGGCAGACAGAATGAAAACCACAATCACAGAAAATCAACCAACTATCACATGGACCACAGCCTTGTCTAATTCAATGAAACTATTAGCCATGCCATGTAGGGCCACCCAAGACAGACAGGTCATGGTGGGCAGTTCTAACAAAATGTGGTCCACTGGAGAAGGGAATGGCAAACCACTTCAGTATTCTTGCCTTGAGAACGCCAAGAATAGTATGAAAAGGCAGAAAGATGTGACACTGAAAAATGAACACCCCAGGTCGGTAGATGCCCAATATGCTGCTGGAGAAGAGTGGAGAAATAACTATAAAAAGAATGAAGACACAGAGTCAAAGTGAAAACAACACGCAGTTGTGGATGTGACTGGTGATGGACATTAAGTCTGATGCTGTAAAGAACAATACTGCATAGGAACCTGGAATATTAGGTCCATGAATCAAGGTAAACTAGAAATGGTCAAACAGGAGATGGCAAGAGTTGATGTTGATGGCAACATCAACATTTTAGGAATCAGTGAACTAAAATGGACTGGAATGGGCAAATTTAATTCAGATGACCATTTTATCTACTACTGTGGGCAAGAATCCCTTAGAAGTGGAGTATCCCTCATAGTCACAACTGAAATGTCTGAAATGCAGTACTTGGTTGCAATCTCAAAAATGACAGAATGATTTCTGTTTCCCAGGCAAACCATTCAATATCACAGTAATCCAAGTCTATGCCCCGATCACTAATGTTGAAGAAGCTGAAGTTGAACGCAGCTTTAACTTCAACTGAAGTTGAACGATTCTACAATGACCTACAAGATCTTCTAAAACTAACACCAGAAGAAGAAGTCCTTTTCATAATAGGGGACTGGAATGCAAAAGTAAGAAGTCAAGAGATACCTGCAGTAACAGGCAAATTCGGTCTAGGAGTACAAAATGAACCAGGGCAAAGCAAACACCCTCTTCCAACAACACAGGAGACGACTCTACACATGGACATCACCAGATGGTTAATACCAAAATCAGACTGATTATATTCTTTGCAGCCAAAGATGGAGAATCTCTATCGCTTCTCAGCCTTTTGGCTAAGATCAAATGCAAAGATGGAGAAACACTATCCAGTTAGCAAAAACAAGACCGGGAGCTGACAGTGGCTCAGATCATGAACTCCTTATTGCAAAATTCAGACTGAAATTGAAAAACAGAAAACCACTAGACCATTCAGGTATGACCTAAATCAAATCCCTTACAATTACACAGTGTGATAAGTGACAAACAGATTCGAGGGATTAGATCTGACAGACAGAGCACCACAAACTATGGACGCAGGTTTGTGACATTGTACAGGAGGCAGGGATCAAGACCACCTCCAGGAAAAAGAAATGCAAAAAAGGCAAAATGGTTGTCTGAGGAGGCCTTACAAATAGCTGAGAGAAGAAGAGAAGCTAAAGGCAAAGGAGAAAAGGAAAGATATACCCATTTGAATGGACAGTTCCAAAGAACAGCAAGGAGAGATAAGCCTTCCTTAGTGATCAATGCAAAGAAATAGAGGCAAACAATAGAATGGGGAAGACCAGAGATCTCTTCAAGAAAATTAGAGATATCAAGGGAACATTTCATGCAAAGATGGACACAATAACGGACAGAAATGGTATGGACCTAACAAAAGCAGAAGATATTAAGAAGTGACATGAATACACAGAAGAACTATACGAAAAAGATCTTAATGATCCCAATAACCACAATGGTGTGATCACTCACCTAGAGCCAGATATCCTGGAGTCCAAAGTCAAGTGGGCCTTAGGAAGCATCACAATGAACAAAGCTAGTGGAGGTGATGGAATTCCAGCTGAGCTATTTCAAGTTCTAAAAGAAGATTCTGTGAAAATGCTATTATACTCAATATGCCAGCAAAGTTGGAAAACTCAGCAGTGGACACAGGACTGGGAAAGGTCAATTTTCATTCCAATCCCAAAGAAAGGCAATGCCATAGAATGCTCAAACTACCGCACAATTGCACTCACACACTAGCAAAGTAATGCTCAAAATTCTCCAAACAAGGCTTCAACAGTAAGTGAACCAAGAACTTCCTGATGTTCAAACTGGATTTAGAAAAGGCAGAGGAACCAGCAATCAAACTGCAAGCATCCACTGGATCACAGAAAAAGCCAGAGTTCCAGAAAAACATCTATTTCTGCTTTATTGACTATGCCAAAGCCTTTGATCTGTGGATCATAACAAACTCTGGAAAATTCTTAAAGAGATGAGAATACTGGACCACCTTTCCTGCATCCTGAGAAATCTGAAATCAAGAAACAATAGTTAGAACTGGGCATGAAACAACCAACTGGTTCCGCTCTGAGAAAGGAGTACATCAAGGCCGTATATTGTCACCCTGCTTATTTAACTTCCAAGGAGACAACATCACACAAAATGCCGGGCTGGATGAAGCACAAGCTGCAATCAATATTGCCAGGAGAAAGGTCAATAATCTCAGATATGCACAGGACACCACCCTTATGGCAGAAAGTGAAGAAGAACTAAAGAGCCTCTTGATACAAGTGAAAGAGCAGAGTGAAAAAGTTGGCTTAAAGCTCAACATTCAGAAAACGAAGATCATGGCATCTGGTACCATCACTTCATGGCAAATAGATGGGGAAACAGTAGAAACAGTGACAGACTTAATTTTCTTGGGCTCCAAAATCACTGCAGATGGTGACTGCAGCCATGAAATTAAAAGACACTTGCTCCTTGGAAGAAAAGCTATGACCAACCTAGACAGCATAATAAAAAGCAGAGACATTACTTTCCCAACAAAGGTCCACCTAGTCAAAGCTATGATTTTTTTCCATAGTCATGTATGGATGTGCGAGTGGACCACAAAGAAAGCTGAGCGCCAAAGAATTGATGCTTTTCAACTGTGGTGTTGGAGAAGACTCTTGAGAGTCCCTTGGACTGCAAGGAGATCAAACCAGTTAATCCTAAAGGAAATCAGTCTTGAATATTCATTGGAAGGACTGATGCTGAAGCTGAAACTCCAACACTTTGGCCATCTGATGCGAAGAACTGACTCACTGGGAAAGACCCTGATGCTGGGAAAGACTGAAGGCAGGAAGAGAAGGGGATGACAGAGGATGAGACAGTTGGATGGCATCACTGTCTCAATGGACATGAGTCTGAGCAAGCTCTGGGAGTTGGTGACGAACAGGGAAGCCTGGCATACTACAGTCCATGGGGTCACCAAGAGTCAGACACGACTGAGCGAGTGAACTGAACTGAACATACTGGCTTTATGCTGAAATCGAAACTGTGATTCAAAAATCTCCCCAAAAACAAAAGCCCAGAACCAGACAGCTTCACAGCTGACTGGAGTAGAGCTAATGCCGATCCTTCTGAAACTCAAAAAATCACAAAGGAAGGAACACTCCCAAACTCATTATACGAGTCCACCATCATCATCATGATACCAAAACCAGACAAAGACATCACAAAAAAAGAAAATTACAAGCCAACATCACTGAACATCGACACAAAAATCCTCAACATTAATTCAAGCAAACAGAATTCAACAACACATTAAAAAGATCATACACCATGATCAAGTCAGGTTTATCCCAGAAATGCAAAGATTCTTCAATAAACCCAAATCAATCAATATGATACACCATATTAAAAAACTGAAAGATAAAAACCATATGATAATCTCAACAGATGCAGAAAAAGCTCCTGACAAAACTCAAAAGCTTCTTTTGCCCATTTATGGGCATAGAAGGAAACTACCTCAACATAATAAAGGCTATATACAACAAACCCACAGCAAACATTATTCTCAATGGTGAAAAACTGAAAGCATTCCCTCTAAAATCAGGAATAAGACAAGGGTGCCCACTTTCACCACTATTATTCAACACAGATTTGGAGGTCTTAGCTACAGCAATCACAAAAGAAAAAGAAATAAAAGAAATCCAGATTGGAAAAGAAGAAGCAAAACTCGCACTGTTTGAAGATGACATCATACTATACATATAAAATCCTAAAGATGCTATCATGAAATTACTAAAGCTAATCAGTGAATTTAGTAATTGCAGGATACAAAATCAATACCTAGAAATCACTTGCATTCCTATATGCTAACAATGAAAAACAAGAAAGAGAAATTAAGGAATCAATCCCATTTACCACTGCCAACAAAAAGAATAAAATACCTAGGAATAAACTTACCTAAGGAGTCAAAAGACCTGTATACAGAAAACTATGAGACTGATAAAAGAAATCAAAGATGACATTAGCACATGGAGAGATATTCCATGCTCCTAGGCTGAAAGAATCAGTATTATGAAAATGACTGTACTATCAAATGCAATGTAAAGATTCAATGCAATCCCTATCACGTTATCAAAGACATCTGTCACAGAATTAGGACAAAAAATTTCACAATTCGTATACAAACACAAAAGACCCAAATAGCCAAAGCAATCTTGAGAAATAACAATGCAGCATCAACTTTCCTGACTTCTGACTATACTACAAAGCTACAGTCATCTGGACAGCATGATAAAAAAAAACCCAGAAATATAGGCCAATGGAACAAGACAGAAAGCCCAGAGATCAACCCACGCACTTATGGGCACCTTTTGACAAAGGAAGCAAGAATATTCAGTGGCGCAAAGATAGTCTCTTCAATAAGTGGTGCTGGGAGAAACAGAGAATGAAGAATTGAAAAATGAAAACACTTCCTAACACCATATACAAAGATAAACTCAAAATGGATTAAAGACCTAAAAGTAACATCAGAAACTATAAAACTCTTAGAGGAAAACATAAGCAGAACACTATATGACATAAATCACAGCAAGATCCTCTATGACTCACTTTCTACAGTAATGGAAATAAAAACAATAAGTGGGACCTAATTAAACTTAAAAGCTTCTGCACAGCAAAGAAAACTATTAACAAGGTGAAAAAGACAACCCTCAAAATGGGAGAAAATAATAGCAAATAAAACAACTGACAAAGGATTAATTTCCAAAATACATAAGCAGCTCATCCAACTCAATATCAGATAAACAATCTGGTCAAAAAGTGGGAAAAAGACCTAAACAAACATTTCTCCGAAGACGACATACAGATGGCTAATAAACATATGAAAAGATGCTCAACATCACTCTAAATTATTAGAGAAATCCCAACCAAAGCTACAATGAGATATCACCTCACATTAGTCAGAATGGCCATCATCAAAAAATCCATGAACAATGCATGCTGGAGAGGGTGTGGAGCAAAGGGAACCCTCTAACACTGTTGGTGGGAATGTCAATTGATACAGCCACTGTGGAAGACAATATGGAGATTCCTTCAAAAAAAGAAAACTAGGAATAAAACTACCATATTACCCAGCAATTCCACGACTATGCATATACCCTGAGGAAACCAAAATTGAAAAAGACACATGTACCCCAATGTTCACTGCAGCACTATTTACAATAGCTAGGTGATGGAAGTTACAACACAGACTGTCCATCAACAGATAAATGGATAAAGCAGCTGTTGTACATACATACAATGGAATATTACTCAGCCATAAAAAGAAACGCATTTGAATGAGTTCTAACAAGGCAGATGAACCTAGATCCTATTATACGTATGAGTGAAGTAAGTCAGAAAGAGAAAAACAAATATCGCACATTAATGCATGCAATATGGAATCTAAAAAGATGGTGCTGATGAACCTATATGCAGGGCAGCCATGGAGACACAGACACAGAGAACAGACTTATTAACACAGGCTGGGGAGGGGTAAGAAGAAGAGGGTGGGATGAATGGAGAGAGTAGCATGGGAACATACACACAACCATATGTAAAACAGAGAGTCAACGGGAATTTGCTGCATGACTCAGGGAACTCAAACCAGGGCTCTGTAAAACCTAGAGGGGTGAGAAGGGATGGGAGGTAGAAGGGAGGTTCAAGAGGGAGGGGACATTTATATATCTATAGCTGGCTGATTCATACTGATGTATGGCAGAAAGTTAAAGCAATGTTATAAAGCAATTATTCTTCAATTAAGAATAAATTTTAAAAAAACATAACAGCTTTAATCTAGCATACATAAATGTTGCCATCTTACTTCTATAGTACCTCTTCGTATACCAAATATTTCCACAAATGCTGTTATAGGTGGGTGGATGTGAGAGGACTGTCTAACCCCCAGACTTACACGGATCCTAGTACACAGAAAGAGCAAGCCCACTAACCACCGTTCTGTAACTGAGGTGACTAAAGCACAAGAGTATAAGAGAACCCATTATCGAGGCCACAGAACAGGCTGTAAAACCACCAGATGATAGCATGCTCCAACAGAAAGAGAATGCAAGCTGCATATCTAACATTAAATTTTTAGTAGCCACAAAATAAGTAAAAAGATAAAATTGGTTTTAATCCATTTAACACAATATATCCAAAATACTACAACAATGTTAATAAAATTTTAATGAGAACTTTAATTGCTTTCATAGTATATCCTTTAACTCTTTCCTAGCACTTATAATACATCTCAATTTGAAGTTTTCATCAAAAATACTTGATCTGTACTGAGAGTTCATGAAAATTCTAATTGAAAAACTAATTCAGATACTCAAGTTGTTTAAAATATGCTTAAAAGTTCTATAAGCACTGAATCATATCCATTAAAAATTTAATAATTCGATTCCTCAATTGCACCAGCCACAACCAAAGTGCTCAATAGAAATGTGTGGCTAGTGGATACCATGTTAGGCAGTGTAGGGCTATAATCCAGGTCTGATTCTTAAATAATTCCTTCCTAAATTTCTGCCTATGCATATAATCATATATTTCTAACATTTTTCAAAATGTTTCACATACTATCACTTTTTCAAAACCATGTGATCACTAACAGAACAGCTCCGTCCCTTTAACATACCCAAATATCTAAATGGTAGAGTGTAAACAACAGTCAATATGGTACATGCACTGGACGTGTCAAAAATTAAGCTCAAAAGTAAAAAGGCAATCACAATACACAATTTCTCTTTATAATCAGATTTCATTTTTAGACTAAACTGTAACATCATGAAAAAAGAAAAAACTTACTACACAATTACAGTCATTTACCTGAATTTCAGGGATTCTAAATCCCACTGCCAAAAACAAACAGTCCCATCAGCACCAGTGGAGACCATGTATCTTTGCGAGCCTTTGGCCATGGGGCTAAACTAAAAAGGAATAAAAACATTCACAAATCAGTTTCCACTAACATTACAGTTTAAGTTTTTCAAAGTTAATTTCAATTGACACTTTGAGCAACACACAAGAAATCCAAAATACAGGTGATACTACAGTGAGAACTCATAACCAAAAAAAAAAAAAAAACCAAAAGTCTATCTCTAATTTATAAATGTAATGTGATCTCAATAAAAGTTTATTTTGGAAACTAATAAGAACAGTCAGAAAAACTTTCATTAAGAGAAAGTAAAGATCTAGTCCTGTTGATGTGAGACCTACCACAAAGCCTCAATAATTAAAACTATGGGGCACAGTACGTACTTTATGACAGAAAGACCAATGGAAAACTGTGAAGTCCGAACTGGACCCTAATACACAAGACATACAACAAAGGAGCCATCTCAGTCAGATGGGGAAACAATGGACCATAAATGCATACATGGTAACCGGACAACTATGCAACAGTTTAGGGGAAAATGGATCCATTCTTCAAACTATAAAGCAGGATAAATTCCAAGTGATCAACATTTTAAATATTTAAATAACAAAACCATACAAGTATTATAACAAAAGAATTATACTGTAACTTCAGAATAGGGTTAACATTTGTGTTTAATAAAGTACCAACTGTGCTACACAAATAAGCTAGAGAAATGAAGACCCATTTGGTCCAGAAACATCCAAGGCAGCTTAAAAGATAGAGAGGGAATTATAAGGAAAACAAGAAAAACACACTCAGCAAAGGAGTAAGATGAGCAAAATTACCAAATTAAGAGGGAATGTGGTATGTGATAGTAACAGAAAGATCTATAATAATACTGAAGTTATCTCCAAACGCATAAGCTCTTTTTACTGTCAGTTTAATTATATATATATATATATATATATATATATATGCAAAATGGCTGTCTGGGGAGGCCTTACAAATAGCTGTGAAAAGAAGGCGAAAAGCAAAGGAGAAAAGGAAAGATATAAGCATCTGAATGCAGAGTTCCAAAGAATAGCAAGAAGAGATGAGAAAGCCTTCTTCAGCAATCAATGCAAAGAAATAGAGGAGAACAACAGAATGGGAAAGACTAGAGATCTCTTCAAGAAAGTTAGAGATACCAAGGGAACATTTCATGCTAAGATGGGCTCGATAAAGGACAGAAATGGTATGGACCTAACAGAAGCAGAAGATATTAAGAAGAGGTGGCAAGAATATACGGAAGAATTGTACAAAAAAGATCTTCACGACCCAGATAATCATGATGATGTGATCATGAATCTAGAGCCAGACATCTTGGAATGTGAAGTCAAGTGGGCCTTAGAAAGCATCACTATGAACAAAGCTAGTGGAGCTGATGGAATTCCAATTGAGCTGTTTCAAATCCTGAAAGATGATGCTGTGAAAGTGCTGCACTCAATATGCCAGCAAAGTTGGAAAACTCAGCAGTGGCCACAGGACTGGAAAAGGTCAGTTTTCATTCCAATCCCAAAGAAAGGCAATGCAAAAGAATGCTCAAACTACTGCACAATCGCACTCATCTCACATGCTAGTAAAGTAATGCTCAAAATTCTCCAAGCCAGGCTTCAGCAATACGTGAACCGTGAACTCCCTGATGTTCAAGCTGGTTTTAGAAAAGGCAGAGGAACCAGAGATCAAATTGCCAACATCCTCTGGATCATGGAAAAAGCAAGAGAGTTCCAGAAAAACATCTATTTCTGCTTTCTTGACTATGCCAAAGCCTTTGACTGTGTGGATCACAAGAAACTGTGGAAAATTCTGAAAGAGATGGGAATACCAGACCACCTGACCTGTCTCTTGAGAAATCTGTATGCAGGTCAGGAAACAACAGTTAGAACTGGACATGGAACAACAGACTGGTTCCAAATAGGAAAAGGAGTATGTCAAGGCTGTATATTGTCACCCTGTTTATTTAACTTATATACAGAGTACATGATGAGAAATGCTGGACTAGAAGAAACACAAGCTGGAATCAAGACTGCCAGGAGAAATATCAATAACCTCAGATATGTAGATGACACCACCCTTATGGCAGAAAGTGAAGAGGAGCTAAAGAGCCTCTTAATGAAAGCGAAAGAGAAGAGCGAAAAAGTTGGCTTAAATCTCAACATTCAGAAAACGAACATCATGGCATCTAGTCCCATCACTTCATGCGAAATAGAGGGGGAAACAGTAGAAACAGTGGCAGACTTTATTTTTGAGGGGCTCCAAAATCAATGCAGATGATGACAGCAGCCATGAAATTAAAAGATGCTTACTCCTTGGAAGGAAAGTTATGACCAACCTAGATAGTATATTCAAAAGCAGAGACATTACTTTGCCAACAAAGGTCCGTCTAGTCAAGGCTATGGTTTTTCCAGTGGTCATGTATGCATGTGAGAGTTGGACTGTGAAGAAGGCTGAGCGCCGAAGAATTGATGCGTTTGAACTGTGGTGTTGGAGAAGTCTCTTGAGAGTCCCTTGGGCTGCAAGGAGATCCAACCAGTCCATTCTGAAGATCAACTCTGGGATTTCTTTGCAAGGAATGATGCTAAAGCTGAAACTCCAGTACTTTGGACACCTCATGCGAAGAGTTGACTCATTGGAAAAGACTCTAATGCTGGGAGGGATTGGGGGCAGGAGGAGAAGGGGACGACCGAGGATGAGATGGCTGGATGGCATCACAGACTCGATGGACGTGAATCTGAGTGAACTCCGGGAGATGGTGATGGACAGGGAGGCCTGGCGTGCTGCGATTCATGGGGTCACAAAGAGTCAGACACGACTGAGTGGCTGAACTGAACTGATATATAATCTAAAACCCTAGAAATGATATTTGTTGCAGGTGGTCAATGTTTATTTCCATTTACCCATACACATTTTCTTTTAGTTCTTCATTCCTTCTTATTACTCCAAGCCTGGGATCACATTCCTTCTCTGACTGAAGAATACTATTTCAAATTCCCCTTAGTGTTATCCCATCACTAAGAAATCTGAGTCTGTCTGAAAATGTGTTTATTGCACTTCAGTGGATTTTCGGTAGGTTTAGAATTCTCGACCTGCAGTCATTTCCTATCAGCACTCTCAGAAAAGCACTCCTTTGTCTATGAACCTCCACTGCTTCTACTGAGAAGCTGGCCATCAGTCTTGCTCCTTTTGTTACTTTCCCCTCTGATTCTTTAAGATTTCTCTTTGTCTTTGGTTTTAAAACTAAATGCGATGTTCTATAGTTGCAGTTTTCTGTATATTTACTCTGTTCAGGAAACAGCATTTCTTCAATCTGTGGCTTTATTTCTTTAGTGTATTTTGCAAACTTCTCAGTTATTATCACTACAAACACAGCTTTTGCTTCATTCTCTCCTTCAGGAATTCCAGTTACATGTATGGTACATATATATGTATACACATGTGGAATCTTTTCAGCATTTCCTCTTTATTAACCTCTTTTGGTACATTCTAAACTCTTCACTCTGTGCTTCCATTTGTTTATTTTCTCTGGCCTCACTGCCAACTCATCAATTCTCTCTTTGACTTCCTTAGTGAATCTAGTCTGCTGTTAAAACAATCTACTGAACTACTAAATTCAGTTGTACACTTCAGTCCTCAAGTTTCTTTTTACTAATTCTAGTTCTCTGATGAAATTTCATCAATAGCTGAATTTACTATGCATGGATATTTCCAAGATATATCCTCCCCAATCCTACAAGTCTGTCAAAACTTCTGCTAAGCTTCTCAGTCACCTATGAAACTGCTAAATGCCTTCAAATTCAAGGTTCCTCGCGCTGGGCTTTCCATATCTTGGGTACATAATTTCTCACTATGTTAGTACTTTGTGGAATGGAATGGAAATAGTGACAGACTTTATTTTCTTGGGCTCCAATATCACTGCAGATGGTAACTGTAGCCATGAAATTAAAAGACACTTGCTCCTTGGAAGAAAAGCTATGACCAACCTAGACAGCATATTAAAAAGCAGAGACATTAACTTTGCCAATAAAGGTCCATCTAGTCAAAGCTATGGTTTTTCCCATAGTCATGTATGGATGTACGAGTTGGACCACAAAGAAAGCTGAGCGCCAAAGAATTGATGGTTTTGAAATATGGTGCTGAAGAAGACTCGAGAGTCCCCTGGACTGCAAGGAGATCAAACCAGTCAATCCTAAAGGAAATCAGTCCCAAATATTCATTGGAAGGACTGATGCTGAAGCTGAAACTCCAATACTTTGGCCACCTGAGGCGAAGTACTGACTCCTTAGAAAAGACTCTAATGCTGGTAAAGATTGAAGGCAGGAGGAAAAGGGGACGACAGGGGATGAGATGGCTGAGTGGCATCACCGATTTGACGAACACGACTTTGAGCAAACTTCAGGAGTTGATGATGAACAGAGAAGCCTGGCGTGCTGCAGTCCATGAGGTCACAATGAGTTGGACACGACTGAGCTACTGAACTGATTAGTACTCTGGATACTTTTTCACCTTCATCCAACTTTTCTGTTAATAGTTTCCAGCTAGGCATTATGTCTCTTACTCCTCAAGAATGTTACTTGATGCTGCTGCTGCTGCTAAGTCGAATCAGTCGTGTCCGACTCTGTGCAACCCCATAGACGGTAGCCCACCAGGCTCCTCCGTCCCTGGAATTCTCCAGGCAAGAACGCTGGAGTGGGTTGCCATTTCCTCCTCCAATTGTTACTTGATACTCTTAGACAAAAGGTTCTAACTCTAACCCAGATAGTCTAATACTAACACTACTGAGAACGTAAATTATAAGTGATATTGCATACTGCTACCCATGAGAAAGGTTATGTACTGAAATATTGACAGGGATTATTCTAAATGGTAAGATTATGGAAGTTTTAAATATTATTTGCTATTAACTACTGTCTAGTTTTTTTGGCAAACAATATTACTTATCTTTTTTTAATAAAAAAAGAAAGCTGTTACTACAATTAGGATGGTTTATACATGCCAGTAACAACAGGGCAAAGAACATGAAAAAGATTAATGTATCATGCACTTGTTTGTGTTTGAACTTCAGAGTAACCACTAGCAAGCACAGATAAGCCTTCTGATGTATAAAAACTTACTACCATACAAGTAAATTTTCTGATATCTTTGGTAGGTGATAAATACAGGTGGGCCCCTATTATCAAAACAATGAGGCTTTCACTGAAGACCAGAGCTTCACTCTCACACTGAACAATTCCATAACGATTTTAAAACAGATACACTCACAAACTACAAACTACAAATGTTGCTGTGATATTGTCTACAAGTTCATAACAAACTTTAAAATTTTAAAACCTGTGGAACACAGCTAGGATATGAATTAATTTTTAACCTATAAAGTCCTCTAGAGAACAATATACTCACTGTCAAAAAATAAATAGGCAAACCAAAGATTTTCCTCCAATATTCATAGTAAAACTCAATCCCAATTTTAGTTGTCATCCTTAAAAAACAAGTTTGCAGTCTCTGTTCTTTAAGAATATTGACCACAGGAGTTGAGAAAAGTCACTTTTATGACAGACTTCAGACTAAATCTATTTATAGGCCACTCAACATACAGCCTGGGTAAATTCACATATGAAAATGAAACCACTCACCTTGTTTAATCAAACTCAAATCAGAGGCAACAACATGCCTTAAAAGGCCTTATAAATCATTACCTACTAACAAAACGTAATTTCTAAAAAGTGACTGAATATTACCATTCTCAGAACTAATAGATCTAAGACAACTACAGAGAGACCACCTGGAAGAGCATATGCATTAAGGTAACCAAGCCTCTTTTATTTTCAATCAATGATCCTCACCTACCTCCAACATTCTGAATCAATCAAAATCTTAAGCAGTGGGGCCTAGCAATCTGTGTTTTAAACAAAGCCTGCAAGTGACTCTCATAAGCATTAAATAAACTACTACTCTGGATCCAACAACCAACTTAAAAGAAACATAGAGAAACATGTTAATCTATTCTACAAGGAAGCAAATGGTACCCAAACTGTGGGAACTCTATAAACCCAATTTCCTCAACAAAGAAACTGCCCAAAAACTTGGACAAGATGGTGAAACTTGTGGTAAAATTCTTCTAATGTATAGCAACCAATTGTAAGGTATTGACTTTGGTTCCTAATTCAAACTAAATAAAATAATGCTATTTATGAAAGAGTCGTGATTGACTCTTTGAGACCCCACAGACTATACAGTCCACGGAATTCTCCAAGCCAGAATACTGGAGTGGGTAGCCTTTCCCTTCTCCGGGGATCTTCCCAACCCAGGGATTGAACCCAAGACTCCCACACTGCAGGCAGATTCTTTACCAGCTGAGCCATCAGGGAAGTCCATTTATGAAACTATTTGAAATTTGAACATCAACAAACAAGTGTGATGATAATGTTTTTGGTTGTGTTTTTAATAAAACACAGTAGACATACTGAAGCATTTACAGATGAAATGATATGAAATCTAGCATTTGCTTTAGGTACAAGGTGAAATAGATGAAGAAGAACTGGCCAGGGATGATGGACACATAAAGGCTCATCATACTATTTTGTCTACCATCTATACGGTTCAAAAAATTAATGTCCACAATAAAGAAAAATATATATTTCAGCCAATTTAATCAACTTATCAAAATCCACAAATTTTAAGGGAGAAAAATTTTTAACCTGTCACCATGAGTGTATAATTGCCACTCACTCAGTTCAACTGTAAACCTAAAGGAAATAGTAAGTCATCCCAGTAGAGCTCTTAACAGCATCAGGTATCTATTACATCACCCTTCCAAGATTCATGGAACTATGACTGATTATATTTTTCCTGATTACTAAATTTAAAATAGATCATGTAATTACTAAACATCTCGCTATTTCTCATCTCCAAAGATAATGACCATTTAAATGCAAAGGAGACACTACACAAATGTGCACACTAAAGGGGGTTTTACCTGTAAAGATGTAATTGACCCTGTGTGTCCTTGGAGCACAGCAACTGGAGCACAGGTTCTCAGGCACCACACTCTAATTATTTTATCACAGCTCCCTGCAGCAATCATTGTATTCTCATAGTTTACTGCCATATCTGAAATTTCTGCAGAATGACCTCTTAATGTGGACAACAGGCGGCCATTGTGAGTTGACCAAATCTTCACCAAACAATCATCTGAACCCTAAGAAAAAATATACCCCAAGATAAAATGTTAATATAGCAAGTCTTATATTTCATTTAAAAAAATACCATTCACTTGTCACACAAATTAGATGTCTGTTATCTCCTCCTCTCTTTCCAACTGTAGAATACTCTGTAAATTATGAATCTGATGGCCAAGAACACTTACAATGTTTTTTCTTCTTCAAATAAAAAAGATACATTCTTGCAGTTTTCATTTCTATGGCTTAGACCTATTATAAATACTATTATCTCCAAATTCTCTGCCATGTAATAAGTCCAATTAAAAGTCCAAGGCTCACCCATTTCAGTTAACAAACTTAAATGTTTGTTTAGTTCACATTAAGTTAAATAACTTGGTAAGTATTAGTTAAGACAGTTCTGTTTCACAAGTGGAGTAAATGGCAATTCCAAAACAAAAAATAATGGGACTAAAGCCCTCATTTTAAATAAATAAGCAATAGAGTCTCAAATTTATAGTACCATCCAGTATCCATCCATCCAGAAAATAACTGAATATCAACTGTGAATCTCAACAACAGAAAAATGAAATCTAAACTTCTTATCCATCCTAACTTTCCCTTAAAACACTGAAATCGTAAGTTAAATTCCAAAAATTTACATGTAGTTTTACAATAATTATGAAATAATCTTTCAGTGTTAATCAATTTCCCCAGACCACGAGTAATCAATGTGAATATGAATCACCTGTAGACATCTGGATTTTGAGGGGAGAGGGTCTTTCTGATTAATGTAGGGGGATTTTTTGGATTGTTTTGATTAATACACACTAGAACCTAATTCAGTACGTCTAGAATGAGCTGTAGGTGATCCACAAACACCATACAAGGCCTGATTATCTGCTTCAGAATTACAGGGGATACTTAATAAAAATGCAAATAAAAATCCAAAAATGCACAGACCCCACACCAGACCAAGTCAAATTTTCTGAGAAAAGGAAAAGACATATTTAATTAAGCTTTCATAGATAATCGTGAGGCACACTAAAGTGCTCCAAATGATACCAAATTGACTTTAAAATGGTAACTCACTGTAAAGATTCTATGTCCTGTCCTATCAAATGCTACACAGTAAACAGCAGACAGATGTCCGAGAATCCTCCTGTGCATTTTTATGTGCTGATACATAGCTCCTGGGAACGCTGTGCTAAAAGTGGAACACCCTGTGAGTTGTTTTCCTCGATGGATCTCCACTAGGAAATAAAAACATGAAAACAGTTAAGGAGAAGCCAGTAGGTGAGAAGCTAAGAAAAACTCCAAAACAATTTCTAGAGGGCCACAAAAATTAACACTTGAGAAATCCTAACAATGAAGTTTCTTCCCTATTCTGTTCTACTATAAGCGCTGCTGCTGCTGCTGCTGCTGCTGCTATGTTGCTTCAGTTGTGTCCGACTCTGTGTGACCCCATGGGCTGCAGCCTACCAGGCTCCTCCGTCCATGGATTTTCCAGGCAAGAGTACTAGAGTGGGGTGCCACTGCCTTCTCCGACTATAAGCACTAGTACAGATTTATTAAATAAGATTGTTTTTCATTACCTTTTATTACTTTTAGTAATAATTTTAGGAAAGCAATTATCTGAAACATTACCAGCACCTCCTTTGAAGTTTTAATACAACAGTTACAAAGTTGGTCAAGAAATTAAAAAATTATTTTGGACAACTGAAAAGTCAACCTCACTTACCAAGATTTGGTGGGGAACCATAATTCACCGGCATTTCAGGAGGTCTTCCTCTATGAAGAGCAGCAAAGGCAGAGCCCTTCCAAACTGTGTGCCTGCAGTCTTTAAAATGAATTTTAGATACACATAAAATCTTGAAAGTTAACCCCAAGAAAGATTTTATAGAATACTTACGTATATTGTAATAAACTGTTTATTAAAAGGTTTACCAACTAATATACTTTAACAGAAAAGCCCTAGAGGTTTATTAGACTATTTCTGAAGGAAAAAAAAAAAAATTAAGACATCTCAGATACAACAACAACAACTAACATTTGTGTAGCACTTTACAATTTACAAAGTGCTTTCTACATACATTATCTCATTGAATCCTCACAACAACCCTGTGAGGTAGGTATTATAGCCAATTTACAAGTGAGGTAACTGAGGCTCAAAGGTTCCAGGACCTTTAAAGAGATCCACTGCAAATAACTTGTCAAGATGGACCATAAAACCAGATCTTTTGACTCCAAGTCCTACTCAATGCCAAATGGATTTTTATTTTTCATCACAGAATTACACCATACAATCATTAGTGATAAAGGTCTTACTCGCAACTGATCCAATTTTCCCATAATGGACATTTTTGTAAGGAAATTTTTTTTTTTCATTTATATGAAAATCCTTGACTTAATTATTTAAATGTTACTGAGTTTAAAATTAATGCTGGCCAATATTACCATGACTTTAATCTCCTTAGTATTGACAAATGGCTTTCCTCTTGTTTTAGGATCATAGACAATCCTTTACACAAGAGCACATGTAGGACCTGTGAGTCTGAAGACTTAATTCTGAAGTCCTATCCCTCTTAGCAAATACACAAAGAAAACTGTCTAACCCCCTCTAGAGGAGACAGCAGCAGAGCACAGAGTATGCTGTGCTAGAAATTAGCTTCTGCAGAACTGGAGGAGGAAGGGAAGAAAGGCATTATATAAACCTCCACTGAGCCTCGGGTGCCCCAAACTAACAGGCATATCATGTTTTACAGGAATGAATTCATTACCACTATCAATATCAGTTACAAGGCATCCTCTCATGTCACTAGTACAAACAAACAGAGAAATATAGTCCCTACCCTAGGACAGCTTGCTGAAGAGCTTCTTCTACAGTCTGCCAGTTCTAAAGCAATGCTCGTCACAAAACAACATTGAGCTTGACACAAGTAAAGAAAACAGAAGAAAACAGGCTACCCAAGCAACTACTATATAACAACCTAAAATAGAATAATTACAAGTTGAGTAGAACACAGAAAAAGGAGGAATATGAACAGTTTCCTGATTCGAGCCACAGTGTGGCGTGACTACAATAGAGTACTGAAAAACAACTAAAGCTGACAAACCAGTCTGGCATGGAACCAAGAGGAAGGGTTGTTCTTTCTCAGTCAAACTTTATACTGGTGGAGCATCTAAGAGGCAGCATCACAACAGCAACAGATCTTAAAAATAATCATGAGGGATGAACGTGATGGATACTCAGGATCAGAAGAGCCAACATTTCTTGCCCATTAGCGGTTAAGCCACGTTGTATACATAGATCGTATCACATACATATACTCAGTCTAAGTGATTTATACCAAGCTAACAGAAAAACAGCTATTCCAAACATTTTGCTACCACAAAATTTCGCAAAAAATTCAATTGGTGGAAAAAGAACCATGCAATTGTACATTTTTGGTGCTCATTTTCAAAATGCTACCAAATTTAGAAAATCACTTCCCCTTGTAACAAAGGGCTTGCAGAATCTAAATATCAAATGAAATACTTCTAGCATTTAAAGTTTATTAGACACATACAATTACATTCAATGAAGTTATAAGTGAGCTACAAAATGGAAAATTAAGAACTCACATTGATAAAACCTCAAACACATCTCATAATAAATTCAAGCTTTTGAGCTTAACATCTATACCTTTATCATTTTTTAAATGCAGAAGGACCCATTAAACACTGACGTAATAGAAATCAATGCCTAGGCTAAATGCAGAGAATTTTATAGTCCACAGCATGGTTTTTAGTTACATATCACCTTTCTTCCACAATGCTTACATTACTTCACAATTATAGTAATTATTAAGCTAGTAATACAAAGCAGAACACTTCTTCAAATTAAGGTACCTTTTGCTGTACGTAGCAAAGACTGCCTTCCTGCCCCAAGTAAAGAAGTGACTCTTGAAATGCTGGGTGGGATCTCTTTATCCAGCATGGGACCGATGCGTTGGCAGATTTGCAACAGATGGTCAGGAGCCACATGCTTATTGGACAAGACCTGATTGGAGAGCAAGTTTTGAAAACAACATTTTTTACAAGAGTTTCAAAAAACAAATACTTAGGGACAAGTTTGACGAAACATGTGAGAAACACATACAAAGAAAACTACAAAATGCTGCTGAGAGAAATTAAAAAACAAAATAAGCAGTAAATTAGTCTACAGATTCAAAGCCATCCCAACCAAAACCCCAGTAGGCTTTTTTTGTTGTTAGAAATTGAAATTTTTCTTCTAAAATGTATAGCAAACAGCTTAGAAAAGCCAAAGCAGCTTTGAAAAAGAGCAAAGTTCAGAACTAACCACCTGATTTCGGGACCTGTTATATAAGAACTGATTTTTAGCAAAGGTGCAAAAAAGAAAAGATAAATCTTTTCAAAATGGTGTCAAAACAAGGGAATATCCATTTGTCAAAATAATTATAATAATAATGAAAGTGAAAGTGTTAGTTGCTCAGTCATGTCCAACTCTTTCCAACCCCAGAGTCTACAGCCCACCAGGCTCCACTGTTCATGGAATTCTCCAAGCAAGAATACTGTGGGTAGCCATTCCCTTCTCTTCTCCAGGGGATCTTCCCAAACCAGGGATCAAGCCTGGGTCTTCGCATTGGAGGCAGATTCTTTACCATCTGAGCCACCAGGTAATTAACTTTAATATGTACATGACACCATAAACAAAAATTATCTCAAGATACATCACAGATCTAAATGTATCATCTAAAACTTTAAAATCTATAAAGGAAAACTTAAAGGAAAATCTTTATGACCTGACATTAGGCAAAGATTTCGAAAATGACACCAAAAACAAAATCCACAAAAGAACAGATCAATAAAGTATACTTCACCAAAACAACTTCAGTAGGTATTAAGACGATGAAAAGACAACCATAAGCTGAAAGAAAATATTGGCAATGTATGTATCTGATAAGGGACTCATATCCAGAATACATAAAGAACTATCAAGACAATAAATTTTTAAAAACCTAATTTTTAAGAATGATTTGACTAGGTACCTCAACAAAGAAGACATACCGATGGCAAACACATGAAAAGATGCTCAACATCACTGGTAACAGATGAAATACAAATTAAAACCATAATGAGATATCACTACACATCTACTAAAAAAGCTAAAATTTAAAAAACTGACCAGACCAAGATCACAAGAATGTAGAGAAACTGCTGGTACAAAGGGAAAACAGTACAATCACTTTGGAAAACAGTGAGGTAGTGTCTTTAATAGTAACACATACATAACCATTTTATCCAGCTATAATACTCATAGGTGTTTACACAAGAAAAAAGGAAGCATATGTTCACATAAAGGTTTGCATATGAATGTTCTTGAACAGCTTTCTTCTCAAGAGCCCCGAAGTGAACATTATTCAAATGTCCATTAACAGGTGAATGACTAGACACATTACTGTGTCTATACAATGGAATACTACTCAGCAATAAGGAAATTTAGTAACACAAATTAATGGGTGAATCTCAAAATAACTGTGGAAAGAAGCCAGAAAAAGAGCACATGCTATATGATTCCATTTATATAAAACTCCAGAAATGCAAATTAACTTATAGTTACAGAAAGCAGGTCACAGGTTACCGGGGGCTGGGAGAGAAGCAGGAGGAATTATGAAGAGGAAACCTTTGAGTGTAAGAGGGATGTTCACTATCTTCACTGTGGTGATGGGTTCATGGTGTAACACATCTAAATCTATCACTCAAACATTTTATATGCAGTTTACTCTGTCAATTATATCTTAAAAAAAAAACAAACTAATTTACCTGATATGATTTGGCATAAATTTTAACACTTCATCCCAAGGGCTCCTCAATCACATTGAGGAAGTTCTGATAAAACATCACTGTCAGGATTGTCCCAACATTCAAGACACACAGTATCTCTGCTCCCTTCCATTAATGCCAAAAATATTCCCCATGCCATTCTGATACCAACAATGCTCCACATTATTTTCAAATTCCTTGAGAAACACCATTCCAAAAAAATCTGAAACCAAGTTCTATTAATAAATCTCTTTTGGCTCTGAATCATGAATTCAAATGTAAAATAAACTTGGATTCAATATAGTTTTTGTTCATAAACCCTGGTGACATCTTTAATTTTCCAACCTGACCGAACGTTTCCCACCATAATAGATATTCCAAGGCAAAACTCAAAAGATATTATCAGAGCTCAGAAAGACCTCAAAAAAGCATTCGATATCACTTGGCACTCTGCTGCGAAGTGTCAGTATGTAAAAGTTCAAGAACTGTTGCACATGATTAGCTCATCATAAGAGTGGAGAGGAAGACAGGAGGAACTAGAACGTAATTCCAACAGGATCAAGAAATCAAAGATCTAAGACCTTGTCAGTAAAGAAAACCTGAAAACAAAACCCCTATTAAAGCAATTGTACTGAGTGACCTGAACAACATAAGGATTAAATTTCCTATGGATTAAATATATAAGATAAAATGACTGTGGGAAATGGCAACATGACTTCCATAACATGGAAAATCACACTTCTCTAATAGTTCTCTTTGAGTTTTCCACTATTTAGATGGATGTGTGTGTTAGTCTCTCAGTCCTGTCCAGCTACTTGTGACCCCATGGTCTGCAGACCACCAGGCTCCTCTGTCCATGGGATTTTCCAGGCAAGAATACTGGAGTGGGTTGCCATTTTCCTTCTCCAGGGAATCTTCCTGACCCAAGAATCAAACCCAGTCTTCTGCAATGCAAGCAGATTCTTTACCTTCTGATCCACCACAGTAGCCCATTAGGTGCACAGAGAACTCTTAACTATATACACAACCAACTCTATCTGAGTTGAATGGAGACTTGTTTTTGAAGATCAGCTCTAAAAGCTATGGATAAAAAAAATTCTCCAGAGAAAAGGAATGGATAGAAAATTTTAAACAGATTGTTTCCCAGTGGTAGTATCTTATTTTCTCTCAAATGATATGGAAAAAGAGCTTTACAAACATGCAGTAAAAGACTGCCTGTATTGAAGCCGCAACAAAACTGATCATTAAAATAATAGGAAGCTTCAACACAGGCAAGTGGATCCAGATAAAGTCCTTATAGGAATATAGACTCCATATGGCAGCTATGAAGAGAATTACAGATTCTCTGCGTTTTTTCTGAGGATTCTAATGTAACCAAATCTAAATAATAATAATAATTTAAAAAATCAGAGATCTGGGGTGGGGGGGACATCCTATTCTTGTACAAAATAAGATGTATCTGAAAAATAATATGGTCCTAGTACCAATATAGACCAAAAAAAAAAAAAAACCAGTTCTGAACTTTAAAAAATATCATATTGACAAAAATTAATATAATAAGTAATAAATAGGTAATTTTCCTTTAATATTTTCAAGTCCTAGATAGGAGCGTTAGTAAGTTTCTAACGAGAGCTTCAATCAGTATACCAGTTATCCAGTGCTCTCAGGAGTCAAGCTGGAAGCTAAGTCCCTCCAATGGCCAAACAGCCAATCCTTCGACACTCTTGTTCACTGCAGCCATATTCAGTTTCAGGAAGTTTATCAGCCACAACCCTAGAACACTGTGTCACTATCACCAAGTTCTGGTCATAGTGATCATGAGCCCCTTTCAAGCCCTGACTAGCAGTTACAGAAAGTGGGAGTAGAGTCTAGATAACCTAATTGGAAAATTATGGGGGAAAATAGCTTGTTCTATAAAGTTTGGGATGCTGTAATCTAACCAGGATCTAAAATGAATATTTAATATCTTAAAGATGTACCTGTCTGACCTTTACCTTTCCCTCAAAGTATCTTAAGCTACATCCAGAAATTCTGCAATGGAAAATGTGTAAGTAAACTACCATATCATAACTCCTGTAACAATGAAAATCACAGTACAACAATGAAACACAAGAAGTGACAGAAAGCACTGCCTTTTACACAAAATACAAACTTTGGTGTCTTTCTTACTTAAGAAATTCTCCTCAGCTTCTGATGACAGATGTTATTTTAAAAGTGCAAATTTAGTATAAATGGCAAAATATTCCAAAAGAAATAAGAGGAAAAAAGAGCTTAACAGTATAGACAAAAGGACCTACACAGAGAAATGTTCTAGTGCTGGCATGAGATCTTCATGTAAAAGCACTTTAATGCATTTTAATTACAGAGAGTTAACTAGCTCTAGCTTCTCAGAGCAGTGACCGCTTGCTTACCCAACAGCCATCACCTCCCCACTTCAGCATTACCTCACTTTTCCAGATTCTTTCATAACCAAGAGACCATATGATCTAATTCTGGTCAATGAAACTGAGAAGAAATCTCCTGAGGCAAGGGAACATTCCTGGATAAATTGTCCTCCCTAATAAAATAGTCACAGGAAGAAAAAATTCTTCCCTCCCAGCATTTCTAGGGTATGATGGCAAAAACTGCAAAAAACCATCCAGCAACGTGAAAAGTAAGAGTCCAAGGTAAAAAGACCAAAATGGCAAGGCTGCCAAAGAAGAAAGGCAAAGACTGACTCTAGTGATGCCATTAGACCCCTGCATCGATCCTATTTATAGACATGTAAGAAACCATTGTAGATCTTTATTGTTACTTAAGCCACTGCTTCTCAGCAAATGTATTCAATAAGTCTATTATGCCACATGCAATCTCACCAAACCAATCTGAGTATCTGTAACAAAGTAACCCGCCAACCATCTGAATCAAGCCAGGCTTGCCTAGAAAATGCTATTAACGCTGACTGCTATGTTAAACAGAGATACAGCCTTAGCTAGCATTTCTATTAATATCATTTTCATCCTCCCTTAGCAAAACAATGACCTCTCTTTCTAGACCATTTCAGCTTTTCCAAATTACAAACTACTCAGGAGAAAAAAAAATCTAACATTTCTGATATTGTCTGCTTGTTTGGGATCGAACCCTGGCCCTGACAGTGAAAGTCCTAACCACTGGACTGACAGGAAATTCCCATAAGCTTTCTGATTTTCTTGATAAGAGAGTTCTCTTGCTGTTTCTAGACCTATCATCAGATCATCTGACAAGAGTAAATACAGAAAGCAAAATCTCAGGGACTTTATCCATGAATCAGCTGACTTCTGAAGCATCTTGAGATATGTGTGCATCAGTCTTGTCTGACTCTGTGCAACCCCATGAACTATAGCCTGCCAAGCTCGTCTGTCCGTGGGATTCTCCAGGCAAGAATACTGGAGAGAGTAGCCATGCCCTCCTCCAGATCTTCCCAACCCAGGAACTGAACTAGCGTTCCTTAAGTCTCCTGCATTAGCAGGTGGGTTCTTTAACACTAGTGCCAGCATCATCTGGGAAGCCCCATCTTGAGGTTTCTGCTATATCAAATCAAAATAACAGAATTTTCTAAGCTGAGTATGACCAAAACATGGTCTTAAAACTCTGAATCCTATATGGAACTTAATGAAGAGAGAAATATTCCCCCCCAAAAAACCTTCATTTTTAAAAAATGTTTAACAAGATGTAGCATTGGGTGGGCCAAAAAGTTCACTAGTTTTCCCAGTTACGATGGCTCTAGTAGCACTTAATTGTCTTACCTTCATTCGAAGTAATTAAGATTGTCTTGTGACAGTTGTCATATCAGCATGCATTAAAAAAAGAAAAACATTGAAATTGGTGAATTTTTGTGTAGCCGTTTTAAAATTGAAGAGGGGAAAAAGCAACATTTTCAGCATATTATGCTTAATTATTTCAAGAAAAGTAAAAACCCAACACAAAAGACTTGTGCAGTGTATGGAGAAGGTGCTGTGACTGATCCCAAACGTGTCAAAAGTGGTTTGTGAAGTTTTGTGCTGGAGGTTTCTCACTGGATGATGCTCCATGGTCAGGCAGACCAGCTGAAGTTGACAGCGATCAAAGTGAGACACTGAGAATAATTATACCATGAGGGAGTCAGCCAACATACTCAAAATATCCAAATCAAGACTTCCCTCGTAGCACAGTGGATAAGAATCTGCCTGCCAATGCAAGGAATATGGCTTTGATCTCTGGTCCAGGAAGATTTCACATGCTGTGGAGCAAGTAAGCCCATGAGCCACAACTTCTGAGCTTGTGCTCTAGAGCCTCAACTAACTATTGAGCCTGGGTGCCACAACTACTGAAGCCCAAGCACCTAGATCCTGTGCTCTGCGACAAGAAAAGCCACAGAAACAAAAAGCCTGCACACCACAGTGAAGAACAGCCTCCATTCACCACAACTAGAGAAAGTCCTCAAGCAGCAATGAAGACCCAGTACAACCAAAATTAAATAAATAAAAATTTTAAATATCCAAATCAAGTGCTGAAAATCATTTGCACCCAGTTGGTCATGCTCATTGCTTTGATATTTGGGTGCCACATAAGCTAAGCAAAGAAAACCTTCTTGACTGCATTTCTGCATGTGAATCCCTACTTAAACATAATGAAAACAGTTGTTTTTTAAAGCAAATTGTGACAAGCGATGAAAAGTGGATATTTTGCAATCATGTGAAATGAAAGAGATTACAGGGCAAGCAAAATGAACCACCACCAACCACATCAAAGGCTGGTCTTCATCCAAAGAAGGTGATGCTGTGTACATGGTGAGACTGGAAGGGAGTCCTCTATTATGAGCTCCTTCCAGAAAACCTAATGATTAGTTCTGATTAGACCAACTGAAAGCAGTATTCAATGAAAAACATCTGGAATTAGACAACAAAAAATGCATAATCTTCCATCACGATAACACAAGACCCATGTTTCTTTGATGACCAAACAAAAACTGTTATAGCTTGGCTGGGAAGCTCTGATTCATCTACTATATTCAGACACTGCACCTTTGGATGGTCTTTTCAAAATTTCCTTAATGAAAAAAAATTCAATTGCCTGGAAGACTATAAAAGGCCCCTGGAATAGTTCTCTGCTCAAAAAGATTAAAAAAAAAAAAATCGAGGAAGATGGAATTATGAAGTTGCCTGAAAAAAAGACAGAAGGTAGTGGAACAAAATGGTGACAACACTCAATAAAGTTCTCAGTGAAAATGAAAAACTGTGCCTTATTTTTACTTAAAAACCAAAGGAAATTTTTGGTCAAACCAATAAAACAGAAGAGACCAGCACACTTTTTTTTTTTTTTTTCCCAGCCACACAGCTTGTAGATTCTTAGTTCCCCAACCAGAGATCCAACCTGTAACCCTCACAGTGGAAGCGCAGAGTCCTAATCACTGGACAACCAGGGAATTCCCAATACAGGTACACTTTTAAACATATGAATTTTACAAAACTACAGCCTACAGAAGATATGAAATAATAAAAGTCCTTGGTCAAATAATTTCAGTCACATGTACATAGTAAAGACCAGATTTCAACATTAAGGCAAAACATTTCCTAGTCAGTCTGAGCTCATTATTTCACTCAGAATTCTGTACCTATTTCAAATGATCAAAAGAAATAAAACCTATTCATATTAGCTACATCTTTAAAACAAATTCATAAAATACAATACAAACATAAATCAAGAGTTTACAGTCATATAAAAGAAATGTAGTTGATGGAAATTCAAAGGTTCAGCTGCTAAGCCCAGAAATGTCTGAAATACTAGGTAAATGCAATTAAACACTCAAAACGGAAATATTAATTCCCAAATAAAAAGCCAGAAAGGACCCATAGCTTCACAGCTATTGGTTAAGTTACAGTTCAGAGCCAATTCCCTAGTATGTAATGATCACCTTCATTAAAATAGTACAGAATGTCACAGGAACAGAAAGAGATCGTGGAGGAAAGTCAGAAAGAACTTAGAAAATGATGATGACTGCGTAATGATGACTGCGTTCTCTACAGAGAAAGATGACTCAGATGGTACTCGTTAACTGACTGACAAACTGGAAAAGGCTAGACTCAAATACATCATACTAACCAAATGCTAAAATACACTCTACATAAAGACATTAAAAAAGAAATTATAAATGGCATAGGAAAAAATATAAATGGATATATAATACTGCCTTTATAATTTTATTGTACAGAAAAGCTTTAAGGACAACCATAAAGGCAAAATAAAGATTAAGAGATACAAAATATTAAAAATCTTGAACCACCAAAAAGAAAGAAAAACCCCCAAAGAAAACTAAAAAGCAACCTGCAAACTAGAAAAAGGAATTCAGAACAAGTGACAGACTAAAGAATAACCTATATATATATATGGAGAATACTTACAAAACAGTAAGACAGTAGTAGAAAAGCAGATAAAAGATATAAAAAGGCAATTCAAAAAAGATGATTACCAACAGCCAATAAACTCACTTCTTTTTAAAAAATCCTAGACATTTAACTATGGGGTCAGAGGTTAGGCAGGTTTTTAAGGCTGATGGTGACCACACTTTCTTCTGATCTTCACGGAGCTGGCCCCTTTTCATCCTTCAGGTCAAATGTTATACCATCAAAAAAAGCTTTCCCTCACCATTCCTTAAATATCAGGTATCTCCTTTCACCCTCCCTTCCCAATCCCCATCACCAGTCTGAATTTGTATTACAGTAACTGGTCTGCTGCTCCTGGTCAGTTACACCCCAAGGGGTCAGCTCCATAAATGTAGGAGCCTTGTCCATCTCCTCCAGACTGGTATCCCTAGAACTCTGAATATGGCAGATACTTATTTATTGCATACATGCACCACGCATTACTGAATGAATAGTCAACATAAAAAGTACGGCATACAGCCCAGATAAACATAACCTCATCCAAGTTACTTGTCTCTTCCAAGTTCATTTCAAACAGGAAATCATGATACATGTAAGGTAATAGGGTTGCTGAGAAAACTGAGAGAGAAAATAGAAAGGTTAAAGCTCTTCTGTGCAGTACTTGGCAAAAAATGCCTCAAACCTTAACCATGCGTACTATTTTATCCATCAAATTAACAGAGATTAAAAAGGTTATGTGGGTATGAAATCAGTGTATTACTGCATACAATAGTCAAAAGTTAAAATAGGAAGAAACCTAAGGAGAACAAATCAAACATTATAAAATGTAAACCATTTTGTTAAGTGAAAGTCACTCAGTCATATCTGACTCTTTGTGATCCCATGGACTATACAGTCCATGGAATTCTCCAGGCCAGAATACTGGAGTGGGTTGCCGTTCCCTTCTCCAGGGGATCTTCCCAACCCAGGGATCAAACCCAGGTCTCCCACATTGCAGGCGGACTCTTTATCAGCTGAGCCACCAGGGCAGTCAGTAAACCATTTTCCTCAATGATTAAATTTCTAGAAATTTATTACAAGGGACAATTATGTACATAGATAAATAAATACATAGATATATAGACCTCATTTTGATATTCATAGAATCACTAATAGAAAAATCTGGAAACCAAACGTCCAAGAAGCAAATAGTTAGGTAAAATTTTCCAAAGAAATGGCAAGGAATTAATTTTTTACCCCAGTTTTGTTAGATTATATGCATAAAGAGAAATAAACACTTCTCATTTTAGTGATTTTTTTCATTTTCTCTTTGCTTTTGCATTTTCTAAATATTCTACAATGAACGTAAGCAAGCTTTAACATTAGGCCAATTTTTAGTCATAGTTCACACAGAAAAGCTAATGAACTAATTACATACCAGTTTGTAATACCTATAGAAAGGTCACTACCAATATCTTCAAATATTTACATAAAAATAAGGGCAAATTTTAAGGCTTTAAATTGAGGCTCTACCACAAGGTCTTTCTCAGGCAAAGGTCTCCCCATCTAGAACCTGGCCTCAAGTAAACCAATGATAATTTAACTAACAGATACCAGAAAAAAGGGCGTCAGGGACTCTCCAGATCCACCAGAAATATGGTTAACAGTTCTAACTCTACATCTAACTAGTTATGGGAAAGCTGGAGAAAGTACTCACTAGGACTTCAGATTCCACATTAACAAAAATAAGAGATACTAATGTTTATTTATAATGCACGTCTAAGTATTTAAAGGTTTTGACTAATTCATTACATTAATAACAGCTAATACTTACATAGTGATTATTATCTGACACTGTTGTAAAAACTTTGTAAACACTAGCTTACTACACCTCTCAACTAATTCTCACCTTAAAAATGAGAACAAGCTGGGACTTTCCTGGTGGTCTAGAGGCTAAGAATCCGCCTACCAATGCAGGGGACATGGGTTTGATCCCTGGTCTGGGAATATTCCACATGCTTCCAAACAATGAAGCCTGTGTGCGACAAGTACTGAGCCTGCGTGCCTAGAACTCATGTCCTGCAACAAGAGAAGCCACCTCAATGAGAAGCCCAAGCACCACACCAAAGCCCTTATTCAGCAACGAAGACCCAGTGCAACCAAAAATAATTTTTTTTTAAGTGAGAACAAGCTGGATTATCTTTAAAATAACTTTTATCAATATCTCCCTTTCACAGAGCTAAGGAAACAAATCTAAGTTAACTAAACCCCAGAAACTGATAAGCCCTTCTGTGAACAGAAAACAAGACTTCAGCTGTTTTCATCTCTAGCAGACAGGCAGGAAGAACTGACACAGACAAGAAAAAGCAAAAATCTGCCAAACCTTTAAACAGCTGCCTGCAGACTCGCACAAGTGATGAGAATGCTAAGGAGCTTCCTCAGAGTAAGTGGCACCCACTCCCATTCCCTTCCATAGGCCTTCACCAACTACACAGGACCAAAAACTGGATGCAGAACAGGTGGGAGAGAAACCTCCTAAGGGTAGGGATAGTTCAAGGTAGAAAGCCAATGGCTGGACTAGAGAGCAAAGAGAACTCTTCATCAAACAACAAGCAGGCAGCTGGACTATAAAACAGTACAAGATCTTATGAAGTATGGAAAGCTGGCAACTGGGCCATAAAGTATGACCTCCCAAGAATCTCACTAGGGCCCAAATTTCAAAATCGGCTGAAAAAGAAAGTCTTAATCCCATCCTCAAAACACGTAAGCCAGTTATTAAATGAATGCAATTAAAGTCACACACAAGTCAGAGATGATCAAATTAGACTGACACAACCCCACACTAACAGTTTGGGGCCAGGGGATGGAGGGGGGATGGGGGGGAGGGGGGAGAGGCACATCTTTTTTTTTTACCACATCTGAAAGCATGTGGGATCTTAGTTCCCCAGCCAGGGATCAAACTCTTGCTCTATGCAATGGAAACACAGACTCTTAACCACTGGACCACCAGGAAAGTCCAAGTACCTTCTTTACGGACACTGACTAAACTACTCTTTTAATGTAAAAAGTATACTTCAAAAGATGATGAAAAACACAACAAAACATGAGACCCAGGGTCAAGAGAAGGAGTGGCCAACAGCAGCAGACCTAGAGCTGGTCAAGATGTTGGAAAATGTTCAGTCATTATCTCCTCAAAATACTTACTCTGCCCCATGCTTCCATCCTTTCTACATGGGACTTTTAAGCTATTCATTGAACTACTTGATATTCTACAGGTTTAAGAAGCTCAGAGAACCTTAAAGTGCCAAAAAAAATCCACCTAGGCACATGTGGTAAGCAGTTTCTGACAGGGACTCCAATATCTCCACCTTCTGGTACTCACAGACTTGTGAGTCCCCTCCCCATGAGTAGCTTATTTCTAACCAACAGAGTACTAACACTGGGCAACACATCCATTCAGTTCAGTTGCTTAGTCGTGTCTGATTACTAGCTTCCAAAAGAGTGTGACTTCTGTCTTGCCTGCAGGCTACCACCTTGTCAGCTTTCATCTTCTGACAATGTAAGTTGCTAGGCTGCAGAGATTAAGTTAGTATGGAGCTGAGGGCAGCCAAGAGCCAAACAGGAATCAAGTCAAGGCTCTCAGCCCAACAGTCCACTCCAGGGACTGAACCCAGCCAAAAACCATGTGAATGTGGAAGCAGCTCCTTCCACAGTCAAGCTTTCAGTGGAAACACCAGCTCTGGCCAACACTTTGAGTGCAACCTTGAGAGACAGAGGATTCAGCTTAGTGGTGCCTGGACTTCTGACAAACTGAGACAGTAAATCTGTGGGAATTCCCTGGTGGCTGTGCTTCCCTCATAGCTCAGTCGGTAAAGAATCTGCCTGCCAATGCAAAAGACCTGGGTTCGAGTCCTGGGTTGGGAAGATCCCCTGGAGAAGGAAATGGCAACCCACTCCAGTACTCTCGCCTGGAAAATCCCATGGACGGAGGAGCCTGGTAGGCTACAGTCCATGGGGTCGCAAAGAGTCAGACATGACTGAGCGACTTCACTCACTCACCCACTGAGCCTGAGCTCTGGAGCCCAGAAGATGCAACTTCTGAGGCCACACGTGCTAGAGCCGGTGCTCCACAAGAAAAGAAGCCCCTGCAATGAGAAGCCCTCTCACTGCAACTAGATCCAGTGGATAAGACTCAGTGCTTCCAATGGAGGGGGCATGGGTTCCTTCCCTGGTCGGGCAAATAAGATTCCACATTCTGTGTGGCATGACCAAATAGAAATAAATAAATAGATAAATAAATTAATAAATTTGTGCTGCTTTAATTCACTAAGTTTCAGACAATTTGTTATACAGTGATAATGACTACGGTATATCACATAAACCTTCTGAAAATTAAAAACAAAATGAAAATCTTGAAAAGCAACCATAGGGAAAAACATTATATTGGGACTTCCCTGGTGGTCCAGTGGTTAAGAATTCACCTTACAATGCAGGGGACACCGGCTCAAATGCCTCAAAGCAACTAAGCCCAGGCGTCACAACTAAGACTCAACACAGCCAAATTAATTAATTAAAAACACACACATCTTAAAAGAAGAAACAGTAAGACTGCTGGCTTTTCAATACTAATGTGCTGAAAGAAAAAAAAAAAAGAGTAAGCAACCAGAATTTCACAGCTTAAAAAAAAATGCATTTAATAAAATCAAAACAAGTTTCCAGACCAAAAAGGAAAACTAAAATCATTGTCAACAAACTTTCATTAAAAGAAATATCAAAATAAGTTGCGGAGACCAAAGAAAAAAATAGCACAGCCAAGGCTAAGTGGCTCAGACAGCAGCACCACTACCATAATTCGGCACTAAGCTAGAGAGACTGCCATTCTCCATTCTACTTTGTGGTCATTCATAAGGGTAAAAACCAAGTATCATAAGCCCAAGTATTAGTGCTCACATGGACTGTATTGTTATTTCACAAAACACTACAAATATAAATTAAGTGCAGGGGAAGTCTACACATTATGACTTAAATGTCCCATCAATGTTATCACTCATAAATACTACTGATTACTACTGTGTGCCCAGCACAGCAAAATCATTTTTTTCAGTATTTTTACAACACTTTTTATTGTTATACAGATCAAAGAACTGAGGTAGAGATTAAATAATTCGCCTAAGATTACATGTGTCAAAGCTATGGTTTTTCCAGTAGTCATGTATGGATGTGAGAGTTGGACCATAAAGAAAGCTGAGCACAGAAGAATTAATGCTTTCGAACTGTAGTGCTGAAGAAGACTCTTGAGTGTCCTTGGACTGCAAGGAGATCAAGCCAGTCAATCCCAAAGGAAATCAACCCTGAACATTCATTGGAAGGACTTGGTGCTGAAGCTCCAATACCTTGGCCACCTAATGCAAAGAGCCTACTCATTGGAAAAGACCATGATGCTGGCAAAGATTGAGGGCAGGAGAAAAAGCGGACAAGAGGATGAAATGGTTGGATAGCATCAAGGTTGGATAGCATCTCTCAATCAGTAGACAAGAACTTGAGCAAACTCCAGGAGACACTGGAGGACAGGGAAGCCTGGCATGTTGCAGTTCATGGGGTCACAAAGAGTCAGACACAACTTCGCAAATGAACAAGAAAATGTAGTAAGCAACCAGAAAGGCAGGATTACAGCCCAAATTTCTAACTTAACACTCCTATTGCTAGACTGCAGCTTATCACACTGTTATGATCATTAAGTGTTCCCAAGTGGTATCAATGAAATGCCTACAGATAACTAGATAACTAGTTTCAAATGCCTACAGAAGGACAGTCAAGTACAAAGAAAATGCAGAATCCATAAAGAGAGGGAAAAAAAAGGCTGCACTCAGGATAAAGGGTCTTTAGAATCCACAATGAGCAAAAAAAATGGTAATGTGACTACTTGCAATACAGATTTGGAATACACAGTTGTATCATTTTAGTTATTCATTTTTTGGCTGTTTGGCACAGCATACAGGATCTCAGTTCCCTGACCAGGGATGGAACCCGTGACCCCTGTAGTGGAAGCACAATCTTAACCACTGCCAGGGAAGTCCTGGGAGTTTTGTTTCAAATGAGTCAATAGCCTTGCTATAAAAAAAAGAAAAAAGTTTCAACTTTAGACTCCAATAGAGTCTATCTGGCGGTGCACCTGAATTTCACATCTTGGGTTAGAATTTTCTAACATAACCTGAGTCCTCAATTCAGTAAGAAGCTCAAGATGGTTAAACCACTCTCCCCTTGATTTGAAGAGTGAATTCGTAAACTGAGGAATGTTGACAAATAAGTAGAAGTGAAGAAAAGCAGCAGAGATATATTTGTACAAATCACAGTTATTCTGATATACTAACAAATGTTGTACTTACTGAACTACTTTTAATGTTTGAAAGAATAAAAAATAATAATCTATGATAAATTTAAAATATATTTACAACACTTAAATTATTAGAAAGATTATGCTTAGATCTAAATGTGCCATATACAGGCTTCTACAGATTAAAACCATCATCATAAATATAGTGTGGAAACCCCTAAGGAAATTTAATTAATATTTTTTAAGTGGTGTGAAATGTTCTAAGATTAAATTCTCATGACAAATCAAACACTAATCAAAATGTAAAAATAAATAATACTTGTTTCTACATATTACTAGATTTATAAGATTTGTAAATGAACTTAAAGGTTTAAGAAAAATGACTACTTACAATTCTAATAAACCAAATACTGATTTCAATACAAATAACTCTGAAGTGTTCTCCTTACACAAAAGGTCTACTCAAACATGACCAAACAAATAAAAAAAAGTTAATGACCATAAACCCCCTAATGATAGTCTACAATTTAATAATCTTGATTTTTTTTTCCCCCTGCTTAAGAGACTGGCCTACAAAAATTGACCTATCATGTCACTCAATTACAAAGTATACCAAATCTCTCTCCCCTTTTCAAATACACCCCTCCTTTACAAACCTTTCCAATTCTCATGCCCAATTCTATACTTCTATTTCATTCTTCCCCCTTCTTTACCACCTACAACTCATAAAAATTACATAAAAATTCACAGGCTCAACTGCTAATGCAGAGTTGGTATTGAGAGATAACTAGTTTCAATTTTCCTAAGAAAATACCAAAAATAGTCTTGCTTCCAAAGCACAAGCTGGACTAGCAGCACAGTCACGAGTCTAAGATAAACTGCAGCTGTGCAGACAGTGATACTGGAATCACTTGAAAGGCTTTAAAATAATAGTGATGTTCAGTCAGTCCCACCACAAAGATTCTGATTTAAGTGGTCTGGGGCACAGCCTGGGCAGATTTTATAAAGCTTTCCAGATGGCTGTGATCCAAGAATCAGAACTACTGAGAAAAAGGAATAAACAACATACAGAAATAAACATTATAAGGAATCAGATAAAACCAAAATGTGAAATATTCTACAGAATAACTCAAGTATCTTCAGTAGATCTACAGCACAGGGGGGGAAAAAAAACTATGCAAGATAGAAAGATTTAAGATCATTTCAGTGTGAGGCATGAACCCTGTCTGAAGCTCAATTCAAGGCAAATATCGAAAAATATAGCAAACTTGAATTTATAATGAATTTATAATATGGACACTCATTACACTGTTATCATTTGTGTATATTTGAATGTGTTCCTGCTAAGTCGATTCAGTCACGTCTGACTCTTTTTGAACCATAAGGACCGTAGCCTGCCAGGCTCCTCTGTCTGGGATTCTCCAGGCAAGAATACTAGAGCGGGTTGCCATGCCCTCCTCCAGGGGATCTTCCTGACGCAGGGTTCAAACCCGCATTGGCAGGAGTGTTCTTCACCACTAGTGCCACCTGGAATACTTAAAAATATATATTTTTAAAGAGAAAAAGAGTTTGGAGAACTAGAAGCTACTCACATACCCTTTACAAAAGAATAATTCTCTACACAGAAAGCTCACTGTCTACCACTTAGTGCTGGGAAAGGGAGGCGGGAGGAAGACAAAGGAGACAGAGGATCCTCACCAGACAAATCATCCAGGCAATGAGAAAACATATGTCACAGCCACGTCACAGGAATACATCACAGAGCAAGATTCCAAATACTTTAAAGGAGAATTTTATTTGTATTATTTTTTTGGCCACACTGTGCAGCATATGAAGGATCTCAGCTGAAGCACAGAGTTTTAACCACTGGACGACCAGGGAAGTCCTGAAAGCAGAATTTTAAGTTTTAAGCAGTACTAACAGGAAAAGCCAAAAAATATATCCATCTATTTTTAATGTAATTTTCCCAGCAGTTATAGCATCATGCTTATTTCAAAATGTAAACAACTTTATCCTCAGTAACATAGCTGCATGTCTTATCAATATTGCTTTGCTGGGGAGAGGCGGTGGGAGAGGGTTAGATTGGAAGTTTAGGGTTAGCAGATGCAAACTGGTACATACAGAATGGATAAACAAGGTCCTACTGTACAGCACAGAAAACTATCTATACTCTGCAAGAAGCCATAATGGAAAAGAATATGAAAAGGAATGTATGTATGTGTGTAACCGAGTCACTTTACTGTACAGCAGTAATTAACACATTGTAATTCAACTATACCTCAATAAAAAAAAAATTTTCAAAAATTATGTTTTTCTGCTTCACAGACACACTGTTTGCACCTAGTAACAGGAGTAAAACATCCTTTAAATACTCCCTTAAGGTTGAAGATGTCAAACTCAAGAAAACATTAAAAACTCTGCCATGATGAAGAATTTTTACAACTCCCTTTCTTGAAAATACTTTAAGAGTTTGCTTCAAAAAACTCTAGGAAGGGAAATATTAAAACTGGCAATTAAAATAGAATCTTTTGTTACATTCACCCAGCTCTAAGTGTCAACACTTAACTGTTCAGTATCTATCAAGCATAAAGACTCACAAACACGGAGAACAGACTTGTGGTTGCCAAAGAGGAGGTGGAAGTGGGGGAAGGAAAGACCGGGATTTCGGGATTCACAGACGCAAACTGTTTTATCTAGGATGGATAAACAACAAGGTACTTCTGTACAGCACAGAGAACTATAATTAATATCCTGTGACAAACCTTAATGGAAAAGAATATGAAAAAGTATGTACATATGTGTAACAATCACTTTGCTGTACAGCAGAAATTATCACAACACTGTAAATTATGTTGTAAATTAACTATACTTCAACAAAGGTTTAAAAAAAAAACTTTTCATATACAGATAACAAATCCTTCTATTTCTGTTCTTTTATATAATTTAAGAATGGTGATGTTATTCTATATTAACACCTACTTCTACTTGCAGTTGTTAGAACTGAGGTAAAAGATCACTCAGCTCTTTTTCTCTCGGCTGTTTTGCACTAGACGCTGAATATGCAACTAAAGAAAATCCTTTGTCCTAACACAAGTCAGAAAAAAATTTTCCTGAGAAATATTTTATTTCACTAAGGACTAACAAGTGGCTCAAACCAAATCACATACTGTGAGAGCAACTAAAAAAGATGACAAAGTGCAATGAAAAGAGAACTGTAATCCATGTTACTTGCGCTCCAGCAAGAGAAACTGCATCGTTAGGGCCTACATTCAGCTATATACAGCAAAGAACAATATTAAAAATTCATAAAAATAAGTTTCCTGAGGCACTCAACAAGTGTAGCACAGTTTAGAGAGGCAAAAGTACTGGAGGAGTGGCAGAGTCTCACAGCAGCAAGATTTTTATTACGCTGCTGAAGGAAAAAGAAAGAAAAATGTTCCGAGAGAGGAATCTCCACCTTTGAGACGCTTCTATTCCTAGGAACAAGTGGTTGGAGGATCTGGGAGGGGCAAATGGAGGAAGACCAATCAGAGGTCGAGTTACAAGTCGGGATCCGAAGAAACACAGATGAGAGCAGCTCGCTGACTGGGTGGCGCGCCCCCGGCTCTCACCAGACTCACCGCACCTGGGGACCCACCCGGCCACAAACCGCGGAACAGGGTCGCCCCCACCTACCCCCGCCGCCCCCGGGGCCGTTTCCTGCCCAAACAAACCAGCCACCCCAAAACAAAACAAAACCTACGGGGGGAAGTCCCGCCGTCCCCGTGGCTCCCCGGCCGCCTGCCCGCCCCCTCCGAGCGCCGCTCTGTCACTTCGTCCCTCCAGCGGGAGCCCCGAAAAGGGGGGGGGGGGGGGGGGCGGGCGCTGGGAAACATCGGGATGGAAATGTCAAAAGTCTCACCAATTCCTCGTAGCTCCTGTTGTGCTCGTTGCCCTCCCAGTCCAACCTCTTCGGCAGCAACTGCAAAGACCCGAGACGCACACGACTGACCACCGCGCAGGGCAGGAGGGGTGTGGGGGCGGGGGGCGGCGGGGCAGGGGTGGGGGAGCCGGGGAGCCGGGCGAGCGGCCCCCGGGCAGGGCCGGCGGGGGACGCGGAGAAAGCCGCCAAGCACAGACCTGATACTGCTCCAGCTCCTGCACCAATACCTGCAGCCGAAGAGACAGACGCGCAGTTAGGGGGGCGGGGGCCGCACCCCGATCCACCCGACGCCCTCCTCCCGCGACCCCGGGCGGCGGCGGGGCCGTGGCTCCGGGAGCGCGGCCACCGCCCGCGGGCCCGCACTCACCTGGGCGGCTCTCCGACATGGGCCGGCCGATAGGTACCGGGCGATGAGGAAGTACAGCTCTGCGGAGAAACGGGGAGACCAGTCAGGAGACGGGGAGACCGCGGCGGCGGGGAGGGGGCCGGGGCCCGGGCGGGGGCACCGGGGGAGGGCGCGGGCGCTGCGCGTCTTACCCGACTCGATGAGAGGCACCGGGCGTCGGGCGGGCGAGGGCTCCGCCATGGCCGGGCGGGAGCCGGGGCGGGAGCGGGCGAGCAAAGCGTGTAGGCCGCGCCGAGGCCTGACCGGGCCGGCGTCCCTCTACCTCAGGCGCGCCTCCGCCGCCATGCCGTGCGCGCCTCCAGTGCTGACGCCTCCGCGAAGTAGTGCCCCCGCGGGAGAAAAAGTAGTTCCTCTGTGGGAGCCGCCTGCGAGACGGGACGAACGACGTTTGGGCCCCGCCCGGAAGAGTGAGCCTGCCTTCTTCTCTGCCTCCGGGGATGCAGAGAGGAGGCTGTATGCGCCAGGAGTCGGGCCCCGGGGAGGCGGCGGGTGGGGGAGGGGAGCGCGCGTGGCTGGGATCCCTGCGCGCGGTGAAGCGGCGGCCGGCCATTGTGAGGCGGCGGCCGGGCTGCGCGGCTGGGCTGGCGCCGGGGGCGGAGGTCGGGCGGGGGCAGCGTCGTGGGCTAGGGTGGGGGTGGGGACAGGTTCCCGCTTTTCCAGCCAGAACTGAGCCGCGAGACGCGGGGCCGCAGGGGCCCAGGAGGCGCGGCGGAGTCTCCGGCTTCGGGCTGTCAGAAGAACATCACAGTCAACGGGGGCCAGTGCGTTTGCCCCCCACGAAAGAACGCTGGCTTTGAGGACGCGAAACCCTTAAAACTGAAAATCGTGCCAGCTGCAAAGAGTAGAACGCTGGCCCGAGAAGCTTTGCCTGGAGACAGGAGGAGGAATGCGGGGAAATCATAGGATGGGAGAACCGGGGGCGGGGAAGGGGGGCGGCCTCGGACACTAACCCTCTGCGGTTCGGAGGGTACTGCAAACGTTACGGAGAGTCCACGTTGCTGAGTGCAGTAGGAAGAAGATAGAATCGTGAGACCCCCGCCGCAGTCCTGGGGAAACCCAGAAGGGTGAAAGAAAACGCACTACATGGCAGAGGATGTCGACCTGGCTAGTAGGGGAAGGCAGTCCAGGCCGGCGATGACTTAGCCGGATAGGAAGCGGGATGGGAGGAAGCGGGCCATAGAAACGCAGCGGCCCACTCCCTCAGACGACACCTGGGGGAAGGGGAAGCCCTGCGTACTTAGGATACTCTTGGAAGGCAGTAGTAGGATTTGAGCCTGGGGCAGCGGACGAGGATCCGGAAAATTTACTTCAGGCTGTGCTAGGCTGCGGATTCATTCACTCCGCCTAGCCAAGGCCCTGTTCTGAGCCCTAAAGAAGAACAGCAGGAAGCAAAACACTGCCCTCAAGGAGTTGTTTATTCTGCAGTCGCTCAGTCGTGTCCGACTCTGCGACTCTATGGAGTGCAGCAAACCAGACTCCCCTGTCCTTTGCTGTCTCCTGGAGTTTGCTCAGATTCATGCCCAGTGAGTCCGTGATGCTATCTAACCATCAAGAGTGGACACTGAAAATTCCAGTTCCTACCGCAGTAGAGTGACCTTCACAGCATAGAGGTTCGGATAGTGGTTTAGATCAGACCCTGGAGTGGGGTTAACCCTGGTCCTTGCCGGGCTATTCAGTGTGTGAGTTTAAGTAAATCACAACCTCTGAGGCCAGTTTTCTTCACAAGTAAACTGCAAGTATTTGTCCCTACTTTATAGGGTTGTGAGGATATAACGGGTTAACCTGTGTTCTTAGCATGTAGCAGGCACCATATACGTGCCAGCTTTTATTCACACCACGTGGCAAAAGTTTTTATACATGTTTGTGAGGGAATAGTCCAAGTGTTTGAGCAAGTGCGTCTTGTATATGTTGGTTCAGCAAACACTATGAAGTGATGGGCATAAAGATGAAGGAATAAGCTACAGCTTTGCCATCCCAGATTTCAGTGTCTGTTAGGAGAAAGGGTGCAAAGAATGACTGAGATTTAGGGCAGGGATAGAAGGGAGGTTAACCCACCTATGGGAGGGGGAGAAAAGTGAAAGTGTTAGTCACTCAATCGTGTCCGACTCTTTGTGACCCCACGGACTGTAACCCACTAGGCTCCTCTGCCCTTGGAATTCTCCAGGCAAGAATACTGGGGTGGGTTGCCATTCCCTTATCCACAGGATCTTCCCAACCCAAGGATTGATCCCAGCTCTCCTGCATTGTACCCAGATTCTTTACTGTCTGAGCCACCAGGAGGGGGAGATTTTAGAAGAGTTTTAGTGTGGAAAGGGCCAAAATGTGAATAACATTCCAAGTTTAGGAACTCAAGTTTAGTAAGACTGCTTGGAGTGAGTTTGGAGGTGGGATGGGACTGATTAAATCAAACTTAAAATCAGGGGAGGGGGAGTTGAAACTGGGATCACGTAAAGGGTTCTAAAGGAGATAGGATTCTTTTTCATCTAGAATAGATTTGAGAGTGTTAACACAGGAAACCACTTAGACCCCTAAAATAGGGAACAGTTGAAGTGCAGTCATTATAAGAATAGAAAAAGATGGCTTCAGAAATACCTAAGAGGTTCAGTCATAAGATGAGGTTGAAGTGGAATGAGAGGAAATGTCATAAAAATCTCAAGTTTGAGGCTTCGTAGGGTCATGGTTGTGCCACCAACTGAGATATGGCACACAGGTGGTAGCTAAATTGTTAAAATGGATAACTACTCAGAAAGTGAAAGTTAAGTGAAGTCGCTCAGTCGTGTCCGACTCTTTGCGACCCATGGACTGTAGCCCACCAAGTTCCTCTGTCCATGGGATTCTCCAGGCAAGAATACTGAAGTGGGTTGCCATTTCCTTCTCAGACAGTGTGATTATTTGAAGTTACAGTGCATATATCCCTGTAGGACAGTATGCTCTGATGCTCCAAGATAACCAAAGTTAGCAAATAACAAAAACATGAAGAGAGAATCTCACCTTTCAGAGATGGCCAGGCAGTTGTGTATTTTATTTTGTAGCAGTCTCATAAAAGATAGCCCCTAAAACATGTTACAAGAGTTTATGTCCAGAACGCTGGTCACTGTCCAAAACTGCGCTTCTGGAGTGGACAACTTGGTAGCCGTTAATAAGAGGTCAGAAGAGATGGCAGGAGTTTGCCTTTGCACAAGCCCTACTGGCTCCTTTACAACTCCCTCTGACGTCTGTGACAAACACCTTCCTAGATTTGAAGTCTAAACGCAAGATTGCTGACAGGAGGCAAAATATCTTCCCCCCTCCAGCTCTCAAGTGACAGAGACCCAGATTTGACTCCCATTTATGCCAGTGAAGTGGAGGAAAGGGGGAAGTACTGTCCATCAGCAACTCCATCATAGGGACTGCTGGAAATGGTCTCCAAACGAGGCACGAATCATGTCTGTCTCTCACACAACTGAATCCACACCATTCCAAATGTACACACTAAGGTTTGTTTTGGGGGTAATGGAAAGGACTTCTGAATGTCAAAGTAGTTGAAGGAAAGCAATTATTGAAGAAGTGCTTGGTAAGCAAGGGTGGGAAGATCTCCATGGCTGGTGACATCAGCTGTAATGCTGTCACCCATCTCCACTAAAAGGAAACTACTGCATTTTAGTCCTTGGATGTTTTGGTCCTCCTGAATAAGCATCACTGATCTCCACAAAGGTCAGGTGCTACTAGTACTCTCACTTCACAGTGACCTCAGCCAAGAAAACCGAGGCCCAGAGACACTGAGGAGGGCCCAAGAGCACATAGCTGTGAGTCTGGTAGGACAGTACTACCTTAGACAAAGCACAGGCCCCTGCAAGATGCTTTCATACCCTAGCCGCGTTGCATGAAGGAGGAAGCCAGGGCCAGAGAGTTTGGACAAAAGCACACAGCTCGTAGGTAAGAGCTGAAACTTGAAAATTCATAATATTTGTCTGATCTCACCACAGACAAGTCTGAGCCAGACTCTATTATTCTCGACTTAAGGATGAGGAAACTGAGGCTTAGAATGTTTAAGAATTTGCCTAAAGGAGCTTCCCTAGTGATCCAGTAGTTAAGACCCCGGGCCACCAATGCAGGGGGCGTGGATTTGATCCCTAGTTGGGGGATGAGGGGTACTAAGATCTCAGATGCCATGTGGTATGGCAAAAAGATTAAAAGAACTTTAAAAAGAACAAATTTGTCTTAAAAAATAAAATGTGACAGGGCCTTCCAAGTCACCGCTTAGGAGCCACAAAGGCATGAAGTGTGAAAAGCACATCTGGAATACGGTGAGCAAAGCAGCCTGTTTCCAACACCTCCCATAGGAGAGTGGTCCAAAATGAGGGTCAGAGTAGGTTGCAGTCACTTTTAAAAGAGTAAAAAGGAGGTCAGTCTGTGAGCAGTGGAGATTATACAAAGAAAATTATTTACATTCTAATTCTAATTTCAATGTGTTAATGCAAATAGTTAACTGAATTTAGTTTCAGCTTGTTTTAGTCACTCTGTTGTGTCCGACTTTTTTGCAATCCCATGGACTGTAGCCTGCCAGGCTCCTCTGTCCATGGGATTTCCCAGGCAAGAATACTGGAGTGGGTTGGCATTTCTTTCTCCAGGGGATCTTTCTGACCCAGGGATTGAACTGTTGTCTCCAACACTGGCAGGCAGATTCTTTACCACTGAGCCACCTGGAAAGCCCTTCATTTCAGCTAGCAGGAACCAATACTGCAGGCACCGTGTCAGCATAGTTCTGAGGGATGTAAAGAGAGTAGAGGACACTGGACCTATGGAAGAACAATACCACAAAACTGCATCAGTACATGGAAGTAAATTCAAGTGCACACAAAACCCGGCCTCATGTCATTCATTCAACAAAAATCGAATTTCCCTAAGGCAGGCCACATAGGGTAAACACTGGCTCCTGGGTTTCTGTAAGATAATTTCCCCAGAAGTAGAAGAGTTAGTATCTTGATAGATTTCCAGGGCACTTTGAAAGGAAAAAAAAAAAAAATGAGTAACTTTGGGATCAGGCCCTAGTCACTAGCAGACCTTGCATCTAATTCCCAAGGCCCCTCCTCCACCTCAGGGCAGTGTCGCCTTTCTCTCAGGACCTCTTCTTCCCTCTTAGTCTAGGCCAGTCAGCTGTCCCCTGAATGCAGCCAGTCCCTGCCTCCCTCAGCAAATTGTTTCCACATATATCTCTTCCCTTTCAGTTCTGCCTCTCCCTCGTCGTTGGCTTCTGTCCCTCATGTTCCCACACTGCAGGCACTGGCCCGTGTCCGTCTCCAAGACGTACCAGTTCTCCCTTTGAAGTGTCTCTCAGGATACTGCAGAAAACAGTGAGGTTGGCCATGACCTTGGGAACGTGGGAGCCAGCATCAGAATGTCCCTGTGGTTGAACATGGCTTACAAGTTGAGCAGCTTCTCTGTGGCTCAGCATTTGTTTTTGATTCTTTTAATCATCTTTATAATGGGGGTGCCCGCTAATAGATCACACATGTTGAATGTTTCTGTCTCCTGGGCGCTGTGCTAAACCATTGACTGTACCGTTTACACTCACTTGATAGTTGATGCTACTTATGAGCGCTGCCTGCTGCCTGCGGAGCTCTTTGAGCAATACCTCTCTCAACGTGATGCTATCACATAAAAATGAGTATTCTCTGCTCCATTCCCTCGATCACCAAAGAGGCTCTTCCTTGACTCCCCACCCAATTTCCCAAAGCACAACTCTGCATATTCTCTATTCAAGCCTTTCGTGATCTCTATCACCTAAAGTTAAACTCCTGGCATGTTCTGAAAGCTGGGTGGGCTGCCTGGTGCTCTACCCTCTCCCTCCCCACACCCCTACCCCCTGCATCCCCAGGCCAGCTGACTGCACTAACAGTAAAGGGCTCTCTTGCCCTCGGGCTTCATCCAGTAGGAGGCCCCTGAGGGAGGTGAGAGAGGCGGGTTTCTATTTTCCCAGCTACCTTCCTGCCAGGCCATAGGTTGCTTGCGGCTGTTGTTCCTCAACTGGAGGCCACAGCTCTTGAGGAATAGCCCTGTGTCCACACAGCAACTGTCTTGGGGTTTTGATACTCCTGGCCCTTTAGGACTTGGGCTTGTCTTCCCAGTAAGACGAAAGTCCCTGAAGGTGCTTCACCATCTCTTGTGCTAAGTTGCTTCATTCATGTGTGACTCTGTAACCCCATGGACCATAGCCTGCTAGGCTCCTCTGTCCATGGGATTCTCTAGGCAAGAATACTGGAGTGGATTGCTATGTCCTCCTCCAGGGGATTTTCCCAACCCAGGGATCAAACCCTTGTTTCATGCCTCCTGCATTGGCAGGCAGGTTCTTTACCACTAGCGACACCTGGGAAGTCCCTTTATTTTTACTGCCCACACTCTTATAAGTAATCATTGTTGTTGTTCAGTCACTAAGTCATATCTGACTCTTTGTGACCCCATGGACTGCAGCATGGCAGGCTCCTCTGTCCTCCACTATCTCCCAGAATTTGCTCAAACTCCTGTCCACTGAGTCAGTGAGGCCATTCAACCATCTCATCCTCTGTTGTCCCCTTCTCCTCCTGCCTTCAATCTTTCCCAACATCAGGGTCTTTTCCAATGAGTCGGTTCTTCGCATCAGGTGGCCAAAGTGTTGGAGCTTTAGCTGCAGCATCAGTCCTTCCAATTAATGTTCAGGCTTGATTTCCTTTAGGATTGACTGGTTAATAACATCACTGAATGGCAACCCACTCCAGTGTTCTTGCCTGGAAAATCCCATGGACCGAGAAGCCTGGTAGGCTACAGTAGTCCATGGGGTCGCAAAAAGTCGGACACGACTAAGCAACTTCACTTCCACTGCTCCTCCCTTATCCCAATGTGTTATGCTTTCTGTATTCTTCCAGAACTCTGATAGGTGCTTATTCTCTCCGCCATGACTGCTACCCTCAGCTGTATCCCCTGGGACTGTCCAGAGCACCCCCCGTCCAGCTCTCTCTCCCCTCTACTCCCAGATTTCTTTCTTGTCTGTACACATCTGTCCTCTAGCCTGAAAGTATCCACCTAGACCCCTGAACTCCTTCCTTCACAAAACGTTTCTTAAGTCATTCTGGTTCTGGTTAATCTCTTTTCAGAAATCTTAGAATCATCTGTCTTTTCTACCTCACGTGTTCATCAGTAAGCCCTGATGAGCCAACCTTCGGGGTAGATCTCTAATCTGAGCACTTCTCGCCCAAATGAGCACAGCAATCTCCTAAATGTCTTCCTCCTGTCTTCGTCCTGTTACTGCCCATGCTCAACAGGCCACTGACGGATCCTTAAAACCGGTCAGATGTGCCCTTCTCTAAAAATGCTTCATGGGTTCCCATCTGACTCAAAGGCCGAGGCCCAAGAGGCCCAGAGGAGCTGACCTCCCTGGTCTTTCTCTGGCCTCTTGACCCCCTGTGCGCCCCTCCCTCCACTCTGCTCTGAGGGAGCACAGTGGCCCCCTTGTCATGCCAGACATGCTGCTGCCCCAGGGCCTTTGAACATGCTGTTCCTTCTGCCAAGAGCCCTTTTCCCCTGGAAAACCTCATAGCTCCCTTCCTACCCTCCTTTACGTTTTCGCTCTAGTGTGTGTGCTAAATTGTTTCAGTCATGTACGACTCTGTGACCCTATGGACTGTAGCCCGCCAGGCTCCTCTCCAGGCAAGAATATGGGGGTGGGTTGCCGTGCCCTCCTCCAGGGGATCTTCCCTACGTAGGAATCAAACCCACATCTCTTACGTCTCCTGCATTGGCAAACGAGTGCCACCTGTTAGTTTGGTTCTAAATCCATTGATTAAGTTGGCTCAGATGTTACCTTTTCAATGAGACCTTCCCTGACTGCCCTACAAAAAAAAAGTAAAATCTACCCTCACTCTGCATGTCCATTTCCCTTTCTTTTTTGTACTTTTGACCTTCTAACCTGCTGTGAAATTTGCTCATGTCTTTTGTTTATTGCCTGTCTCTTCTCACTCTGAGGGCAGACAGAGATATATGCTGTCTTGCCCTCTGAAATCTCTCTAGAGCTACAACAAAGCCTAACACATGGTAAGTACACAATAAATAGCTGTTGGATGTTTAGTGAAAAATTCCTGGAGCAGACAGTTCCTAAAATATGAGATAGTTATGCTCTCAACACTCACTCATAAAGCTTCTGGATGGTGTGGTAGTTAGACCTGGCGACAGCCCACCACAGCGTGTTAGCCCTTAACAGACCTGGAGACCTGCCCCACCCCCGCCTGGCCAGTGCCCCCACAAAGACAAGGCCAGCAGAAGTCAAGCCTGGAAGGCTGAGCGTGCCCTGTCCCTCTCCAGAACTACCCCCCACAGTGAGCCCACAGGAGAAGGACCTCCTGGCTTCTCACAAAGGCAGGAGGGAAGACTTTTTGAGAGACCAAGGTGAGTGGAAAGAACATTTTTGAGAGCAGGAATGGAGGCTGCTTTGGGGAGAGGATCAGAGTGCTCCATGGGTGGAAGTTCTGTCCTGCCTTTCTCACGGGCATGGTGTGGCCTCAGCCTCCTCCCTGGCCACACAGTGCGCTGTACCCACCGTACCCTCCTCAGACCTGCTGGCTTCACCCTAACTGGTCCACTGCCTCTGGCCTGAGTCCTAATAGCAGAAAGCCTACCCACTGGACACTCCCCAGCCCCTCCCCCAAGCAGGCACCGCCTTCTGGGGTTTCCTCCAGGTTTCACTCGGCAAAGATGAGGAGAGAAAGGAAACTGGCCTCAGGGCCTGCCCAAGATATGAGCCACCAGAGCTGCCCTGAAGGAGGGGAGGGAGGGGAAGCCCAGCAGGCTCAAGAGGAAGTTTGTACAGAGGAAAGGACAAAGGGTGGAGTCTAGGGAAGAAGGGAGAGCTCCAAGGTCCCTGGGTCACCTGGTTGGGGAACCCTCCCCTCCCAACTAGGGTTGTCGGTTGTTGTTCAGTCGCTAAGTCGAGTCGATTCTTTTCGACCCCATGGACTGCAGCCCGCCAGGTTCCTCTGTCCTCCACTATCTCCTGTTTTGTGTTAGTCGTTCAGCAGTGTCCAACTCTATGGGACCCCATTGACTGCAGTCCGCCAGGCTGCATGGGATTCTCCAGGCAAGAATACTGGAGTGGATTGCCATGCCCTCCTCCAGGGGATCTTCCTGACCCAGGGACTGAACCCCTGCTATCTCCTGGAGTTTGCTCAAATTCATGTCCTTTGAGTCGGTGATGCCATCTAACCATCTCATCTTCATCTGCCCACTTCTCCTTTTGCCTTCAGTCTTTCCCAGGCTCAGTCTTTTCCCAAGAGTTGGCTCTTTGCATTCAATGACCAAAGTACTAGAACTAAAGCTTCAACAGGAGTCCTTCCAATGAATTGACTGGTTTGATCTCCTTGCAGGCAATGGCATGTGTAAGCTAGGTGCCCCAGGCAAGACTGCATATTTTCTGTGATGATGTTTGACACCTAATTGCAGTGATAACATCCCTGTTTACAACCTGAAGAAAGTTTCCTGGTCCCCCTTTTTCACTTATGAGTAAATCTGGCCTAGAGAAGGGTCCAGAAACCCAGAGTCTAACGCAAAATAATCGTAATTGTTAAAAATTACCTGGAGAGGGAAATGGCAACCTACTCCAGTATTCTTGCCTGGAGAATTCCATGGACAGAGGAGCCTGGGAGGTGGGCTACAGTCCATGGAGTTGCAAACAGTTGGACTCGACTGAGCACACATGCAGGGAATGCATATATATAATTAATAAGAACTGCTGTATAACACAGGGAACTCTACTCAATACTCTGTAATGGCCTATATGGGAAAAGAATCTTTAAAAAAGTGGATAAATGTATATGCATAACTGATTCACTTTGCCATACATCTGAAACTAACACATTGTAAATCAACTACACTCCAATAATATAAAATAATAATTAAAGCCACCAAAGGTTTAAGATATGAATGTTGGTAGTGAGATGAGGGGAATTCCCAGGTGGAGCTAGTGGTAAAGAACCCGTCTACCAATGCAGGAGACCTAAGAGACACAGGTTTGATCCCTAGGTCAGGAAGATCCCCTGAAGGAGGTCATGGCGACCCACCCCAGTATTCTTGCCTAGAAAATCCCACGGACAGAGGAGCCTGGTGGGCTGCACTCCATAGGGTCACAGAGAGTCAGACAAAACTGAAGTGACTCAGCACACATGCAGTGAGATAAGGTGAAGATAATGTTAAGAATCCGGAATCTCAAATCTTGTCCTTCAGCCACTTTCTTTCTCAAAGTCTCCAGGGAAAGTTGGTGCATGGTGGACACTGCTGCAGGGGTTGCTTTATGAACCCTGAGCCCACCACTTGGTGATCTAGGCTAGATGGCACATAGAATTATTTGTTCAAGCCAAGCAGTCTCAGGAGACTAAGACAAAGCAGCGGCAAAGGGCCCAAGTAGGCACAGTGGTTCCCCATAGTCGGAGTCTGCAGGTGTACCTCACCTGGAGAGGCCCATCCCCCCAGTACTAGGACTTATGGGCATGCCTCCTGCCCCTCCCCCCAGGCAGATCCTTCTAGCTACTTGAGAGGGAAGACTTGATCAACCTACTGTGACCCAGCCTGACCTCTGGAAGAACTGGCCTTTGTAGGGGGTTAGATAGGGCTTCCCTGGTGGCTCAGGGGTAAAGAATCCGACTGCCAATGCAAGGGACGAAGTTTCCATCCCTGCATCGGGAAGATCCCCTGGAGAAGGAAATGGCAACCCACTGCAGTATTCTTGCCTGGAGAATTCCAGGGACAGAGGAGCCTGGAGGGTTACAGTCCAAAGAGTCAGACATGACTGAGCGTCACACACACACACACACACGCACGCACACACGCACACACACACGCGCACACACACACGCACACGCATTGGTGTGTTTCCTAGGCTTTTAAGAGGGCAGAGACCAGCACACTGAACAGCCAATGGATTCGTGCAAAAGGAGATAACAAAACAAAATTAACGCAGTCATAAGTAGTGTTAGAATTATCACAAAGTGGGTATGTTCATTATAATCTTGTGAATAGATTCTCTTTCCATAACAGCAACTAGAAAATGTAATTCTCCTACAATGAACCTATTAGACAAACTTTGCCACAAATCTAACTCACCAAGGTTACACATTCCACAGGATTTAATTACACATTCCACAGAATTTAATTATAAAGCTCTTACTGGGTTCAATTCCTGTGTTGGGAAGATCCCCTGGAGATAGGAATGGCTACCCACTCCATCATTCTGGCCCGGAGAATTCCATGGACTGTATAGTCCATGGGGTTGCAAAGAGTCAGACAAGACACAACTGAATAACTTTCACTTTACAGAGAGCAGAATGTGACAGAACATCTTGGTCTTTACAGTAAATAATTAACTCTATTTCATAACAAGATCTACCATAAAATATATGTTTTCCTTGTACTAGAACTTGGTCCCACATGGCTAATGCTTTGGAATAATTAAGATATAAGTTCTTCAGCCTTCTCTTTTTTCTTTATAAAAAAGAGTAATGGCCAGCCCAGTACTTTGAATTCTCTACAATCGTAAAACTTTTCAAGGATTCTAACTGCGTGATTATATCTCATTAAGATGATGGGGATGGATTGACCTGTAGGTATAAAGTTTCCCCAGCGGCCAAGAACACAGATCTAAAGTTTGCTAGTTACACAGAGCAGGAGACACACAACCTGCCTGCTTGCTCCCAGCCAAGCATAGCTTTCCAGACCTTCTGTATTCCCTAAGAGAACCCACAACTAGCAAAGATTCCGGCGGGTGGATGAAGCTCTTTTTTTTTTTTTGTCATTCTCCTGATATTTTTTTTTTAAACTTCCGGATCCGCTTTCCCACCTGACACTTCTTGAGGCTTAAATGTCCTGCCACCAAGTACAAAACACCCCAGTATTTTTCCGAGTGCATTCCGTGCATTTTAACACACCATTGGTGTGCACCTTAACACACCCAAGGGGTGTATGTCACAGCCTAAAATAAAAAGACTGTCAACAATTGCATCATTTAAAAAGTAAACCAAGACACACATGAAGCAGATACTTTCGTCTGATCTCTCAGCTTCATTCCACAGCTGAACTTTACCTCACTGCCTATTCCTGGGGCCCAGGGTGTTGGGAGGCTGGGTAAGAGGGGCTGCAGAATAACAGGGAAGTCAGGGACAGGGGGAAGGGGCAGGCTCAGCAATGGGAAGGATACAAATGAAGCCAAACGGTGGTTTTCCCAGTACCCCCTGGGGGAGCGGAGTGTATGCACACCCTATGACCCAGCAGTCTCACTTCTCAGATTACACACAGCAGAGATGTATGTTTGTGTTCATCAAAAGACACATGCAAATAAGTTCTTGACAGAAATTATTATCGTCCCCAACCGGAAACATCCAAATGTCCATCAGCTGTGGAATTGATGAGAAACTGACATTTATTCAAAATACTGGGGGACGTCCCTGGTGGTCCAGTGGTTAGGACTCCACCCTTCCACTGCAAGGGGCATCGACTCAACCCCTGGTTGGGGAACTAAGCTACCATATGCCACAAGGTATGGCCAACAACAACACACAGATAAAATACGGGTGAACTATACAGATGTGAGTTTACCAGTATTTTGTGACTTCCCTGGTAGCTCAGCTGGTAAAGAATCCGCCTATAATGCAGGAGGTGCCAGTTCGATTCCTTGGTGAGGAAGATCCCCTGGAGAAGGGATAGATTACCCACTCCAATATTCTTGGGCTTCCCTGGTGACTTAGACAGTAAAGAATCCACCTGCAATGTGGGAGACCAGGGTTCGATCCCTGGGTTGGGAAGATCTCCCAGAGGAGGGCACGCAACTCACTCCAGTTTTCTTACCTGGAGAATCCAATGGAGAGAGGAGCCTGGCACGCTGTAGTCCACCGGGTTGCAGAGAGTTGGACACAATTCAGTGACTAAGCACACACATACAGATGTGAAAATAGATGTTCAACATAAATGACTTATAAGGATTAAGTGAAAGAAATCAGACACAAAAGAGTACATACTATAAAATTCTGTCAATGTGCAGTTCCAAGCCAGGCAAAATGAGTCTGTGGCATTAAAAGTTAGGATAGCGGTTGCCTTTGGGGTGGAGTATGTAAGTGGGGCATGTGGGAACACATGCACATTTCTGTGTGCTCTGTTTCTTTGTTTTCTTAATATATATTTTTTTATTCAAGTATAGTTGACTCCAGTGTTCTTGCCTGGAGAATCCCAGGGACGGGGGAGCCTGGTGGGCTTCCGTCTATGCGGTCGCACAGAGTTGGACAAGACTGAAGCGACTTAGCAGCTGCAGTAGCAGCATAGTTGACTTAGTGCTCTGTTTCTTAATCTATTATGTATTATTCACTTGGTGAAAAATTCATTCAGCCATAGGCTTATGACTTCTCCACTTTTCTAAACACGTTACCTTTGATTAACAGCTTACGTCGGAAGAAAAAAAAACAAGAAAAAAATTCCATGGTGCCTGTGGTAATGACCCGCCACAATATCCACATCTTAACCCCCAGAATTTGTGAATACATTGGGATGGCCAAAACTCTCGTTCAGGTTTTCTGTAACATTTTATGGAAAAATTCGACTGAACTTTTTGGCCAACCCAATATTAAGATACATGGCAAAAGGGACTTTGCAGATGTGAGATGGTTAAGGATGTTGCGACTCAGAACCTAACCTAGATTATCCAGGAGTGCTGATGCCATCACAAGGGTCCCTGTACAAAAAAAGCAAGAATTAGAGTCCAAGAGGAGGGACCCAGAGGTTAGAAATGGGCTTTGAAGTTGGAAGCAGGAGCCACAGGCCAAGGAATGTCGGCAGCCTCTAGAAGCTAGGAAAGCCCAGGAGACTTGTTCCCCACCAACCCTGAGCCTCCTTAGGGAGCACAGCCACCCCCAATACCTTGGTACTGACCCACTAAAACTCATTTTGATGTCTGACCTCCACAGCTGTAAAATAATAAATAAATAATAACCTACTAAGTTTGTAGTCATTTGTTACAATAGCACTAGATGCCAGAAGCAACTCCTTTTTTTGGCTGTGCTGGGTCTTTGTTGCTACACCTGCGCTTTCTCTAGGCACTGAGAGAGCTCACTGCAGTGGCTTCTTGTGTTTCGGAGCGAGGGCTCTAGGGCGTTCAGGCTTAGTTGCTCCATGACCTGTGGGATCTTAGTTCCCTGACCAGGGATCAACCTGCATTGCAAGGGAGGTTTTTAACCACTGGGCCAACAGAGAAATCCCAGAAGCAACTTTTAAGATCCTAATAATCAACACCAGTAATATAATTAACAATTTGCCAAGTTACATGAAACTAGTTATCATTCAAAAATTCCAGACTCTAGAAAGGATACCTCTCTCTTTCCTCTCAGCTTAATTAGATAATTCTGAAAAGTAGGTTCAGATGTGATTCCAAGCTATTTAAAGATGAGTGATCACATTATTTACATTTGGCCACTTACTTTTTTTTTTTTTTTTAAGTTTGGGCTTTTATCAGTAGTCAGGATTCCACCAAAGAAAGCTGGTTATATAACAAGCATCTGTTGTTCAGTCAATTCAGTCATATCCAACTCTCTGCCTCCCCATGGACTGCAGCACACCAGGCTTCCCTTCCCTCACCATCTCCCGGAGTTTGCTCAAACTCATGCCTACTGAGTCAATGATGCCATCCAACCATCTCATCCTCTGTCACCCCCTTCTCCTCCTGCCCTCAACCTTTCCCAGAATCAGGGTCTTTTCCAATGAGTTGGGACTTCTTGTCAGGTGGCCAAAGTATTGGACCTTCAGCTTCAGCATCAGTCCTTTCAATGAATATTCAGGTTTGATTTCCTTTAGGATTGACTGGTTTGATCTCTGTGCTGTCCAAGGGAACTCTCAAGAGTCTTCTCCAGCACCACAATTCGAAAGCATCAATCTTTTGGTGCTCAGCCTTCTGTATGGTCCAACTCTCACATTTGTACATGACTACTAGAAAAACCATAGGTTTGACTATTGGGACCTTTGTGGGCAAACTGATGTCTCTGTTTTTTGACACACTGTTTAGGTTTGTCATAGCTTTTTTTCCCAGTGAACAAAGTATTTTACTTTCATGGCTGCAGTCACCATCCGCAGTGATATTGGAGCCAAAAAAAGTAAAGCTTCTGCAATTGCAGAAGCTGGTTAATCACTCTCTGTGAAACTATCGTCTTTCTTACTTAAGATGGCGCCTGGTGTCCACAGGGCCGGCAGTCAAGAAGAGGAAAAAAATGAACATAAAGGGTGTGAAAGGAGGACAAACAAACCCACAGAGACAGACAGAAGCCAGTGTTGTGTCAGAGCTAGCCTCCAACTCCACATCCTCCAACTCCAACAGGATGTGTGTCACACTTTGTCACACCTGGAGAATCCAGAAGGAAAAAAGAGTAGCTTGGGAGAGACTGGGCCAGCAGGTAACCTATGCATGTGAACTTCAACAGCACCTTGGTACCCTGCACAGGTCTGCTGGGTGTAAGACTCCACCAGGCTCTGGCTCCACCCCTCCCTTCCCACTTGGATGCAAAATGTCTTTTTTAGCCCCACAAGGAACTAAAGAGCCTCTTGATGAAGGTGAAAAAGGATAGTGAAAAAGCTGGCATGAAGCTCAACATTCAAAAAACTAAGATCATGGTATCCAGTCCCATAACTTCATTGCAAATAGAAGGGGGAAAAGTAGAAGCAGTGACATATTTTATTTTCTTGGGCTCCAAAATCACTGCAGATGGTGACTGCAGCCATGAATTTAAAAGACGTTTGCTCCTTGAAAGAAAAGCTATGACAAACCTAGACAGTGTATTAAAAAGCAGAGACATCACTTTGCCCACAAAGGTCCCAGTAGTCAAAGCTATGGTTTTTCCAATAGTAATGTACAGATGTGAGAGCTGGACCATAAAGGAGGCTGAGCACCAAAAAATTGATGTTTGAATTGTGGTGCTGGAGAAGACTCGGAGATCAAACCAGTCAATCTTAAAGGAAATCAATCCTGGATATTCATTGGAATATCACTGCGGATGGTGACTGCAGCCATGAAAGTAAAATATTTTGTTCACTGGGAAAAAAGCTATGACAAACCTAAACAGTGTGTTAAAAGCTAAAGCTGAAACTCCAATACTTTGGCCACCTGATGTGAAGAGCCAGCTCATTGGAAAAGATGATGATGCTCGGAAAGACCGAAGGCAAAAGAAGGGGAGCAGCAGAGGATGAGATAGTTGGATGGAAAACTCTGAGAGATGGTGAAGGACAGAGAAGCCTGGCATGCTGCTGTCCGTGGGGTCTCTAAGAGTTGAACATGACTGAGCAACTGAAAAACAACAACCCATCCGACACACACAGAGGAGAATTCTGGGGATGCAGTTTTGCTCCTTGAGTTGGCCCATTAAAAACTACCATATGGCTGTGTTCTTACAGCCAGCACCTTTGCAGAAAATTCCTTCACTTCATCTGAAAAGTGGAAGCTGTTGTAATTTCACATGGACTTTCATAAGACTTAAAAGAAAAACTATATATTCTAGGTACTCTGCCTAGAATATGACAGTCAGATTTCTGTTGAATGGGTTCATTGATCCTGTTGTGAACTTTGATGCTCAAAGAATGTGCTTTCAGTCTAAATGGGTTACTCATAAAGATAATTATCCCCTTGAAATTGTAAAACAGAATTATTACATGCAAATTTAAGATGAATGATAGCATCATAAAACTTTCATCCATTTCTTTATGACAAAAGCCCCAAATCATAAACAACGGTTCTGTGGTCAGACAATGTGGATTTGACCCTGGACTCCACCTTGTACTTGTCATGTTAACAAGTTAGGTAAACATGATGACTGTGGTGTTAGTAACAGAGGAAAGTGGTAGTTCTAACCTCTTGGAGTTGTGATATTAACTTAGAAAGTGTGAGGCCTGCTTAAAATAGTACCTCGTACATATAAGTGTAAAATAAACTCTTCCCACCCCACCCCCACTGAATAATAAAAGACTGTTTCTGTGGGATTGAAAGCAAAATGATGTGAAAACATTATTTGATCTAGTATTTTGTGTTTTTTAAGTTTTATTGGGGTATAATTGATTTCTAGTGTGTTAATTTCAGGTATACAGCAAAGTGATTCAGTTATGCATATATATATTCATCCTTTTTAAGATTCTTTTCTCATATAGATTATCACAGAATATTGAGTAAAGTTCCCTGTGTTTTTTTTCTTTAATTCAATTACAATATTTTATTATTTTCAGCTGTACAGCATAGTGATTTGATATTTTCATGCATTACAAAATGATCACCATGATAAGTCTAGTTGCCATTTGTTACCATACTAAGATTTTACAGTATGATCGAGTATATTCCCTACATCATGTATTTGTTATACATTTATTCTGTAACTGGAAGTTTGTACCTCTTAATCTCCCTCACCTATTTCACTCATCCCCCAGCCCCTTAGTCTCTGGCAACCGTTTGTTCTCTGTGAGTCTGTTTTGTTATGTGGTTTTTTTTTTTTTTTTTTGAGTTCCACGATAAACGTTTGCTCATTGTCATCATCACTTTTTCTAGTGTGTGGAAAACAGCCTGGAAGCTCCTAAATACTACCCTCCATGATGGAATGTTTTATTCTTTGTGCCTTTTTTTTTTTTTTTGTCTTCACAATCATCTACAATAAATGTACCGGCTATGTTTGACACAATTCCCCACCCCCACATAAAAACCGTTGCCTTTTTTTTGTCCCACCCTCTCCTTCCACCCCTTGCCTCTCTTTCACAAACCCTTTCCTTTGACTCCGTTTACACACTCTTCTCTACATTCTACCTTCTGCTCTTACACATAGGAAAAAATACATAAAATTAGATCCTTTCTGTGTTCCCAAAATCAACCATGCATCTCACCCTCTCTATATAGTTTTCTATCATTATCCCATCTGTTAGAATTCTCTTGTTCCTCCTTTAGGTGAAGAGTGACAATTTCTGTCTTAATTCCTAACTATTAGGTAAATATTAAATGTACCTTGTGAATAGTTGTACTGTAAAATTCAAATATGATTAGCGTAGGGAGAACATTTTCTTCTAGGCAGTGGGAGAGGCACATCCTGCCAAAATCAACTCTACCTTGTCAACTTTTAATTCAAGAGCAAATATTTCTCCATGACCACCCTGTAATCTAAATATAGATTGCTTTAGCAAAAGTATCTGCATTTTAAAAATATTTATTTCAAGATTCCAAATGTAATGCCAAGTTTAACAACATCAAAGCATAACAGTGTTTTATTAACCAAGTGATGTTCTTTTACTGTTGCTTTGCATTTTTCCCCTCAAATTTTTCTCTTGACAATCACAAGCCTATAGAAAAGTTATATATCCTTCGTGTAGTTCATCAGTTGTTACCTTTTTGCCATATTTGCTTATATTTGTTTAACCTGACCCACGTGAAACAAGTTACACACATCATGACTTTTCATCTCAAATAATTTTTTGTGTATCTACTAAGAATAAGGACATTATTCCACATGATCACAATACATGATTATACCCAAGTAAATGAACAAGAATCTTTCAAGGTTATCTACTATGCAGTGTATATTCAAATTTCTCCAATTGTCTAAAATTGTCAAGTACAACAATTTTTTTTTTTTTGGATGCAAGATCCAGTTGAGTTTCAGATACTGTATTTGGTTTTATTTCTTTGGTCTCTAGAATTGTTCCTTCCCCAGCCTTCTTCTTTGTGTATTTTTGCACTGAAGAAAAGTTGAGAGACCTGGGTTCGATTCCTGCATCAGGAAGATCCCCTAGAGAAGGGAACAGCTACCCACTCCAGTATTCTGGCCTGGAGAATTACATGGGCAGAAAAGCCTGGCAGGCTATTGTCCATTGTTGCAGAGAATCGGATACGACTGAGTGACTTTCACTTTCATAGTTGATTTAAATATCATGTTAGTTTCAGGTGTACAATACAGTGACTCAGTTTTATATATATATATATATACACACACACATACACACATATATTGTATATTCCTTTTCAGAGTCTTTCCATTTTTTCCATTATAGATTGTATTACAAGATATTGAGGGCTTCCCAGATGGCACAGCAGGAAAGAATCCACCTTCCAATGCAAGGGACACAAGAGAGACAGATTTGATCCCTGGGTCAGGAAGCTCCCCTGGAGGAGGAAATGGCAACCCACTCCAGTGTTCTTGCCTGGGAAATCACATGTACAGAGGAACCTGGCAGGCTACAGTTCATGAGGTAGAAGAGGGTAGGAAATGAGTGATATTGAATATAGTTCCCTGTGCTAAACAGTAGGTCCTCGTTGGTTATCTATTGTCCCTCACTTTTTTTTAAGACATTGATTTTTTTTTTACAACAATCCAGGCCTTTTGTCTTCGAAATTGTTTCGTTTCACTTTCTGAATTTGTCCTACTATTCCTCGTGACTAGATTCCGGCCAAACACTTTGGACAAGACTGTCTCACAGGTGACACCATGTCTAGTAATTTTGGCTTGTTTTTTGGCCAGGCCACTCAGCGTTTCCCCAACCCCTGCCCCCCGAAGTGAAAGTGCATAGTCTTAACCACTGGACTGCTGGGGTAGTCCTATTGTTTAGTTTTCAGTGCTTCGTGTTAGGAGAGGCACAATATCAGTTTGGATGATGTGGGGTAATGCCAGATTTGATTACTTGTTTTTTTCACATAAATCATGCAATGATTAATTTGCTTGAGATTAAATGTAATTTAAGCTCAGTCATGTCCAACTCTTTGCAACCCCATGGACTGTAGAGTCAATGGAATTCTACAGGCCAGAATACTGGAGTGGGTAGCCATTCCCTTCTCCAGAGGATCTTCCCAACCCAGGAATCGAACCCAGGACTCCCACACTGCAGGCAGATTCTTAACCAGCTGAGCTACCATTTAACATAAATCATGCAATGATTAATTTGAGATTAAATGTAATTTAATTATTAAATTATTTTGCTTGTCTCAAGCAATAATTTGAAAATCTTCGTTTTAGTAGACCCACACAGTTTTTCATTTTTTTCAACTGCTACAATCTTTCATAGGGTGGTATATTCAACATTTCACAAGATCTGGGATATCTACTAATATAGACTGAATTTTGTTTCCCCCCTGCCCAGCATTCCTATGTTGAAACTCTACTCCCATGTGATGGCTGTAGGCGGTGTGGCCTTTGAAAGTCACAGAGGCCTTTTAGGTCACGAGGGTGGAGCCCTTATGAGTGGGAATAGTGTCCTTATACAAGAGCCCCCAGAGAGCTCCCTTACCCCTTCTGCCACCTGAGAAGACAACTAAGAGATAGCTGTCTGTGAACCAGGAACTGGACTCTCACCAGACACCGAACCTGCTAGCACTTTCATCTGACTTTCAGCCTCCAGAACAAATAATTTTGTTGTCTAAGCCATCCAGTCTATAGCCTTTTGTTATAGCAGCCCAAATGAACTAAGACAACTGGCCCAAATTTTTAACATCTGCAAATCATGTATTTGATAAGGGATTACTATGCAGAATATGTAGAGAACTCCTAAAACCTAACATCAAATAAACTTATGATTAGTCCTAGGGTTTTTTTTTTTTTTTCTTCCTGCCTCTGGGCTATCCAAATAGCTTATTACATAATGTTATGTTATGACATTTGTTTCAGTCCCCTGTGAGAGTGTTTCTCTTTTCCTTATCTTTTATCAGATCTATCCCTGCCCCATATTTTAGCTTTCCAGTTTGATTCATGTAAAATAATTTATGTATTAAGTGATGAATCCAGCCCAATACTAAAAGGAACTCCCTGGAATACATCATCCAACTAAAGAGCTTTTCAGTTAGATATTTAGAACATGTTGGGACTCCCTTGGCAGTTCAATGAATAGGACTCTACTTTCACTGGCTTGACCTGGGTTCCATCCCTGGTCAGAACACAGATCTTGCAAGTCATGTGGTGCAGCCAAAAAAAAAAAAAGATTAAAAACTAAACAACAACAAAAAGATCAACATTGTTGAAGTTACCCTCCCAATTTTATTCCATGTGTGGCCCCCAGAGGAACCTGTTGGCCTAAACTGTAAGTTTATCCAGCACTGCTTTGGTCTTTAGTTCTAAATAGTTTTGCCAGGTACATAGGATTCCTTCCATAGCATACTGTTCAGCTTCCTTGGTTTCAAGCTTTGTAAAAATGCTATCATATCATCTGTAGTTGTATCAGCTGGGATCTCTCTAGAAAACAAACGTCATGGATCGAGGAAAAGATTGTACTGAAGGAGCTACAAGTTGTGGCCTAAGTTGAGGGAACCAAGAAAGAACATGGTGCACAGTATAGCCAAAAAAAAAGAGAGAGAACGGGTGGACGGAAGCAAATCAATGAAGACCTGTCTATACTTGGTGGAGATTTTTCTCTCACTCCATACAGTATTGCTTCTTAGGTTCAGCCTTGCTGTGTGTGATGGTGATTCATTCATTTTTCAGTTCAGTTCAGTTCAGTTCATTTCAGTTGCTCACTTGTGTCCGACTCTTTGCGACCCCATGAATCGCAGCACGCCAAGCCTCCCTGTTCATCACCATCTCCCGGAGTTCACTCAGACTCGTCCATCGAGTCCGTGATGCCATCCAGCCATCTCATCCTCAGTCGTCCCTTTCTCCTCCTGCCCCCAATCCCTCCCAGCATCAGAGTCTTTTCCAATGAGTCAACTCTTCTCATGAGGTGGCCAAAATACTGGAGTTTCTGACCAACCTAGATAGCATATTCAAAAGCAGAGACATTACTTTGCCAACTAAGGTCCGTCTAGTCAAGGCTATGGTTTTTCCAGTGGTCATGTATGGATGTGAGAGTTGGACTGTGAAGAAGGCTGAGTGCCGAAGAATTGATGCTTTTGAACTATGGTGTTGGAGAAGACTCTTGAGAGTCCCTTGGACTGCACGGAGATCCAACCAGTCCATTCTGAAGGAGATCAACCCTGGGATTTCTTTGGAAGGAATGATGCTGAAGCTGAAACTCCAGTATTTTGGCCACCTAATATACTGTTGGATGGATATACCGCCACTTATTAACCCGTTCTCTTGTGGATGGACGTCTGGGCTGTTTCTGGAGTTTTATGACTATGGACAGTGCAGGCGGCCATGATGATTACTGGGATGGGGGTGGAGGGGGGTGGCCGGGGGTTGCCTATAACCAAGAGTCTCATCAGAGCTGGGAAGAATCCTGGGATTTTCAAAACATTTTCTGGAGCAGACATCTACTCAGTCACCTCACCTCACTCCAGGGGGGATTCATTAGCAAGATGACAGTTTTTGTTTTTCATTGTGTTAAAGTACAACAACACAGAATTACCACCTTAACCATTTTTAGTGTACAACTCAGTGGCATTAAGTGCATTCACAGGGCTGTTGTTCATAAAAGGAGTAAAATTGAACAGCTATCTGGCATGATCTTTACGCCAAGATTTTTCCCACGAATTTTACATACATAATATGTTCAATTTTTCACATTTCTTGATTTATCTGTAAGAAAGGTACACACAGTTCTGGGTGGAATTTAGTTGAAAAGAGAATACAAGTTTGGGGGGGTTATTTATTTATATTTATTTTTGGTTGCAATGGGTCTTTGTTGCAACATGAAGGCTGCTTTCCACTTGCCATGTACGGGTTTCTCATTGCGGTGGCTTCTTTTGTTGCAGAGCAAGGGCTCTAAAGCCCAGGCTCAGTAGTCGTGGCACACAGGCTTAGTTACCTCGATATGTGGGATCTTCCTGGACCAGGGATCCAACCCGTATCCCCTGCATTGGCAGGCGGGTTCTTCATCACTGCACCAGGGAATCCTATATATTCATTGATAACTGAATCACTTTGCTGTACACCTGAAACTAACACAACGTAGTAAATCAACTGTGCTTCAGTTAAAAAGCAGGAATGAACAATCCACACATGCAATAACATGGATGAATGTCAGAAACATTCCCCTGAGTGAAAGCAGCCTGTTATAAGAGTACATGTCACAGGGTTGCACTTCCATGAAGTTCTAGAATTGTTCAGTTGCTAAGTCATGTCTGACTAGGACTGCAGCATGCCAGTTTTCCCTGTCCTTCACTATCTCCCAGAGTTTGCTCAAACTCATGTCCATTCAGTCAGTGATGCCATCCAAACATCTCATCCTCTGTTTTCCCCTTTTCCTCCTGTCCTCAATCTTTCCCAGTAGCAGGGTCTTTTCCAATGAGTTGACTGTTTGCATCAGGTGACCAAAGTATTGGAACTTCAGCTTCAGCATCAGTCCTTCAAATGAATATCCAGAGTTGATTCCTTTAGGATGGACTGGTTTGATCTCCTTGTTGTCCAGGGGACTCTCAAGAGTCTTCTCCAACACCACAACTCAAGAGCACTGGGCTAATCTATGGTGGATAAAGTAAGGCTAGGGTGGGAAAAGGGTGGGACAGGAAAACCCAGGAGGGGACTTCTGGGTGATGATGATTTTCTGTATCTTCATAGGAGCTTGGGTTACACAGGTGGTTCTCATCAACAGTACACTTGAGAGTTGTACATTTCAGCAGATGAAAATCTAACCTCAAAAGAAAAAAATAGAACCATAAACAAATGTTGAACTCTAATAACATGCCTGCTTAAGTATTAGGGGGAAGTGTGCTGATGTCTGCAACTGACTGTGAAATAAATGAAAAACACAATGAGATTTTGGATGGAGGGAGGAGGAATGGGTACATGGACAGAAAGTGTGTTAATTGCTCAGTCATGTCCAACTCTTTGTGACCCCATGGACTGTAGCCTGTCAAGTTCCTCTGTTCATGGAATTCTCCAATCAAGAATACTGGAGTGGGTTGTCATTTCCTCCTCCAAGAGTTTTTGCCAACCCAGGGATTGAACCCGGGTCTCCTGCTTTGCAGGCAGATTATTTACTATCTGAGCCACCAGGAAAGCCCCATGGACAGAAAGATATGGAATAAAGCAATTGTAATCAAAGCATCAACGTTACATGGGTGTAACAGCCAGAATTAGCTTTTAAAAGTAAAAACTGGAGCACATTGATCATAAAGCTTTCCCATCACACTTAGACTAAGACCCAAACTCTTTCTGTGATCTGGTTCCTATGTACCTATTTCTCCTCAGCCCCTACTGCTCTTCCTAACAATGATGAAGCCTGCCTTTACTTCCTTGGCTAAACCCAGCTCGTGTCGACCTCAGGGCCTTTGCACTTGCTGTTTAGGGAAGGGTGAAGGACGGAAGGGTAAAGGACAGAGGGTTGAGCCCAGGACTCTAAGAGATGGGCATAGATTTGAGTGATCTTCTTCTCCTTGAATGCTCCAATTTGTCTTTTATAGTCATTTATGGACATTCCCTGGTGGCTCAGATGGTAAAGAATATGCCTGTGATGTAGGAGACCTGGGTTCAACCTCTGGGTCAGGAAGATCTCCTGGAGAAGAAAATGGCTACCCACTCCAGCTTTCTTGCCTGGGAAATCCCATGGACAAAAGAGTCCAATATGACTGAGTGATCGGCACTATGGATACTTGAAGATGTCTTTTCAGAACCTTTCATCTGAAAGAAACTGTGACAGAGCAGAAGCTGGAGATGTCTGGATTGAAATGCAGAGAGCACACTGCTGTTTAATGATAAACTGTCATGAGGTATACTGTTCCTCCTTCCTGCCAAGGCTGTCTCACCAAGATCAGACTGCAAAATCTTTCAGAAATGTCTTCGACTTATTAGTAATTTGGTGATGATGCTGGAATCCATAACTGCCTATTAGCTGCCACTTAGTGGCAGATATTTTACAGAGAGATGGGAGCAACCCAAGTGTCCATAAATTGATTTTTAAAATATGTTATATACCTAAATGGAATTGCTCAGTTGTGCCTGACTCTGTGACCCTGGACTGCAGCCCACCAGGTTTCTCTGTCCATGAGATTTTCCAGGCAAGGATACTGGAGTGGGTTGCCATTTCCTTCTCTAGGGAAATGGAATATTATTCAGCCTTAAAAAGGCAATTCTGACATAGGCCAGAACATGGATGAACTCTGAAGATATTATGCTAAGTGAAAAAAGCCCATCACAAAATGACAAACACTGCATGAATCCACTTACACAAGGTATTTATTCAATCCATAGAGACAGTGTTTAATGGATATAGAGTGTTTAATGGGTACAGAGTTTTAATGAGGGAGATGAAAAAGTTCTCAAGATGGTTAGTCGTGGTGGCTCTAACAACGAATGCACTTAATGCCAGAAAATGGTACACTTAAAAATGACTGAAATACCTGTGTTTGATTTATGTTGATATTTGACATAAAACAGCAAAATTCTGTAAAGCAATTATCTTGTGATTAAAAAATAAATTTTAAAAAAATTTAAAAAATAATTGAAACAGTAAATGTTACTGTTATACATATTTTACAATTTAAAATATGACTTTTTTAAACATATAAATTTATTCATTTTAATTGGAGGCTAATTACTTTACAATATTGTATTGGTTCTGCCACACATCAACATGAATCTGCCACGGGCGTACACGTGTTCCCCATCCTGAACCCCCCTCCCACCTCCCTCCCCGTACCATCCCTCCGGGTCATCCCAGTGCACCAGCCCCAAGCATCCTGTATTGAACCTGGACTGGTGATTCATTTCTTATATGATATGATACATGTTAATAAGAAAGCTGTGGCACATATATACAATGGAGTATTACTCAGCCATTAAAAAGAATACATTTGAATCAGTTCTAATGAGGTGGATGAAACTGGAGCCTATTATACAGAGTGAAGTAAGCCAGAAAGAAAAACACCAATACAGTATACTAATGCATATATATGGAATTTAGAAAGATGGTAACAATAACCCTGTATGCGAGACAGCAAAAGAGACACAGATGTATAGAACAGTCTTTTGGACTCTGTGGGAGAGGGTGAGGGTGGGACGATTTGGGGGAATGGCACTGAAAAATATGACTTTTTAAAATGTGTATTTCTTTTGTGAATTGTCTTTAAATATTGGTGTTATTTCTATTGAAATTTTTCTTTTTCATAGTGACCAAAGAAATTCTTTCTATGCTTTGGATTTTAATCCTTTGTTTTATACACACACACACACATATATATATAATATTTTCTCTCAATCTAACATTTTTCAGATATTTGTTTTAAAAAAAATCATATAAAAGCCTGAAATGTCATAAGCTCAAATATTTAGCATTTTCCTTTGTGGCTTCAGACTTATTACTTTACAGAGAAAAGCAGGCCTTCTCCATTTCATAATTATAAAACTATTTTATACTTTCATAGTTTTTCTATATTTAGATTTTAAATCTATCGGAATCTGTGTGTGTATGTGTATGTGGTGCAAGGCAGAGAATCTAATTTACTAATTTATTGTACTATGCTATGCTACGCTAAGTCACTTCAGTCGTGTCCGACTCTGTGCGACCCCATAGACGGCAGCCCACCAGGCTCCCCTGTCCCTGGGATTCTCCAAGCAAGGACACTGGAGTGGGCTGCCATTTCCTTCTCCAATGTATGAAAGTGAAAAGTGAAAGTGAAGTCGCTCAGTCGTGTCCGACTCTTGGCGACCCCATGGACTGCAGCCTACCAGGCTCCTCCGTCCATGGGATTTTCCAGGCAAGAGTACTGGAGTGGGGTGCCATTGCCTTCTCCATATTGTACTATAAACTAACCTAATTTATAGTTTCCTAAAGGAACGGCCAATTGGACTGAAAATCTTTTCTGAATGGTCTCTTCCTGACTGATTTGAAATGCTATCTTTATCCTGTATTAAATCTGTTTTGGCCTATTCTGTTTCATTGACTTTTTCTCTATTTCTGCTCCAAAATCATACTGCTTTTATTACTGTAGTTTTATAGGAGCTTGTGATATCTGGTAGAGCAAGGCTTCTCTAATTTATATTTATTATCAAAAAAATTCTTTGCTAGTCTCACAATTTTATCTTTTAGATGAACTTTAGACTCAGCTTTCCAATTCTTAAGTCTTTCTTAATTCTTTCCAATTCTTAAGATTTTCCAATCTACCAATATTCTGATTGGAATTGCATCACATTTTTAGATAGAAAGAAATGCCACCCTTAAATAATGACTCTTTGTAGGAACATTGTGTTCCCCATTTATTCAGATCTTTTACATTATTCAGTCAAGTCTTTTATTTTTCTTCATAGAGAAAAATGCCCATTTTTAATGCTGGCCAAGACCCATTTTGAATTGCAAAGTTCAGAAGAGCAGTGTGTTCCTTGTCAATGTCAAGTATCCAGGCTTTGTTTATCTGGATATCTAAAGAAAAGTATTTTATTCATATTAGCTCAGGTAAATTAGTTGAATGGTAGTGGTGAAGAATCTACCTGCCAATGCAGGAAACCCAAGGGCCCCAGGTTTCCATCCCTTGTTGGGAAGAGCCCCTGGAGTAGGAAATGGCAACTGGTTCCAGTATTCTTGCCTGGAGAATTCCATGAACAGAGGAACCTGGCAGGCTACAGTCCATGGGGTCACAGAGTCAGACACAACTGAGCAACTGAGCACACACACATCTCACTCAATATTTAGTTCATTTTGGCTTCAAAGATAAATAAGAAGTGAAGCAAAGGGACTCCCACATGGTCCAGGGAACTCAGGTTTGATCCCTGTGGGAGAACTAAGATCCCACATGCTGAGAAGCAACAAAGCCCATGGGCCACAACTTGAGAGTCCAGGAGCCACGACGGAAGATCCCACGTGATGCAACAAAGATCCTCATGCTGCAACTAAGACCCAAAGCAGCCAAATAAATAAGAAGTGAAGCAGAAAGTGAGAAATCATGCTACAACAGCTAAGACTGTCTTTAAATACATTTCATGTGAAAGTCCAAGTCAGCATTGGTGGAAATTTTAATCTTGCATATTTTGATAAACAACCATCACCTTATACAGACACATCCAAGCATGCAAGACTTTCAGCTTTTCCTGTCTATAAATCATGCATAACAGATTAGTATATTCAAAAATTTTCATGTTACTTGAATGTATCATTTGCTTTCATACATTTTTCAACTTGAATTTTCTCTGGGTAACAAAGTGCTTTCCATAAAAACACACACAAAAAACCCAAAAACTGCTTTCCGAGATAAAAAGTAATATTAGCAGAATTTACAGTTAGGAATTATACCTAAAATGCAACGGTAGCCTTTACAGTTAAGTTAAAGATGTAAGGGAACACTACTGGACTTAACCAATGCCGCATTCTAGTGAGTAAGCACAGCCAGATCTTATGAGCCGGAGTTCTCATTTATAGCACTCAACTTAAAGTTGGTTAAATCAAATGTATTGTCTAACGTTTTACACCCAAAACATATATCGGTGTAAAAGGGAATAAATCTAACAAGAATCTAGGTACTGTAAGCTCTGAGAATCACCGAGGAATAACAACATCAGATATTTTGTTGGGCAGGCTTCTCTGGTGGCTCAGCAGTGAAGAACTGGACCGCCAAAGTAGGAGACATGGGATCTATCCGTGAGTCAGGAAGATACCTTAAAGAAGGAAATGGCAACTCACTCGAATAGTTTTGCCTGGAAAAATCCCATGGACAGGGGAGCCTGGTGGGAAACAGTCCATGGGGTGGCAAGGAGTAGGACACGACTTAGCGGCTGACCAATAGCGAACCACCATTTTATTGCGTGCTCTTTGCCAGCACTGCTTTAACTCCTTGGACCTTCTGAAAAAGGCATTAATATCACTCCAGTTAAGTCCTATTACCAGTCCTCTCCCCTTCCCTGGTGGGGTCACAGGTTTCTGCAACCAAGGTAGTGCAGCTGCTGTAACCACCCTTGACTCAGACCTGCATTTGCACCACCCTGTCCAGACTATCTCTTGCCTCTCTGCTCTGTGGTTTCCCACCTCCCCAGCAACTTTCTTACCAATCATGTTTCATTTCTACGCCCTCCTAAAATTTCCAAACACCTTCTTAAAAAAAAAATCAAAGTGGAATCAGCGTCTGATGATATTATAGGTGGGACTAACTACACCAGATGTTTTTTTCTTTTTTAAATAGCAGCTTCTTGGTGAATTGAATCTGCATGAAACCCTAACCAAACATGTAAAACTTCAAAGATAAATGAAAAATTTGTACCGCCTATGTAAATATCCACTTCCTGTACATTCTGTTCATTTGTTTCCTATTTATAGGTATGTTTAAAATATCCATCTTTATTTGCTTCAAAATAATAAGGATGGACTAGATTGGTCATGGTTGGATGGCTTTGGGGACTGGTTGACTGGAACACGGGGGTTTAGTGTACTGTACTTACCTCTGAGTATGAGTAAAACCATCCCTAATTATAAAAAACTGTAATGGCCAAATTATGGCACAGCCATACAAGGAACTATTAAGTCAATATTAAAACATTTTACAAATAAAGAAAAACCCAGAGCTTCCCTGGTGGCTAGGTGGCAAAGAATCTGCCTGCCAATTCAAGAGATATGGGTTCAATCCTGATCCAAGAATTTCCACGTGCCATGAAGCAACTAGGCCCACAGGCCACAACTACTGAGCCTGTGCTCTGCAGCCTAGGAGCTGCAACTGCTGAAGCCCAGGCACCCTAGACCCTGTGCTCCGCAACAAAAGTCACCACAATGGGAGGTCCGAGCTTCAGAGGAGCCCCACAATGGGAGGTCCGAGCACTGCAGCTAGAGAAAAGCCCGAGCAGCAACAAAGACCCAGTGCAGCCAAAAATAAATTTAAAAAAATTTTAAAGAAAACCCCAAACATATATGAAGAAAATTCAACACATTGAAAACAATTATTTTTAGCTTCCGGGATTAAATGATTGGTATTTTTCAGTTTAAAAAAAAAAATGTAATCCTAAACATTTATGATCTGAAAACCAACTTGTTACTTTCTAAGTTGCTTCCCATCATCTATTTAAGATTCTTTATTACCTATTGAAGGTTAATGTTTTGAAACTCTCAGCTGCCTTGCAATTAAGTGATGGAACAACTCTGGATTGTAATAGGCAGATATATACTTAGAATTTATCTGTAGAGATTAATAGAAATCACCCATATTTCAGTTTTACAATGCTTGTTTTCATGGGGAAAGTGTCTAAATGTCTGACAAATTACGTTCTTGAAATAAAATACTATGTAGTGCTTACAAATGCTATGGAAGAATACTTATTAACCTAGGGGAAAAGTTCACAGTATAGGAGAGACTACAAAACTGGATGTAGAGGGAAGTCCCTGGCGGTCCAGTGGTCAGGGCTCTGTGTTTTCACTGCCAGGGCCCAGGTTCCATTCCTGGTTGGGGAAACAAGATCTGTAAGCCGTGTGGCTCAGCCAAATGCAGAAAATAAAAATGGGAAAAAGGACTTCCCTGGTAGTACTCTGGATAGAAGAATCACTTGGCCAATGCATGGGACAGCGGTTTGATATTTGGTCCGGGAAGGTCCCACATGCCTCAGAGCAACTAAGGAGGTGCGCCACAACTACCAAGCCCGTGCCCCTAGAGCCTGTGGTCCGCCAACAAGAGAAGCCACCACAATGAGAAGCCAAAGCTCCACAGCTAGCGTATCCCTCACTCTCTGTAACTAGAGAAATCCCTGCTCGCAGCAATGAAGACCTAGCACAACCGAGAAAACAACCAGAATGTATGATGCCAATTTTATAAATTCATATAAGCACAGAAAAGGATCTGAGAAAAACGCATCTTTAAATAGTTGTCTAGAGAGTGAATTATAATTTCAGGTGTTTTTAGCTTGTCTGTTTCCTGCGGTTTTCCCCCCAGTGAGCATGGATTGCCCTTGTACTCAAATTAGACACACATAACATACATATTTCTCCTCCCTGCACCTGCCAAATCTCGTTCCCAACCTCACAGACTTTTGCACATGCTTCTCAACGCCCCTACAACTCTTTTCTGGGGCCTCTGTGATTATCATGCATCTCTGCATCACGCACCAGGCTTCGTGCTTTAAATCCTCTAATTGGACTCATCTGAAGGTCAAATCCAACCTCAGACAAGCCCAAATACAGGGCTCTTGCTGACTTCCCTAGCTAACGAATGAGACTGTAAGATTTGCCAGTGAAGTGATAGTCACTCAGTCATGTCTATTTGTGACCCAGTGGACTATACAGTCCATGGAATTCTCCAGGCCAGAATACTGGAGTGGGTAGCCATTCCCTTCCCCAGTTGGGATTTTTCCTAACCAGGGATTGAACCCAGGTCTCCCACACTGCAAGTGGATTCTTTACCAGCTGAGTCACCAGGGAAGCCCTGGTTCTATTTGTCAGCATTATCATGAAACAGTTCTCTTCCTTGTCCTTCTAGGACTGCTGTACTGATGTCCAACCATTCCTATCACTCGGTTCTTGTTCAGAACTAGTTCAGTGTAGGAGATGCAACTTTTCCTAAGTACTGATCCCAGAAAAGATGCCTCAAAGTGGTTTTCCTATTTTTCAATTGAAGGACAGTTGCTTTACAGATTTGGTTTCTGTCAAACGTCAACACGAATCAGCCATAGGTGTACATACCTAAGATGTATTTTTTTTTTTAATAGTTTTGACAGCTGAAGGGAACATCCACTTAAGAGTTCACTTTTTTAGAAAATTAATCTCTTTAAACATACAATTATAGCAATGAATTCAGAATAAGAAAATACTTGTGACTGTAAACACGTATCACATTCTTAGGGTGGGATGGTTGGGTAGTACAAGAAACACTGCCAGATGGGTTACAGGGTTAAACTATTTTCTCATTGGATTTTTAGATACCCCTTAACCTGAGTGGCAAAGAATTGCTGCTTTTGAACTGTGGTGTTGGAGAAGACTCTTGAGAGTCCCTTGGACTGCAAGGAGATCCAACCAGTGCATTCTGAAGATCAGCCCTGGGATTTCTTTGCAAGGAATGATGCTAAAGCTGAAACTCCAGTACTTTGGCCACCTCATGCGAAGAGTTGACTCATTGGAAAAGACTCTGATGCTGGGAGGGATTGGGGGCAGAAGGGGATGACCGAGGATGAGATGGCTGGATGGCATCACTGACTCGATGGACGTGAGTTTGAGTGACCCCCGGGAGTTGGTGGACAGGGAGGCCTGGCATGCTGATTCATGGGGTCACAAAGAGTTGGACACAACTGAGACTGAACTGAATTAACCTGTGGGAGGCTGCTAGAAATTCTGGTACCCAAAAACGGCATGAAGTAGACATTCACACAGCAAAATGTTTCAGCTCCTTTAAATTTGCGTATGCATGCTGACCTATTCTATCGAAACTTATACTGTCTGAAGGAATGGCCATCCACTCCAGCATTTTTGCCTAACACCCCATGGACAGAGGAGCCTGGCGGGCTACATTCCATGGGGTCCCAGAGTCAGACATGACTGAGCAACCAAGTTTTATTGGCATCAGGATCAAGAATTTTCCCATTCTCCAATGGTTGCCAAAGCCCTTTTTGGTACCAGTTCAACACAAATCAATGTCCTCTGGATTTTTTTCTGTAGTTTCACTTTTTAAGATGCCACATCTTGCCACTCCCTGTGAACTCTCTTATGGGCCATTCAAATGGCACATGGCCTTCGCAGAGTTCTATGACCCTGTAGGGCTCGTTTTAAAGCACTCTTGCATCCTACTCATCAAATCCACGTGACGTAACATCAAGTGTAGAGAGCTCTAATCTCTCTTCCACGGCTTCTCCCTCTTCGGTGCTGACCCTTGCGAAGTGCTATCTCTAGCCCCACTTCTTCATTTACCAAATCAGCACAGGTGTCCAGTATTATCTCTGAAGACTATTTAGATGGGAAATCAGGACAATACACAAGAAAACAAGGCTTGAAAATATGCAAACACACACCTAGTTCCAGCTTACTCAGTATTTAAAGCTTACTGTATAAGAAAAGTAATTACGTATTTATTTTGCTTCAGAGGACAAGGCGCTCATTTCCCAATAAGCCAATTTAGTCACAAAAATATCTGCAAGGTACACTGTAGAAGTATTACAGAAAAAAGGAAGTATTTCACTCTTCCAAAATTTTAGTAAGATTGTAAGAACAAAAGTGGCAATTCTTTAAAATCTAGGGAACTCCCTGGTGGTCCAAGGGTCAGAACACTTCAGGCTTTCACTGCTGAGAGGGAATGAAGGTCCTCCAAGTCACTGAGCCAAAAATAAATATATAAAATTTAAACCAGAACTTAATACATGCATTTCAAGAAATTTTTTTATAACTGAGATTTTATTGGTTGTTTTGAGGATCACTACACAGACATTTCAATTTGTACACAATTCTTAACATACGTACCAGAAATCTAAAATATCATGTAGTTGTGATTCTTAACAGTTATTCCAGTGACTTTCCAGCTTAAAATTTGGAGCAAACTTTCCTTAACAGGATATCAAGTACCAATATCTTCAAATATTGATATGTTGTTACATCATAAGTCCCACTGATTCACAATTTAATATCATATACACTACATACCCAAACTGTCAATCGTTCACAGCACATTAACCAAGTTACTAGGAAAACTGGACTACCACGACCAAAGATGTTATAGTATAGTGCACAAAACTCTGACCAGGAGAGCCAAGATCAAAAAGTGGTTTGCTGTAGGAAATAATTCTACCAAAACAATATGGGAAGAGAATTAATTTAAAGTGTTCAAGACATTAAATGCACAACTGACTCCAAACTGCCATTTAGTATGCTTTTGTATTATAGGATATAAAAGCTACCCCCCATCTATGGAATGTTAAGCTGACACCCAAGACAATCAAAGCCTCCCGTATCCAATATCCCACTATTTTCTGGTTGTACCAAAAAATAAACAACCAGCAAATGATTTCACCTCTTAAAAAAAAGCATTTACACTTAAAAAATGGGATGAGGTGGGATTCCCTCCTTTTTAAAAATGTTTCTAGAGCTACTAAAAAACTTGCATTTACAAAATAGTTGATAAAAATATTCCTCTGGATTGTACAAGAAGGGAAACAGGGACCACTGACAGGACTCGGTGTGTGGTTATTAATCAGACTTGGCTTCTTTCTCTTCTGCTTCATCAGAGGCTGGGCTCTGCAAATCAAATGAAAAAAAGTGATCAAACATTTGACTCCTGCGTCACTGCTATGTCACCAATATTTAGCATTTATTACAATGTAAATTTTCCTCATTGTACTATTGTGTCTTAAAAATACACTCAATCCTCAATATTTGTAGATTCTGTACTGGTGAATTCACCAACTCAAAGTTATTTGTAAACCCAAAATCAATACTGATGGCATTTCCACAGTCTTGTGCAAATACACAGCAGTAGAAGCCACGAATCACCTGACAGGCAGTCTCAGCTAACCCTTCTTGTTTCAGCTTTAACACTGTAAACAAGCAACTATTTCACAGTCTATTTAGTGCTACACGTATCCATTTTTTTTGTCCTCATGGTGGAGAAAATGTTGACTAGACAAGTCTAGTGTTATCCAAGACCATGTGCAACAAGGTTGTGGTGTACTATATGGAGAAAACCGACCACAAACAGCTACACTGAAGCACGTCATACTGCTGCTTCTCTTGGCCCTGCGTTCTGTATAAATTCTCAAAAACACGTATTAAGCATGAATACACGTAAGGCTGGGGGCTTCCCTGGTGGCTCAGTGGTAAAGAAGCCACCTGCAAGGCAGAAGATGCAGGAGACTCGGGTCTGATCCCGGGTCAGGAAGATCCCCTGGAGAAGGACATGGCACCCCATTCCAGTATTCTTGCCTGGAGAATCCCATGGACAGAGGAGCCTGGGAAGGTACAGTCCATGGGGCTGCAAAGAGACGGACATGACTGAAGCAACTAAGCACACACACACTTAAGGTGATGGTTTGATCTGCTGAGGGAAATGCTGCAGTGAGTGTTTGAGAATCTAACCCTGTATTTCCACTATGTGCAACTATCCAGTACTTGGAGCAACCTTATAGAATATAACCATCACGGATAATGAGAATCAACTATAGTTTGATAAAAAGGGATTAGAAGGTGACACTCTCCCCTTATAATTGTATTAGTTATTTACCACAACCTTGAAACCCACTTATTTTTATAGGTAAAATCTTTTTTTCAGAGCTTAAAAGGATAGATTGAGGACATCAACCCTTTTAATTGATCGAAGTTACTACCTAAATCTAGACAAGTGGCTACTTTTAAGAAAAACGTCATTATATAAGTGAGAAAAATGTGAAAAATTAAGGGAATGGATTAAAAATTAAAAAAGGAACATCCAGAATATTAGAAACTAACAAAGGGAATGTATGTATACCTATGGTTGATTCATGTTGACATTTGACAGAAAAACAAAATTCTGTAAAGTGATTATCCTTCAATTAAAAAATAAATTTATATTAAAAAACAAACTAACAAGATTATTAACAGATCTACAGATGGCAATTTGGATTAAAAAAAGACTAGAATGTTTAAACAAAATCTCTACATTCTGTAAAAAAAAGAAATACCATTTCGTAAAAGAAATCTTAAAAAAATCTCACTAGCAATTAATAAACATATATACAATAAAAATGGTGAATCTGAATGTAAAGTTCTGTGTACGATTTCTTGTTTACAGTTAAAAAAAAAAAGAACCCATTTACAGGTAAAATTTAAAATATGATCTAAATTCATAAAAAATATTCTGCCCACTTGAAGCAGAATACAAACTTTGTTCAATATTATAAAGATGGTCTTATCTGCTGCATTATCCTCTGTTCAGAGTCAAAATTAATCGTGCACACACACTCCTGACCTCCTCGTTTTTAGTCTCTCCATTTTCTGCAGGTAAGTCTTCTTTAGTCTCCTGGTTGGCCACTTCCGCCTGTTTTCCCTTTGCTCCTCTTTTCCCTTTTGTTTGCACTTTTTTGTCTGAAGATTTATCCTGTGATAAGAGTAAGAATATATTTAAGTATCAACTCTGCACTTAGCAACATTTTCTGACTTGCTAGGAATTGTCCCCACCATAGCTGCAATGTTAATGCTGCTGCTTATCAGTCTGAGTTACAGAACACACTTCAAGGTCAGCCCCCAGCAAACAGGACCTCAAATCATGCTGAGGTCCTAACAGCACCTGTATAACAAGCCTCACCAGACTCAAGATAATTACATCTAAAGCCTTAGCAACTCCCCTTCTCCACTGTTCTCTGAAGTTCCACAGGAGAGAACAGACAAACTGAAGAATTTTTGGAGGGCTCTCTCCCAGCCCTTCTAACCCTACCCACCCCCAAACTTCTTTTAAGTGGGAACAACAATCAAATTGTCAAATAACCACTGTCCCGAGGATTCACCTGAGAAAAGCACTATGTTGTAAGGTCAGATTGACTATCCTGCTAGTTAGACCCTTGATATATAATCAAGAGCTAAAAAGTTCGAGTTTATAATTTCATTTAGGTGTATGAAGTATCTGAAAACGCACAGGTATATGATGATAAAAGACTTTCAAAGGTTATGCCACTTTAAAATAATATACAACAGTATTTCTGGATACCATCCACCAGTGGGGAAGGAGAAATCTAACAAATATTTATTTCCTGTAAGTAGAGAATAGTTAACAGCCAAATTAAGTAAAGTCACCAGTGAGTTGCATAATACTGACCAATACTTGCATTAAATAGCCACAAAGATACAGAAGACCTTACAACTTTAATGCTAAGGGAGCAGGGGATCAGTGGAATGGATTCTGTGCCAATAGTGGCATTCCATACAAGACAGCAAGTCAACCACTAGCAACTGAGTATCTTTAGAATAAACAATAAATTATCTAATAACAAACGTATTTGGGGCAACACTGCTACATACAGACACACCATGAAGTGTCACAATACTCTGCATTTAAAAATAATTCTTTAAGAATCTGATTGCTTTTTATTTCTCATTAATTTCATAACAGCTATCAGAGCAACATAAAAATATAAAACCTTAAATGGATAACAGCCTAGACTGAAATATCACTTTTAACTACTAACAGCTGGAAATCAAGATGAAACAAAATAAATCTACATGTCTGTAGCATGGTTATCAATACACCAAAAGCTTTACCTTCTGTTTAAGGCTTTAAAGTGGATCAATCATGAAGACCAGTATTATTAAAATTAAAGAGAAAAAAAACCTCCCTTTTCCCATCACTTTTCCTTTTGGAAACTGAGCCGACAGGTTTGTTTCTCGAAGAGAACATGCGAAAACTTACCTGTTGGCCTCTGAAAGGGAAGAAGAAAAATGTTAATTACACCCGATGGCCCCAAATGCAACTGATAGTAAAATTTGACTTTTTTCTTTTTGGCCGGACTGTGCACCGTGTGGAATTTCAGTTCCTTGACCAGGGATCGATCTGGGGTCCCCTGCATGGGGAACTCAAAGAGTCTTAACAAACTTACCACTGGGGAAGTCCCTGAACTGTTTTCATTAAAAATAAATAAATAAATAAAACCCCAAACTTTTAGGACAGATCAAAACAGAGACAGGTAAATAAAAAAGATGTTAAGAGAAAACAGGCATAGCATTTTAGCCAATTGGTTTATTGAAAAAGTAAATAATAAAAGATGAGTAGTAACAGTGTATTTTACAAGTGGATATTTTCCAACAAGATCTACTCTTTTCCCTGCATTCATGAAGTTTCCCTTTACTGATTTTTTGTATGGAATTCATTTTCAGGTCTGAGAAATTCCAAGTTGGCCTACTACACCTATACCTTCTTTAAATCCACTTTTAAAAGATCACAAAACAACTTTCTACTGGAAAAACGCTGTAATTTTTACACTCAGCTCTGTACAATGTTTAAAGACAAAGGAAAATTTTTTGGTATTATTCAGTATTTAGCTTTCACCTATACTCTTAGGAAAGGGGAGATAACAATTAAGACTGAGGGGAGAAGAGGCTTCTAATAGCAAACTTTCACCTAAGTTTTGAGTTAACAGAAATTAATCACACCATGAATTTGCCCTGAAGAACAAAGAGCTTTAGAGGGTGGTAGCAATGCTAGATCCAAAGAGTCACAAATGATGTACACATATTTTGCTGTTCCAACTTAGATTTTCAAAATACAAATATCCAACAACTACCCAATCACCCTCCGTGTGAATAAAGCAATCAGGAATCTATTTCAGAGCAACACTATTTACGATCATCTCAAAGAATGTCAGGATAAAACAATTTAGAGAACTTTCATATAAACTATACAAAATAATCTTAGAAGAGGAATGTTCTCAGAGAACATAATTTTTGATCTCCCCCTGCACATAAGGTATAATCCCCTACTTTGTTTTGTGAATCTCACATGCAAAAACTTAAGCAGTCCACATCTCCTGGCCTCAGTCCTAGCTTTTCTAATACTCAGAATAGGAAGGCCAAGCATCCAACAGGGAACCATTAACCATAACATAGGCAACACACAGAATTTATTACCCTGGTGAGTGAAAGTTATTCTTCAGTATTTTCAGTCGTCTTAAATTTCCCCAATTCTGGAGCAGCACTAATGTGATACGTTATACTCCCATCAACCAGAACGACTACATTCACTGAATTTTACTCATACTAAAAAAGGCAGCTGGTGATGGACAGGGAAGACTGGCACGCTGCAGTCCATGGGGTCGCAAAGAGTCGGACACCACTGAGCCACTGAACTGAAAAAAGGCACTCTTTACTGAAGTTATTATAACATAAAACTCAAGTGGTAAATAAAATAACCCTCCGACCACTTTTCAGCAGACTGTGACACTAAACTGTGGTTGATTTGCAGTCTCAAAGTTAAGACCTCCGTTGCCAGCAGTAACCGTTAGAGACCTGCAACAATTCAAAGACACCATGATCTCTAAAGGCTGAGTCTGAAACCTACCTTTCCCGCCGCCTTTTTTGGCTTCGTTTCCACTTTTGCAGGAGCCGGTTTCTGAAAGACAAAGGTAACACTGAGCTTCTTCCCTAGGTTCGAACCCACGGAAAACAAAGGTTAGGGGGCTCACTTTACTTACAGCTGACAACCTCGCCGATCTCCTCTTGGGCTTTGGGAGAAAAAAGGAAAATGAGCAAGGAATTGCGCGGTGCGGAGCAAACCTAGCCCACCCCCGGGAGCGGAACGTGGTCTTACCTCCTCCTTCGCCGCCCCCTCGGCGGAGCTGACCTGCGGGAGAAAAAAGAGGGCGAGTGGGCACAGCCCGTGAACAAAAGTGCCCGCGCGCCCCGGGCCCGTCTGCGCGCGAGAACAATGCCCGGCCGCGTGACGTCAGCGGATTCCCGCCGCCGCGTTCGAATCTCGCACCCGGCTCCTCGGGCTGCCGAACGTTCCAGAACGCGGCACCGAGGCCGCCGTGCGCTGGGCCTCCCGCCCGCCGCAAGTCCGGCCGCTTCTCCGGCCCCGCGCTGCAGAGAAAGCGGGGGGCTTGGGCCTCACGGGGGTCTGGGGACGGCCGGGCGGCGGAGTGGGCGTGTGCGGGACGCGGCCGCTGCTCACCTTCCTCTTGGGCATCGTGGCGACGGGGCGGGCGAGAGCCGGGTGCGTGAGGGCCGCGGCGCGCCGAGAGCCTTCGCGAAGCTGAGTAGCCGGACCGCAGCCGCTCCTCCCGCCGCCCGAGCTGCTGGGACCCGCGGCGGGGGTGGTGGGAGAACCGGATGGAACCGGATTGGGAGCCCGCCCCCTCCTCCCCCCGCGTCCCCCGGCCGCGGGCTCCCCCTCCCCGCCGGCCGGGCCGCCCCTCGCCCTCGCCCCCGCCCATTGGCTGCGGGGTCCACCGCTCCGCGGCCCGCACCCCGAATAGGTGAGGCCGGCCGTCACTCGACCACTGCGCCCCGCCCCCGCCTCGGCGCCCCCACCCGCCCGCCGTCTCGCGGGGCCCCAGACCCAGGCGAGGGGGCGGGGCCCCACAGGCCGCTCTCGCATCACGGTAGTTTGTTTGAAGCCGAGCCGCAAAGTGCGGTCTGCGCGCTGATTGGCGGACGTTCGCCACGTGGTCTCCGGGTGTGCCCACCCACAAGCCTCCGGGCTATGTGGTCGCTAGCCAGCGCCAGGGAAGCCCCGAGGTTAGAGTCCCTTTTCTGTAGGGGCAGTTGGGTCGGAAGGTTTATAGTTCACAGAATGGGAAGGGAGAGACAACGGGTTTAACTACGAACCAATTTTCCCCACCTCAGTCCGTAAGAAAAGCTATCTACTAGGTTTACAGTCTTGCTGGCCTGCGGCGAGCAGGTCTTAATGCGCAGGCGCTGGATGGAAGGTCGTGGGAAGGAAAGTCCGCGCGGAGCGCACTGCGCAGGCGCGGATCTTTGCGACGGTGCTGGTTTCCCTACCGGGTTTCCCTGGTTGAGTCTTTTCGTATAACTTATTAAAAAAAAAGTCGTCCGTTCCTTGAGGGGGCTGGGGGTACTGGCGGTTCGTCTCAGGAGTTCAGTGAGCATCTGAATCCCGACATCCACGATGCCGAGAACGCGCAGACCCACTCTCAGATCCCTTGGCCGGCCGATCCTCTCCCGCCCTGAAGTGAAAGGGCAAGAACGCCCACCCAGTTCTTGCTTGTTTTTTAACCACTTCCTGACCCAACTACCTTTCTGAGGTGGAAAAAAGAGCTTCACGCCGGGAGTCAGCTGGGAACCAGTGAGAGCACGTTACCCAGTTTCTTTACTGAATAAGAAAATTTTGCTTGTAAGGACCACTTGAGTTACTGCAGAAGAAGTTTCTAATCAGAACAGTGTTAACTGAAATTCATGGAGAGGAAGAAACAGACTGAAAACAGACCGAAAGTCCACCACTGAAGAGCTCCAGATAAACCGTGACAGTTTCACATAGTGGAATAATGAGCTACTGCGAAAAAGAATGAGGCTGCTCTTTGTAGAAGTGAATTTTCGAAACCACTCAGTTCAGTTCAGTTCAGTCGCTCAGTCGTGTCCGACTCTTTGCGACCCCGTGAATCGCAGCACGCCAGGCCTCCCTGTCCATCACCAACTCCTGGAGTTCACTTAAACTCACGTCCAGCAAGTCAGTGATGCCATCCAGCCATCTCATCCTCTGTCGTCCCCTTCTCCTCCTGCCCCCAGTCCCTCCCAGCATCAGTCTTTTCCAGTGAGTCAACTCTTTGCATGAGGTGGCCAAAGTACTGGAGTTTCAGCTTTAGCATCATTCCTTCCAAGGAAATCCCAGGGCTGATCTCCTTCAGAATGGACTGGTTGGATCTCCTTGCCGTCCAAGTGTCTCTCAAGAGTCTTCTCCAACACCACAGTTCAAACGCATCGATTCTTTGGCACTCAGCCTTCTTCACAGTCCAACTCTCACATCCATACATGACCCCAGGAAAAACCATAGCCTTGACTAGATGGACCTCTGATGGCAAAGTAATGTCTCTGCTTTTGAATATGCTATCTAGGTTGGTCATAACTTTTCTTCCAAGGAGTAAGCGTCTTTTAATTTCATGGCTGCAGTCACCATCTGCAGTGATTTTGGAGCCCCCAAAAATAAAGTCTGACACTTTGTTTCACTGTTTCTCCATCTATTTCCCATGAAGTGATGGGAATAGATGCCATGATCTTTGTTTTCTCAATGTTGAGCTTTAAGCCATCTTTTTCACGCTCCTCTTTCACTTGCATCAAGAGGCTTTTTAGTTCCTCTTCACTTTCTGCCATAAGGGTGGTGTCATCTGCATATCTGAGGTTGTTGATATTTCTCCTGGCAATCTTGATTCCAGCTTGTGCTTCTTCCAGCCCAGTGTTTCTCATGATGTACTCTGCATAGACGTTAAATAAGCAGGGTGACAATATACAGCTTTGACGTACTCCTTTTCCTATTTGGAAGCAGTCTATTGTTCCATGTCCAGTTCTAACTGTTGCTTCCTGACCTGCATACAGATTTCTCAAGAGGCAGGTCAGGTGGTCTGGTATTCCCATCTTTTTCAGAATTTTCCACAGTTTCTTGTGATCCACACAGTCAAAGGCTTTGGCATAGTCAAGAAAGCAGAAATAGATGTTTTTCTGGAACTCTTTTGCTTTTTTGATGATCCAGCGGATGTTGGCAATTTGATCTCTGGTTCCTCTGCCTTTTCTAAAACCAGCTCAAAACCACTAGTCAGACTCTAACTCCTGATCAATAACTACTGCCTTTCCATCTCATTCAAGAAAGTCTTGGACTGCCCTTGCAGTCCAGTGGTTAAGACTCTGGGATTCCACTGCAGGGCTTGTGGGTTTGATTCTTGGACCAGAAACTAAGGGGCTTCCCAAATGGTGCAGCAGTAAAGAATCACGCCTGCCACTTCAGGAGGTGGGGATTCCTTCCCTGAGTGGGGAAGAGGAAATGGCAACCCACCCCAGTATTCTTGACTGGAGAATCCCATGGACAGAGGAGCCTGGTGAGCTATAGCCTATAGGGTTCCAAAGAGGTGGACGCCACTGAGCACACATGCATGCACTGGGAACTAACGTTCCTAGATGCCTCCTGGCTTGGCCCCAAAAAAATAGTCTTAAGTTCTTAGAGTGGCTTATATGGTCCTCTGCCAATGGGCCCACTTCAAAAGGTTTTTCCCCTTGGTTCTCATTCCCAGTCTCAAGTAGGCTGGGCGTCACTGCTTCAGGCCTTGTCACCTGCTGTTCCCTCTGCCTGGAATGCTTCCTGCGCTGCCTCAAACCATCTCTTTCTCACCTCCTGTGGGTCTTTCCACAAATGTGACTGTCTCATTGAGACCATTCCTGACCTATCAGTTTAGGATTGCACCTCCCAATCTCCAGTTCTTGCCACATCTGTTGGCTAACTAGTTGCTGCTGCAAGTCACTTCAGTCGTGTCTGACTCTCTGCGACCCCATAGACGGGCAGCCCACCAGGCTCCCACGTCCCTGGGATTCTCCAGGCAAGAACACTGGCTATGCTGAGTACAAAGTTACATGTTCGTTGTATATTTCAGCAAGAAGCCCAGAGAGGTGGTGCGATTGGTTGCCTGTGAGAACAATTGAGGGAGTAGGGGAAAATGAAAATTTACCTTTTTCTTCTTTTGGACAAGAACCCTAATTTTTTCTTTTATTCTTGAGATCTATTCTGGAAATCCTGTCCCTCTTTAATGTAATCTCCCCCTTTTCAGTTCCTTCCACATCACCTTGCAGTATTTTTTTTATGATTGATCACATTCCATAATTGCTTTATGTGTTTAGTTATTTGCTGCCTGTCTCCCTCACAAGAGTGGGAGTTCCGTAAGGGTAGGAACCCTGTTAATTGTCACAGCACTTCGTCCCCAGAAACTTAGATGTTTGTTCAGTTAGTAATTCTTTCGGAATTGAAGTATATTTGATTTACAATGTTGTGTTCATTTCAGGTGTATAGAATAGTGATTCAGTTATACACACACACACAAATATAATCTTTTCCATATTCTTTTCCCTCACAGGTTGTTACTCGCCCCCACCCCCTGCTCCTATTTACATTAAAAAATAATAGTGTTGGGATTTCTGGTGGTCCAGTGGCTAACACTCCTGTTCCCAGTGCATGGGGCCCCAGTTCAGTTCCGTGTCAGGGAACTAGATCCCACATGCTGCGTCTAAGACTTGGTGCAGACAAATAGATATTTATTCTAAAGAATAGCATCAGAGTGTCTCCAAGTTTGTGGCACAAACGTGTACTGAGCCCCTACCCTCTGCCAGTGGTTGTGATAATCCCTAGTTTAGAGGGACTTAATTCCAAACGTGGGTGGTACTTCAGTGGAGAGAAAAGTATTAATACACAAATTGGCCTGAATTACTAAGTGGAAGAGGAAGCCACTAAAAGGGACAGAACATCCCAAGGCACATGTTCTTAGCAGAATGAGACAGCCATGCAGAACCCTTAAAGTGGCATGGGTGGACACACTGACAGTGGGAAGGGAAGATTAGTGAAAGGAGGCAGAAAAAGAAGGGCATCCTGCAGAGAGCACTTGATGCCAGGCTAAGGGATCTGGCTGTTAGAGTGGGAGACATTGCAAGGTTTGTTCTTTTTTTTCCCCCTGCTGTCCAATTGTGGGATTTTAGTTCAGACCAGGGACTGAAACTGGGCCCTTCCTTAGCAGTGAGAGCTCACGATTCCTAACCACTGGACCACTAGGGAATCCCACAAGGTCTTAACGGAATGATGTGCTGAGAGCTCAGCCTCATGAAGGTCTTTCTTCCATGAGAACTGACGATGCACTGGGCCAGAGGTGATGACAGATGGGTGGCCCGCAGGTGTTTGCTTTACTTGTGATTTTTCTTCAAGTTGCCAAGACATGGATGTGGAGCAACTGGAACACAGTAGGAAAACTCTTAGTATTTTTTAAAAAAGTAAACAGATATTCTGTGACTCTGTAACTCCACTCCAAAAACATACCAAAAAAAAAAGAAAAGAAAAAAGCTTACATCTGTTCACAAGAAGACATGAAATAGAATATTCATAACTGAACTATTTTATAAGCCCACCTGGCAGCAACTTAGATGCCTACCAACAAGAGAATGGATGAGTGGAAAAGTATGACCAATGAGAAGCGGCTGCCTGCAACTCCACCCAAGATGAGGCCAAGCACAGTACTGAGAGGCAGGCCAGACACAGTACTGTGTGATCCTGTTCATACAGTACAGAAAGGCAGGCAAAACACATCCAGTGTGTCAGAAGTCAGGATAGTAATTGAGGTGGGTGGGGTGCTAGTGACTGGAAGAGAGCAATGGAAGGCTTCAGGGAGCTGGCCATCTTCTATTTTAAAAAAGGTTTTTTTTTTTTAGTAATTTTGTATTTTGGCCCAACTTAGTTTTTTAATTTTTGGCCGAGTGGCATGTGGGATATTAGTTCCTTGACCAGGAATTGAACCCAGGCCCCATGCGGTGGAAGCTTGGAGTCTTAACCACTGGACCATCAGGGAAGTCCCATCTTGTATTTATTTTTTTAATGTTACACATTTATTTAAAACGTCAAAAGTTTAAAAAGACTAAACATATTGGCAAGGATATGGAAGAACTGGAAGTCCCAAAGTCTTCTGGTAAGACAACAGGAAACAATCATTTAAGATTACAGTATGTGCTGATTTGCTCAGTCGTGGCTGGCTCTTTGCAACGCTATAGACTGTAGCCCACCAGGTTCCCCTGTCCATGGAATTTTCCAGGCAAGAATACTGGAGTGGGTTGCCATTGCCTTCTCCACCATCTTGTATTTCTTGATCTGTATGTTACTTGTACTGTTGTGTTTGCTTTGCGAATATTCATTGAGCTGTGCATGTGTATTTCTGGAGAGACATCAGCAGTAAAGTTTGTAAAACTTTTTTTTTTTTTTGGTAATACGCCCAAATCAGGTAATTTCACCTACTTAATAGGGCGCTTCAGCTTCTCCTGGTCTCCGTGTGTGATTCCACAGTGCGCTTGACCTTCTAACTTGGAAGGAGGCTTCCTTTTTCTAGTGTGTCAGGGTCCCAGCCCTGGTGATTTTTGTCACCTGTGTCTTCTACCAAGCCTCTGAAGGCATTGTAGTTGGACCTGCCTGTATGTAAGCATGCGTAATTATAGATCCACTTAGTATATTTGTTTATTTTTGGAAGAAATATTTATGTGGCTCGAAATTCCACAAGAGCAAAATGCTTTCCAGAGAAGTCTCCGTTCTGCTTCTGTCCCCTCAGAGGTCTGGCTGTCTCGAGGAGCTGCCAGTGCTGCTGCTGCTTGTGGATCCTTCCAGAATGCTTTATGCAAATATAAGGATGTATATAATATGTATTTATTTTTCAGTTTGGCACCGTGCGTTTTTCAGTTAGTGGAGTTTGTTTCCTATGAGTACTTGTTAAGATTCCTCCTTTTTATTGCTGCATTGAAGTGCACTGTATAGATGTAGCAAATATTTATTATTATTATTTTTGGCCATGTCACACAGCATACGGAATCTTAGTTCCCCAACCAGGGGTAACCCTCGCCCCCTGCATTGGAAGCTCAGAAACTTAAACCAGTGGATGGCCAGGGAAGTCCTTGTACCAAAGGTTTTAAAGCCAAATTCTCCGTTGACTGAACTTTACAAATTTTGCCCAGTGTTTTGTTCCCACAAAGGACGTTGCAATGAATAACCATGTACATACACATCATGTGCATACTGTATAAAACAAATGTCCTTACAAGCCCCAGTACTGGCTGAAATGACTATTATAAAGTCCACTTATGCCTTTGGAAACTTAAGGTTGAAATGTTTAACACTTAGCGGTTTTAAGTAATTATAAAGCTAGAACTAACTTTTGAGCCTCCCCAAATCTCTACAAAACCAGTAAAATTTAAACCAGTAACATTAACATGCATATGAGTTTTGCTAAAAGCAAATTGCTGCATGCATATGGTATTTGGCCTGTATGATCTCTGCAGATTGTTCTGGCACCTTGTGTGTGTAATCGACAAGCCATCCTTCATTTGGCCTTCTGTGGTATGACTTGGGTTTCATGTGATATACACTATTTACAAATTAAAATCATTTCTAAAGTTTTATTATTACCCATAAACTGTGGAAAGCTGGTCGCACTTGATGCAAAATATAAACACACACCCCAAACCGGCACAAAAATAAGTAATGCTTGGTCAAAAGTGGGAGTCTATGTTGGGTGATGCAGAATGTCAGATGACCACCTGAACACACAAACGTCTTAAAATTCCCTAAGAACCCACAGGACTTTTGTATACATTCACGAAAGTATCCTCACCACCACTCTACCCAGGGTCCACGTGACCCACTTTGGAAAATCATGCATTGATTCAGGCTAGTCAGGATGTGCTTGCAGGAATTTCAGAATTACAGGCTTAATGTAGGGCAGAAATGGTGGTGATAGAGAAGTTTCCGAGGGGAACTAAGAAAGAATGGATAAGAGGCAACAATTTGCCTACCGCTTGCCACGTGCTGTCTTCAACCTAGGGTAGAATGACCTAGGGATAGACAGGCACAAGATTTAAATGCCTGTCCTCCTGGAGCTTCTGCTCCAGTGGGAATACCAATAAGGAAAGTAATGAGATTCTTTCCCATGGCGACGGCACTTTGAAGGAAGCAGTGTCCTAATATAGCATGTGCTGGAGGCACGCAGAAGGGGGCTGCTGTATATGGGATAGTTCGGGAAGGTCCCAAGGGAGAGAAGGGAAGGGTGAGGTGACCTGTACTCTGGGGCATCTGAGGGACAAGCCTCTGGACAGAGGAAACAGCTCCCACAAAGATCCTGAGGCAGGACCAAACTTGGTGTCCACGGAGGCAAACGTGTTGTGCTTAGGGAAGGCAGCAGCCAGGGTGTGAGAGCAGTGGTGGAGCTCTGAGGTCTGAAGTCATCGATCTGGACTCCCAAGTGGAGGCTGGGCTGAGAGGCTGGGATGTGAAGTCTGATCGCTGGGAGGAGGCACAGGAGACCAGGAGAGGTTTTTAAGTTGTCTAGGAGAGACTTCTCTGGTGGTTCAGTGTTTAAGACTCCAGCTCCCAATTCAAGAGGCCTTGGGTTAGATCCCTGGTCAGGGAACCAGATCCCACACCTTGCAACTAAAAATCCCGCCTGCCACAACTGAGACCCAGTGCAGCCAAGTAAGTATTTTAAAACGTTAAAGTTATCTCACAACAAATGACTAGGATGCTGGCTGTGGGGATGGAAATGAGTGGAAGGAGGGTCTGGGACATATTTTGGTGGGGGTAGCTGACAGGACTCTTCAGTGGATTGGGTGGGTGAGAGATGAGAGTTTTGGTTAGGAGTTACAGAAACCCAGATCAACATGAACAATAAGCAAATAGATTAAATAAGCAAAACCATGACAGTGTTCCACACCGGGGGATTCAGTGGTTTACTGTATTATCACAATCACAGATTCTTTTCTACCGTCTTGTCGTACTCTTTTGACTCCTCCCTCCTGAGCCAGCTTCCTCTTTGGTCCAGAAGTACAGCTCCAGATGTTACATGCAGATTTACAGCATCCAGGAAAAGCATGTCTCTTTTATCCTAAGCCCTGATTAGTTGCCTTTATTACTGGTTGGAACTGTCACATGGAACGGAGATGGGATATCCTTAGAGAAAATCAAGCCAATCCTGGATTTGGGGCATAGGGCCAAGAATGGGAGTGGATGCCTGAACAAAAGGGTCCTGTGAGGAAGGACAAAGAAGAGAATGGGCTGATCATCACCTGTGTCTAGCAGGCTGTGTGGTCAGACAGCCACTCACCAGGCTAGGGACCAAGGGAGTTTTGGGGGAAGCAGGTGGGCTTGGTGTTGACACTCTTGAGTGTAAAGGGCTTGGGAAACATCGAGTCTGGCAGGCAGTTGGATCTACAGGTTTGGACCTCTGGGGAAGGACAGAGCTTAAAGAAGTTATGTGCTCTGGGGGCTGAAACCAAACAGATGTGAATAGTCAACCAGGGGTTGGAAAGTGTCACCACACTGAGAACTAAGCATGTCACTAACTGTCCTGATGAAGCCGTTTCAGCAAGTGGTAGGGAGGAACCAGACTCAGGTTAGAGAGTAGAAAGGAAGGTAAGAAGCAGAGTGAGTTCCAAACCCTACTATGCTGGGCTGTACTGTACTGCATCCCAAGAAGCCCAGTCTCTGGGCCAGTTTGTTCACGTGGTGAAGACTGAATATAAACAAGGGCAGGTGTGAGCCAGCAGGCAAAAGGTGAGAGGGGAGACGATGGTCAGAGACTCAAATGCCTCTGTTCACTACTATGCTGGATATCCAAGCTACAGAAGGATGAGATGTAAGGGATGCAGAAAACAAAGATACGGGCCCTGATACGGGAGCTCTTGAGGACCACTCTGCTCAGTAAGTTGGCTGGAAATGCTGCAACACAAAGAGCCCAAGGATGCACAACAGATATAGATCTTACCATGCAGTGCTCGTTTCTAGCCTGCTTGCAAACTTTATGGATACACGACTATATATTTGTTACTAGAAAGATCACTGGCATTATTATTGTTACAAGCTTTCCTTTCCTGTACTTACTGTTATTTTAAAAAGAACAATAAGCCAGAAGGAACCTGGTCACATTATTCTTTCCTGCTCCCAGTGAAGTATGCCTTTCCAAATATGGAAAGGAAGTGTTTTAACATGATGGGGATACTATAACAAAAATGCCATAGACTGGGTGGCTTATAAACAACAAATTGTTTATTTGGTGCAAAAGTAATTGCAGTTTTGGACCATGAATTGTAAACTATTATAACTAGGTTCAAACACATCTTTATTAGTCAAAATAGGAACCATTACAATCAACACATTTTTGCCAACGAGAAGTAAGTTCATTTATTCCTGAAGCGTAAAAACCTGTGCTTCGGGATTCAACAAATTCTTGGAAAGCATTTTCTGCATCTTGCTGGTTGTGGAAGTGTTTACCCTGCAAAAAGTTGTCGAGATGCTTGAAGAAGTGGTAGTCTGTTGGTAAGAGGTCAGGTGAATATGGTGGATGAGGCAAAACTTCGTAGCCCAATTCATTAAACTTCTGAAGGGCTGGTTGTGCGACATGTGGTCGAGCGTTGTCGTGGAGAAGAACTGGGCCCTTTTTGTTGACCAACGCTGGCTGTAGGTGTTGTAGTTTTTGGTGCATCTCATTGATTTGTTGAGCATACTTCTCAGATGTAATGGTTTCGCCAGGATTCAGAAAGCTATAGTGGATAAGACCAGCAGCAGACCACCAAACAGTGACCATGATCTTTTTTTGGTACAAGTTCAGAGTTTTCCCTCGATCCAAACTCTGAGCTGGTGGTCGCCGGTTATCAGATAAAATCCACTTTTCGTGGCATGTCACAATTCGATCGAGAAATGGTTCACTGTTGTTGCGTAGAATAAGAGAAGATGACACTTCAAAACGACGATTTTTTTGAATTTCGGACAGCTCATGAGGCACCCACTTATTGAGTTTTTTCACCTTTCCAATTTGCTTCAAATGCCGAACGACTGTAGAATGGTTGACTTTGAGTTCTTCGGCAATTTTTCGTGTCGTTTTAAGAGGATCGGCATCAATGATTTCTCTTAATTGGTCGTTGTCAACTTCTGATGGCCGTGCGCTACGCTCGTCATCTTCAAGGCTCTCATCTCCTTTGCGAAACTTCTTAAACCACCACTGCACCGTACGTTCCTTAGCAGTTCCTGGGCCAAATGCATTGTTGATGTTGCGAGTTGTCTCTGCTGCTTTACGACCCATTTTGAACTCAAATAAGAAAATCGCTCGAATTTGCTTTTTCTCTAACATCATTTCCATAGTCTAAAATAAACATAAATAGCAAATAGTAAGTCATTAGGAAAGAAACATAAATCAATAAATGCCCATTAAAGTGATGTACAACAAAACCACATTTAAGAATATATTCCAATATCAAATGGAAAATTTGAACAATGCAAAAACCACAATAACTTTTGCATCAATCAATACAACAGTATTTTTGGATACCATCCGCCAATGGGGAAGGAGAAATGTAACAAATATTTATTTCCTTTAAGTAGAGAAGGTACTTAACAGCCAAATTAAGCCACTAATGAGTTTTACAATACTGACCAATACCTGCATTAAACAGCTACAAAAGCAGATCTCACTTCAATGCTAAGATGGGGGAAAAAAATCAGTGGAATGAATTCTGTGCTAATAGTGGCATTTCATACATGACAGCACGACAACCACTAGCAATTCAGTATCTTTAGAATAAATAATAAATTACCTAATAACAGATTTGGGACAATACTGCTACACACTGACACCACAAAGTGTCACAACTGTTAATGTTCATCACAGCACTGTTTATAATAGTCAGGACATGGAAGCAACCTAGATGTCCATCAGCAGACGAATGGATAAGAAAGCAGTGGTACATATACACAATGGAGTATTACTCAGCCATTCAAAAGAATACATTTGAATCAGTTCTAATGAGGTGGATGAAGCTGGAGCCTGTTATACAGAGTGAAGTAAGCCAGAAAGAAAAACACCAATACAGTATACTAACGGATATATATGGAATTTAGAAAGATGGTAATGATAACTCTGTATTTAAAAACTTTCTTAAACAATCTGATTTCTTTTCGATTTCTCATTAATTTTATAACCACTATCACAGTAACATACAAATGTGAAACCTTAAAACTGAAAATATCTTGCACTAGAATAATACCACTTTTAACTAATAGCTAGAAAGCAAGAGGAAACAAAATAAATCTACATGTCTGCATCATGGTATTAAAGACACCAAAAGCTTTACCTTCTGTTTAAGCCTTCAAAATGGATCAATTACAAAGACAACTAAAGGGAAAAAAGCTCCTTCCTTTCCTCATCATTTTTCCTTTGGGAAAACTAAATCAACAGGTTTGTTTCTCAAGGAACATGCAAAAACTTACCTGTTGGCCTCTCCATGGGAGGAAGAAAAACATTATTTACATCTGATGTCCAAAGCCAACTGGAAGTAAAATCTTTTCTTCCCCCCACCCTCTTTTGGCGGCTCAGATCAGCATGTGGGACCTCAGTTCCTTAACCAGAAAAGGAATCTGGGCTCCCTGCATTGGGAACTTGGAGTCTTAACCACTGGACCACAGGGAAGTCCCTGAACTCTTTTTATTAACAACAAAAAACTTTGGGGACAGATCAAAATAAAGCCAGGTAAATAAGAAAGAAAGTGTAGAAAGTGAAGTTGCTCAGCTGTGTCCAACTCTTTGCAACCCCATGGACTGTAGCCTACCAGGCTCCTCTGTCCATGGGATTTTCCAGGCAAGAATACTGGAGTGGGTTGCCATTGCCTTCTCCAATAAGAAAGATGTAACAGAAAATAGGCATACTATTTCAGCCAACCGATTTACTGAAAAAGCAAATAAAGATAGATAATAATAGTAAACTTTTCATGCAGATATTTTGCAACAAGACCCACTATTTTTCTCCACCTTCATGAAATTTCCCTTTACTGAATTTTCGTACAGAATTCTTCCAATTTTTCTGGTCTGAGAAATTCAGTTACATACTATGCCTATACCTTCCCTGAATCCTTTTATAAAAGATCACAAAACAGAACCTTTTATTGGAAAGACACTAAAATTTTTACACTCCACTCTGTGTATCTGGTTGCCAAGTTGTGTCCAATTCTGTGACCCTAAGGACTAAGGGATGCCAGGCCTCCCTGTCCCTCACCATATCCTGGAGTTTGCCCAAGTTCATGTCCATTGAATAAGTAATGCCATCCAATCATCTCATCCTATGTCATCCCCTTCTCCTTCTATCTTTCTCAGCATCAGGATCTTTCCCAGAGAGTAGGCTATTCACAATTGGTGGTGAAAGTATTAGAGCTTCAGCTTAAGTCTTTACAATGAGTATTCACGGTTAATTTCCTTTAGGATTGACTGGTTTGATCTCCTTGCTGTCCAAGGGATTCTCAAGATTCTTCTCCAGCACTAGAATTCAAAAGCATCATTTCTTTGACACTCTGCCTTTTTTATGTTCCAACTATCACATCCATACATGACTACTGGTTTGACTATACAAACCTTTGTCAGCCAAGCAATGTCTTTGCTTTTTAATACACTGTCTAGGTTTGTCATAGCTTTCCTGCCAAGAAACAATCGTCTTTTAACTTCATGGCTGCAGTTACCATCCACAGTGATTTCAGAGCCCAAGAAGAGGAAATCTGTCACTGTTTGCACCTTTCCTCCTTCTACTTGCCATGAAGTGATGGGACCAGATGCCATGAACTTAGATTTTTAATACTGAATTTAAAGCTGGCTTTTCCACTCCCCTCTTTTCACCATCATCAAGAGGTTCTTCAGTTCCTCTTCACTTTCTATCATTAGAGTAGTATCACTCATCTCACATGCTAGTAAAGTAATGCTCAAAATTCTCCAAGCCAGGCTTCAGCAATATGTGAACCCTGAACTTCCAGACGTTCAAGCTGGTTTTAGAAAAGGCAGAGGAACCAGAGACCAAACCAACAACATCCGCTGGATCATGGAAAAAGCAAGAGAGTTCCAGAAAAACATCTATTTCTGCTTTATTGACTATGCCAAAGCCTTTGACTGTGTGGATCACAAGAAACTGTGGAAAATTCTGAAAGAGATGGGAATACCAGATCACCTAACCTGCCTCTTGAGAAATCTGTATGCAGGTCAGGAACCAACAGTTAGAACTGGACATGGAACAGACTGGTTCCAAAGAGGAAAAGGAGTATGTCAAGGCTGTATACTGTCACCTTGCTTATTTAACTTCTATGCAGAGTACATCATGAGAAACGCTGGACTGGAAGAAACACAAGCTGGACTCAAGATTCCCAGGAGAAATATCAGTAACCTCAGATGTGCAGATGATACCACCCTTATGGCAGAAAGTGAAGAGGAGCTAAAAAGCCTCTTGATGAAAGTGAAAGTGGAGAGTGAAAAAGTTGGCTTAAAGCTCAACATTCACAAAACAAAGATCATGGCATCTATTCCCATCACTTCATGGGAAATAGATGGGGAAACAGTGGAAACAAAGTGTCAGACTTTATTTTTTTTAGGCTCCCAAATCACTGCAGATGGTGACTGCAGCCATGAAATTAAAAGACGCTTACTCCTTGGAAGAAAAGTTATGACCAACCTAGATAGCATATTCAAAAGCAGAGACATTACTTTGCCAACTAAGGTCTGTCTAGTCAAGGCTATGGTTTTTTCCTGTGGTCATATATGGATGTGAGAGTTGGACTGTGAAGAAGCCTGAGTGCCGAAAAACTGATGCGTTTGAACTGTGGTGTTGGAGAAGACTCTTGAGGGTCCCTTGGGCTGCAAGGAGATCCAACCAGTCCATTCTGAAGATCAACCCTGGGATTTCTTTGGAAGGACTGATGCTAAAGCTGAAACTCCAGTACTTTGTCTACCTCATGTGAAGAGTCGACTCACTGGAAAAGACTCTGATGCTGGGAGGGATTGGGGGCAGGAGGAGAAGGGGACAACAGAGGATGAGATGGCTGGATGGCATCACTGACTTGATGGACGTGAGTTTGAGTGAACTCTGGGAGTTGGTGATGGACAGGGAGGCCTGGCGTGCTGCAATTCATGGGGACACGACCGAACAACTGAACTGGGTATCATCTGTGTATCTGAGGTTGTTGATATTTCTCCCAACAATCTTGATCCCAGCTTGTAACTCATCCAGTCCAGTATTTCCCATGATGTTCTCTGCATATAAATTTAAAAAGCAGGGTGACAATAAACAGCCTTGTCATACTCCTTTCTCAGTCCTGAACCAGTCAGTTGTTCCATAAAGGATTCTAACTGTTGCTTCTTGACCTGCATACAGATTTCTCAGGAGATAGATAAGATGGTCTGGTATTCCCATCTCTTTTAAGAGTTTTCCAGTTTGTTATGATACACAGTCAAGGGCTTTATGGTAGTCAATGACACAGAAATAGATGTTTTTCTGGAATTACCTTGATTTCTCTCTGATCCAGTGAATCCTGGCAATTTGATCTCTGGTTCCGCTACCTTTTCTAAACCTAGCTTGAATATCTGGAAGTTTTAGTTTATATACTGTTGAAGCCTAGCTTAAAAGCTTCTGAGCATAAGCTTACTAGCAAGGGAAATGAGTGCAACTGGCCAGTAGTTTGAATACTTTACTAACGCCCTTCTTGGGAATTGGGATGAACTGATCTTTTCCAGTTCTGTGGCAACTGCTAGGTTTTCCAAATTTGTTAATATATTGAGTGCAGAACTTAAATAGCACCATCAGCATCATTTAGGATTTTAAATAGCTCTGCTGGAATTCCATCATCTCCAGTAGCTTTACTTGAAGCAATGCTTTCTAAGGCCCACTTGACTTTACACTCCAGAATGTCTGGCTCTGAGTGAGTGACCACACTATCGTGGTTATCCATGTCATTAAGATCTTTTTTGTACAGTTTTTCTGTGTATTCTTGACACCTCTTCTTGACCTCTTCTGCATCTATTAGGTCCTTACCGTTTCTGTCCTTTATTGTGCCCTTCTCTGCATGAAATGTTTCTTTGATATCTCCAATTTTCTTGAAGAGATTTCTAGTCTTTCCCTTTCTGCTGTTTCCCTCTATTTCTTTGCATTGTTCATTGACGAATGCCTTCATGTTGCTCTGGAACTCTGGATTTACCTGGTAAATCTTTCCCTTTCTCCCTTGCTTTTTGCTTCTCTTCTTTCCTTCATAGGTCAGTGCTTTGTTGTAGAGAAGGACCTTGCATAACTCAATAAAGCTATGAGCCATGCCACACAGGGCCACCCAAGAAGGACGAGTCATAGTGGAGAATTCTGACAAAATGCGATCTACTGGAGAAAAGAATGGCAAACCACTCCAGTATTCTGGCCGCAAGAACTCCATGAACTGTGTAAAAATGCAAAACAGATATGACGCTGACAGAGGAGCCCCGCCATGTTGGAGTGTGTCCACCATACTACGGATAGAGTGGAGGACAGTTACTAATAACTCCAGAAAGAATGCAGAGGCTCAGCCAGAGCAGAAACGAAACTCAGCTCTGGATGTATCTGGCAAAGAAAGTTAAAATTCAATGCTGTAAAGAACAGTATTGCATAGGAACATGGAATGTTAAGGCCATAAATCAAGGTAAATTGGACATGGTCAAGCAGATGGCAAGAAAAAACATCATCTTAGGAATCAGTGAACTAAAATGGATGGGAATGGGCAAATTTAATTCAGGTGAACATTATATCTACTATTGTGGGTAAGAATCCCTTAGAAGAAATGGAGTAGCCCTCACAGTCAACAGAAGAATCAGAAATGCAGTACTTGTGTGCAGCCTCAAAAATGACAGAATGATCTCAGTTCTTTTCCAAGAAAAACCATTCAACATCACAGTAATCCAAGTCTATGCCCCAACCAGTCTATGTAGGTCTATGAAGACCTACAAAACCTTCTAGAACACCAAAAAATATCCTTTTCATCACTGGATTGAAATGCAAAGCTAAGGAAGTCAACAGGCACCTGGAGTAACAGGCAAGTTTGACCTTGGAGTACAAAATGAAGCAGGGCAAATGCTAACAGAGTTTTGTCAAGATAATACACAGGTCATAGCAAACACCCTTTTCCAATAACACAAGAGATGACTCTACACATGGACATCACCAGATGGTTGATATTGAAATCAAGTGATTATATTCTTTGCAGTGAAGGATGGAGACGCTATACAGTCAGCAAAAACAAGACTGAGTTAACTATGGCTCAGATCATGAGTTCCTTATTGCAAAATTTAGCCTTAAATTGAAGAAAGTAGGGAAAACCAGTAGGCCATTCAGGTAGGACCTAAATCAAATCCCTATGATTATACAGTGGAGATGATGAATAGATTCAAGGGAATAGACTCTGGTAGACAGAGTGCCTGAGGAACTCAGGACAGAAGTTTATAAGAGTGTACAGGAGGTGATGACCAAAACCATCCCAATGAGAGGAAAACAATAGACTGGGAAAGACTAGAGATCTCTTCAAGAAATTAGAGATATCAAGGAAACATTTCATGCAAGGATGGACACAATAAAGGACAGAAACAGTAAGGATCTAAGAAGCAGAAGAAATTAAAAAGAGGTGGCAAGAATACACAGAAAAACTATACAAAAAGGTCTTAATAATCCAGATAACCACAATGGTGTGGTCACTCACCTAGAGCCAGACATGCTGGAGTGTGAAGTCAAGTCGGGGTTAGGAAGGCTTACTTCAAAGAAAAGTAGAGGAGGTGACGAATTGCAGCTGAGCTATTTCAAATCCTAAAAGATGATGCTGTTTAAAGTGCTGCACCCAGTATGTCATCAAATTTGGAAAACTAAGCAGTGGCCACAGGACTGGAAAAGGTCAGTTTTCATTCCAATCCCAAAGAAGGGCAATGCCAAAGAATGTTCAAACTACCGCACAACTGTGTTCATTTCACATGCTAGCAAGCAAATGGTCAAAATCCTTCAAACTAGGCTTCAGCAGTACGTGAACTGAGAACTTCCAGATGCACGAGGTGGGTTCCGAAAGGCAGAAGGACCAGAGATCAAATTGCCAACATCTGCTGGATCACAGAAAAACCAGGGAATTCCAGAAAAACATCTACTTCTGCTTCACTGACTACGCTAAAGCCTTTGACTATGTGGATCACAATAAACTGTGAAAATTCTTAAAAGAGATGTACAGCCCAACATAGTTGTCTCCTGAGAAATCTGTATGCAGGTCAAGCATCAACAGTTAGAACCAGACATGGACTGACCCACTGGTTGAAAATTGGGAAAGGAGTATGTCAAAACTGTATATTGTCACCCTGCTTATTTAACTTCTATGCAGAGTACATCATGTGAAATCCTGGGCTGGATGAATCACAAGCTGGAATAAAGATTGCCAGAAGTATCAACAACCTCAGATATGCAGATGATACCACTCTAATGGAAGAATGAAGAGAACCTAAAGAGTTCTTGATGAAGACTAAAGAGAAACGTGAAGGAGCTAGATTAACATTCAACATTCAAAAGACTAAGATCATGGTATCTGGTGCCATTTCTTCATGGCAACTAGAAGGGAGAAAAGTAGAAGCAGTGACAGATTTTATTTTCTTGGGTTCCAAAATCATTGTGGACAGTGAATGCAGTCATGAAACTAAAAGACACTTACTCCTTGGGAGAAAAGCTATTACAAACCTAGACAGAGTATTAAAAAACAGAGACATCACTATGCTGACAAGGTCCCAAGAGTCAAAGCTATGGTTTTTCCAGTAGTCACGTGCAGATGTCACAGTTAGACCTTAAAGGCGGCTGACTGCCTAATCCCTTCAAATTGTGGTGTTGGAGAAGACTCTTGAGAGTCCCTTGTAGAGCATCAAACCAGTCAATTCTAAAGGAAATCAACCCTAAATGTCCATTGGAAGGACTGATGCTGAAGAGGAAGCTCCAATATTTTGGCTATGTCAGGTGAAAATGCAGCTCACTGGAAAAGATCTTGATGCTGGGAAAGATCAAGGGCGAAGGAGAAGGGGGAAACAGAGGATGAGATGGTTGGTTAGCATTACCGACTCAATAGACTTAGTTCAGTTCAGTCGCTCAGTCGTGTCCGATTCTTTGCCACTCCATGAATCACAGCACGCCAGGCCTCCCTGTCCATCACCATCTCCTGGAATTCACTCAGACTCACATCCATCGAGTCTGTGATGCCATCCAGCCATCTCATCCTCGGTCATCCCCTTCTCCTCCTGCCCCCAATCCCTCCCAGCATCAGTCTTTTCCAATGAGTCAACTCTTCGCATGAGGTGGCCAAAGTACTGGAGCTTAAGTTTGAGCAAATCTAGGAGATAGTGAAGGACAGGAAGCCTAGTATGCTGCAGTTCACGAGGCCACAAAAAGCAACATGACTTAGCAACAATACACATTCAGTTCAGTTCAGTTCAGTCGCTCAGTCGTGTCCGACTCTTTGAATCCATGAATCACAGCACGCCAGGCCTCCCTGTCCATCACCAACTCCTGGAGTTCACTCAAACTCATGTCCATCTAGTCGGTGATGCCATCCAGCCATCTCATCCTGTCGTCCCCTTCTCCGCCTGCCCCCAATCCCTCCCAGCATCAGAGTCTTTTCCGATGAGTCAACTCTTCGCATGAGGTGGCCAAAGTATTGGAGGTTCAGCTTAAGCATCAGTCCTTCCAATGAACACCCAGGACTGATCTCCTTTAGGATAGACTGGCTGGATCTCCTTGCAGTCCAACGGACTCTCAAGAGTCTTCTCCAACACCACAGTTCAAAAGCATCATTTCTTCAGCGCTCGGCTTTCTTCACAGTCCATACATGACCACTGGAAAAACCATAGCCTTGACTAGACGGACCTTTGTTTGCAAAGTAACATCTCTGCTTTTCAATATGCTTTCTAGGTTGGTCACAACTTTTCTTCCAAGGAGTAAGCGTCTTTTAATATCATGGCTGCAATCACCATCTGCAGTGACTTTGGAGCCCCCCAAAATAAAGTCTGACACTGTTTCTACTGTTTCCCCATCTATTTCCCATGAAGTGATGGGAATAGATGCCATGATCTTTGTTTTCTCAATGTTGAGCTTTAAGCCATCTTTTTCACTCTCCACTTTCACTTTCATCAAGAGGCTTTTTAGCTCCTCTTCACTTTCTGCCATAAGGGTGGTGTCATCTGTATATCTGAGGTTATTGATATTTCTCCCGGCAATCTTGATTCCAGCTTGTGCTTCTTCCAGCCCAGAGTTTCTCAGGATGTACTCTGCATATAAGTTAAATAAGCAGGGTGACAATATACAGCCTTGACGTACTCCTTTTCCTATTTGGAACCAGTGTGTTGTTCCATGTCCAGTTCAAACTGTTGCTTCCTGACCTACATATAGGTTTCTCAAGAGGCAGGTCAGGTGGTCTGGTATACTAACCAAAATGCACAAAATGGAAAGAATGGATTTCCCTGGTAAGCAAAGGTATTTCAGTATTTTCAGCTGTCTTAAATTTCCCAAATTCTGCAGTAGCATTAACCTGATACATTATATTAATATTACCACAAGCCACATAAATGACTGTGCCAAGTTGCTTCAGTCATGTCTGACTCATTGCGACCTTATGGACTGTAGCCCACCAGGCTCCTCTGTCCATGGGGTTCTCCAAGAAAGAATACTGGAGTGGGTTGCCATTCCCTTTTCCAGAGGATCTTCCTGACCCAGGGATAGAACTCACATCTCCTGAGGCTCCTGCACTGCAGGGGGATTTTTTTTTACCCTTGAGCCACTAGGGAAGCTATAGGACAATGACTACATCTATTGTATTTAACCCAGACCAGAAACAACATTGTTTAGTGAACCTATTATAACACAAACTTAAAAAGTGGTAAATAAGATAAAGCTCCTACTTTTCAAGAGGCTATGACACCAAACTCTGGTTGATTTTGAGATACTCATAGTCAAGATGTCAGTGGCCCGCAGTATGCATTAGCAGCACTGGAACATTTCGAAGACACCACGGTCTTTAAAGGTGAGTTTGAAATCTACCTTTCTGGCTGCTGTTTTGGCTTCGTTTCCACTTTTGAAGGAGCAGGTTTATAAACGGTAAAGTTATTAGGCTGGTGCAAAAGTAACTGTGGTTTTGCCTTGTTGAACTTTGCTGTTTGATATAGGGATACATTCTAAAATTAATGAGGTTATGCTAGTCCTCAATGTAATGTGCATTTATCGCTTTTTAAACTTTTGATTTATTACTTGCTATTTATTTTAGACTATAAAAATGATGTTAGAGAAAAAGCAAATTAGAGTGACTTTCTTATTCCAGTTCAAAATGGATCGCACACACATTTGGCCCAGGTACTAAGGAAAGGACAGTGCAGTAGTGGTTCAGAAGTTTCAAAAAGGGGACAAGGGACTTGAAAATGAGGAGTATAGTGGCTGGCCATCAGAAGTTGACAGCTACCAACTGAGAGCATCATCGAAGGTGATCCTCTTACAACTACACAATAAGTTGCCCAAGCATTCAGCATCAACCATTCTACCATCATTTGGCATTTGAAACAAATTGGAAAGGTGAAAAAGCTTGATAAGTGCGTGCCTCATGAACTGAATTCAGATCAAAAGAATCGTGATTTGAAGTGTTGTCTTCTCTCATTCACTGCAACAACATTGAACCATACCTCAATCCAATTGTGACGGAGCCACAAAAACTAATTTTTATCCAACAACCGGCAGTGACCAGCTCAGTGGCTGGATCAAGAGGAGTCCCTGAACTTGTACCAAAAAAATGTCATGGTCACTGTTTGGTGGTCAGCTACTAGTCTGATCCACTACAGCGTTCTGAATCCAAGTGCAAGCATTACATCTGAGACGTATGCTCAGCAAAAGGATGAGACGCACCAAAAGCTGCAGCCAGCACTGGTCAACAAAAAGGGCCCAATTCTTCTCCATGACAATGCCAGACCACAGGTCATACAACCATACTTCAGAAGTTTTATGCATTGGGCTACAAAGTTTTGCCTAATTTGCTGCCATATTCACCTACCCTCTTGCCAACCACTTCTTCAACCTTCTTGATAACTATTTGCACGAAAGCTGCTTCCACAACCAGAATGACTAAGAAAATGCTTTCCAAGAGTTCATGGAATCCCAAATCAGGGTTTTATACACTAAAGGAATGTAACAAACTTATTTCTCATTGGCAACAATGTGTTGATTGTAATGGTCACTACTTTGATTAGTAAAGATGTTTGAGCCTAGTTATAATGATTTAAAATTCACCTTCTGTTTGCAAAGACCTAACAACACTGAATTTCTTCGCTTGGTTTAACCCCAAGAAAAAGAGAGGTTAGGGGTCTTGCTTTACTTACAGCTGATAGCTTTGCCAATCTCCTCTTGAGCTTTGGAAGTATATAAAATGAGCAAGGAATGCGTGGTATGGAGCAAACCGAGACCACCCCCGGGGAACGGAGTGGGATGACATCTTACCTCCTCCTTTACTGACCCCTCCGCGGAGATGACCTGCAGGAGGAAAGAGACAACCAGTGGGCGCAGCTCGCGAACAATACTGCTCTGACGTCCAGCGGCCACGGGCGTGTGACATCAGCTGCCTTCACCGCACCCTTCGAATCGCCCACCCAAGCTCCTCCGGCCGCCGAAAGTCCCAGAATCGCCCGCCACCCGTTCACCACAGCTCCGGCCGCCTCCCCGGTCCAGCAAGGCGGGCCTGGGCCTCGCGTGGCTCTGGGGACGGCCGGGCGGCGGAGTGGGCGTGTACGGGACGCGGCCACTGCTCACCTTTCTCTTGGGCATCGTGGCGACGGGGCGTGCGAGAGCCGAGTGCCTGAGGGCCGCGGCGCGCCGAGAGCCTTCGCGAAGCTGAGTACCCTGACCGCAGCGGCTCCTCCCGCCGCCCGAGCTGCTGGGACAGGCGGCAAGGGTGGTGGGAGACCCGGATGGAACCGGATTGGGAGCCCGCCCCCTCCCCTCCGCGTCTCCCAGCCACGGGCTCCCCCTCTCGGAGTAGGTGAGGCCGGCCGTCACTCGACCACTGCGCCCCGCCCCCGCTCTCGGCGCCCCCACCCGCCCACCGTCTCGCGGGGTCCCCAGACCCAGGCGAGGGGGCGGGGCCCCACAGGCAGCTCTCGCCACACCATAGTTTGTTTGAAGCCGAGCCGCGAAGTGCGGTCTGCGCGCTGATTGGCGGACGCCCGCCACGTGGTCTCAGGGTGCGCCCACCCACAACCCGCCGGGCTATCCAGTTGGCAGCCAGCGCCAGAGAAGTCCCGATGTTAGAGTCCCTTCTTTGTAGGGTCGGAAGGTTTATAGTTCACAGAATGGGAAGGGAGAGACAACGGGTTTAACTACGAACCAGTTTCTCGCCTCACTCAGTTGTTCAGTCGCCCAGTTTTGTTCGACTCTTTGTGACCTCATGGACAGCAGCACTCAAGAAAAGGTATGACTCAATGGACATGAGTTTGAACAAACCCCTGGATATGTGGACAGGAAAGCCTGGCGTGCTGCAGTCCATGGGATCGTAAAGAGTCGGACACGACTGAGCGACTGAAGAACAAAAGGTCTCCAGGGTTGGTAGTCTGCCGGAAGCGGGTCTTAGTGCGCAGGCGCAGGATGTGGGGGTCTTGGGAAGGAAAGTTGGTGCGGGGCGCTACTGCGCAGGCGCAGGTCCTGGCCGTGCTTAGGTGCTAGGTTTCTGGAGTGGGGTCTTTCTGCGTAGCTCCTTTAAGTCATGCATTGAGAGGCTAAGAGTGCTGGCAACTCTTATACACACACACACACACACACACAAGAATGCTTGAATATTCAACTATCATAGAATGCAGTTTTCCAAGAGATCCTAATACTTCATTCATCGTTAGCCATCTTGGAGCTAGGACTGGCTGCCAATATACAGACAAGCTGAAGCCTCTGACAGCCACTGAGCAAGATGATGACTATAAGATTTGTGTAAGCGAGGTACCTGCGAGCACTTTCAATTACTGAAACAAACACTACAGATTTTACTTAACTTACTCTGAATATCGATGTACCCCTAGCTCTCAGTGGAAAGATTGTGGGTCATTTTCTTGGTTCAACCTTGTACGTGATCATCATCATTTACATTTAGTACAACCAAGTGGGCAAAGCTAAGAAGAGGTAAATTCAGTTCCTGCTAAACTGTTTCTTCTCTTTATTGCTTCTGTTTTCCCTGATTTGGGAATCGCTGAAGCTATCTCATTTTCACCTTGCAGTTTTAGTTCAGTGTTGCCTTCTGGGTGTGCCTGTCTTGAGAAGACTCCACAGGTGGGCCGCCCTCAGTCACTGACCCTAAATCACTTAGTTCTGGGCATGTCTCTGGTTCCTGCTGAAGTTCCTCCAAGTATCTGACCAAGATTTGGTCTCTGTTAGAAAACTCATTTCTCCAGTTGTTGCCGGCCAAAATCTTGGCTTTCTCTACTCACCAAAGCCAAATAAAAAATACGGAGAGAGTTTGGAGGAAATAGAAAGGTGGCTTTAATCCTCAGCTGGTGGAGAGGGGAACACAGTAGGCTTATGCCTCAAGAACTGTGCCTTCCCATTTCCATGAGTAGTCTTGATGTCGTTCAGTAACTAAGCCGTGTCCAACTCTTTGTGGCCCCATGGACTGCAGCATGGCTGGGTTTCCCTGTCCTTCACTATCTCTTGGAGCTTGCTCAAACTCATCACATTGAGTCAGTGAAGTCATCCAACCATCTCATCCTCTGTTGTCCCCTTCTCCTCCTACCCTCCATCTTTCCCAGCATCTGGGTCTTCCAATGAGTCATCTCTTCCCATCAGGTGACCAAAGTGTTGGAGCTTTAACTTCAGCATCAGGTCCTTTCAATGAATATTCAGGGTTGATTTCATCTCTATATGAGGAGTCTAGGGACTGATATAAGATGAAAGTTCAAAGCCAGAGGTCGGTGATAAGGAGCAAAAGTATTAGGACCTCATATTCTTCCTTTTGCAATGTTCCAGAAACAGTCATTGGCTGGCCTCTGGTAGCCTCTGACAGTCTGGTATCCCGGTAGTTGGATCCATTGTCTTTTGTTTATTGTACTGTGGCCTTCTTTCTGATTTGTAAAAAGAGAAAAGGGGTGGTCTGTGAAGAGAGTGCTGCAAAGGCGAGCCAGCTAAGGGATGTAATTAGAACAGAGTCAAAGGATAATAGGTGAAAATGGCTTAGGGGACAGAAAAGCACACTTAGTTACAGATTATCGATTAGGAACAGTTAAAGTAAAAATTAGGAATATTTAGGTCTGCTCACTGTTCTCAAGAAAGGGAAAGAAAAACTCATTCCTCTTTTTCCCTTTTCACTGCAACAGTCTCAGTAGTGGTTTAACATTGACATCAAAGCCACTGATATAGGGGTCCATAAACCTATTCTGTGAAGTGGTATGAAGAGGAATTGTATTATGTCAGAGGTTCCAGATTTTCTCTTTTTTTGAGGGTCCAGTTTTGAAAAAGAAATGGTTTGATGAAAGCCCCCAGTGGTGATAGTATCTTCATCCAGTCTTGCTCTGGACTGAAATCCATTTGTGACATTATCACAATCTTTATTTTCTAAGGGATGCCTGCTTTCTTTCTTTCTTTTTTTTTAACTTGACAGTCTAGTGTGATGCTTGGATAGTGTTATCAGCCTTCAACTGTTGGTGCTTTTTTTGTTGTTCAGTAGCTCAGTCATGTCTCTTTTCGACTGTGGACTGCAGCACACCAGGCTTCCCTGTCCTTCATCTCCTGGAGCTTGCTCAAACTCATGTCCCTTGAGTTGGTGATGCCATCCAACCATCTCATCCTCTGTCCTCCCCTTCTCCTGAAGTCCATCTTTCCCAGCATCAGGGCCTTTTCCTATGAGTCAGTCTTTGAATCAGGTGGCCAAAGTATTGGAGCTTCAGCTTCGGCATCAGAATGAATATTCGGGGTTAATTTCCTTTAGGATTGACTGGTTTGATCTCCCTGCTGTCCAAGGGGACTCTAGAGTCTTCTCCAACACCACAGTTTGAAAGCATCAGTTCTTAACCAGTCAGACTTCTTTATGGTCAGACTCATGTCATCCATCCTGTATGGTCCATCCTGTATGGTCATCCATGACTACTGAAAAAAACATAGCTTTGACTATAGGGATCTTTGTCTGCAAAGTGATGTTTCTGCTTTTTGAGAGCTGCCCAAATAGAGCAATAGGAGAGAGCGGAGTTACTCAAATTGGGTTGCCTTTGAAGACCAGGTACTGCTGGTCTTCTCTCACCACTGTTGTACTATCCTAGACCGGACACACTCCAGGTTTTTTTCTTTTTTTTAAACCAAATCCTGGGGAGCTGGCAATACTCTCCTCTTCCTCCTGAAAAGCAGAGACTGGCTGCCGGGAAATGGACACAGGAAGACCTGCCATCACTTTTCACAAGGTTGTTGCTGCATCCAATTCTTCTAAACCTTTAGTGGGTAGAGGTAGCCAGGGTGCAGGCTTGGCTGGTCTGGCTTCAGGGTAAGGCTATGGAGGAGAAGCAGGCTACAAGCCTGTGTTTTGGTAAGCTTAGCATCACCTTTCCATGAAAATAATTCACTCTGTCTCTATTGAATAGTTACATCTTACATGTCTTCTTTAACCAGAAATTTGTAGAACCACAGCTCCTCAATTCATTTTGACTGGAAATTAGTTCTCAGACTCCAGCCAGGCAGAAGAGACAGCTAATCATCTTCTGCTTTATCTACTATACATAAATGGGATTCAGTTCAGTTCAGTCACTCAGTCGTGTCTGACTCTTTGCGACCCCATGAATCGCAGCATGCCAGGCCTCCCTGTCCATCACCAACTCCTGGAATTCACTCAGACTCATGTCCATCTAGTTGGTGATGCCATCTAGCCATCTCATCCTCTGTCGTCCCCTTCTCCTCCTGCCCCCAATCCCTCTCAGCATCAGTCTTTTCCAATGAGTCGACTCTTCTCATGAGGTGGCCAAAGTACTGGAGTTTCAGCTTCAGCATCATTCCCTCCAAAGAAATCCCAGGGCTGATCTCCTTCAGAATGGACTGGTTGGATCTCTTTGCAGTCCAAGGGACTTTCAAGAGTCTTCTCCAACACCACAATTCAAAAGCATCAATTCTTCGGCGCTCAGGCTTTCTTCACAGTCCAACTCTCACATCCATACGTGACCACTGGAAAAACCATAGCCTTGACTAGACGGACCTTTGTTTGCAAAGTAATGTCTCTGCTTTTCAATATGCTATCTAGGTTGGATTAGGATCCTTTTACTGCAAAAGCGTCATCTTCACCTGCATGTGCGTTTGTGCGCAGTTGCTTCAGTCCTCTCTGACTCTTTGCGACCCCATGGATTGTAGCCTGCCAGGCTCCTCTGTCCGTGGGATTCTCCAGGCAAAAATGCTGGAGTGCGTTGCCATGCGAGGATGGAACCCTGCGTCTCTCGTCTCCTGCATTGTCAGGGGGGTTCTTTACCACCAGCGTCACCTGGGAAGCCCTTTTTTACAGGTTGAATGTAACCATGGCCTTTTACGATAATACTTATTTTTCAGGTATGTAGTTTTGTAAATTACTTAGATTTATGGACTTCCCTGGTGGCTCAGACGGTAAAGCGTCTGCCTACAGTGTGCGAGACCTGGGTTCGATCCCTGGATCAGGAAGATCCTCTGGAGAAGGCAAGTACGCTTGCCTGGAAAATCCCATGGACGGAGGAGCGTAGTAGGCTACAGTCCATGGGGTCGCAAAGAGTCGGACATGACTGAGCGACTTCACTTCACTTTACTTTACAATACTGTATTGGTTTTGCCATACATCAACATGAATCCGCCACGGGTGTACACGTGTTCCCAATTCTGAACCCCCCTCCCACCTCCCTACAAAACGTTTTTCTTTTTACGTTTCCTTGCTACTGTAATGACTGTCACTCTTTACGGTACGGTGTCTTTAAAAATAGTTACTTAGGAATAAAGCTGAGTCGATTTAAAGAAAGTATTAATTACATAATAGCACAAGTGGTTTGCTGATAAAACAAAACTAAAGACACCACGGAGGCCGAATTTGGAAAATAGGTTCTGCAGAGATGAAGGAACCGGAGCAAGAACACTACGGAAGCCGGGAATGTCAAGAAATTAGAAGAAAAGGTGGCCCCGCCCCGCCGAAGCGCGGCGCAGTGCGCAGGCGCGGCGGCGCCCCACTGCGGGGCGCAGTTCTCAATGCGCACGCGCGGCCGTCGGCGTGGTCCCCATGGAGCTGCTTTGGCCGACCCGGCGACGCCGCTAGCTTCCGAAATGAGCACTGCCGAGGCCGACCGCTGGGCGTGGCTGCTGGTGCTCAGCTTCGTGTTTGGGTGCAATGTGCTCAGGATCCTCCTCCCATCCTTCTCCTTCTTCGTAAGTGGCTATCTGGCCCTCCGGGGACCGGTGGGGTCGCAGCTTCGGTCCTCGGCCAACCTGCGGTAGACATAGGGGTCTCTAGCTGGCCGCCTGAGGGCCGGATTCGGCCTGCTGAGGCGTCTCGGTTGGGCTGTTCTGTGTTCTAAGATGTTTTTGAGTGTGCCATAGTTTGGGTACAAAGCTTTACCCCTAAATCTGGGTTTCTGGATTCTCGGTGAGAAAAACAAAGCATAATAACCTGCCCACACTTGGCCACGTTTTCACGTGGCAGCAGCCCTAAGCTTGGAGTGTGCCCAGTGCCTTTCTGCCCGCCTCCCGCCTCGTTTCTGTTATCCTCTTGCCCCTGGGGGCGGAGAGCAGGCTTCGGGCGCTGAGGGCCAGTGCCCGCAGCTCGGCAGCCGGGGCCCCGGGAGGTCCCGCCTTGTCGCTTGGAGTGTCTACTGGACCAGGTCCCAAGGGATGGGTCTCAGGGTGCGGGGCTCCCATTCTTGGGGCGGGAGGGGTTGGAGCCAGCATAGACAGAGAATCGCAGTGCTCTTCGTGTTGTTTCCGTTTCCCGGAGGAGCCACGGCCACCGCGGGGCACTTTGCGGGGCATTTTGCCCATCGTGAGTACACTTCCTCGTGTTCAGTCGCCAGGACTGCTGCTACTGTCATCCCATCCTCCTATACCTCCCAGAGGAGGTGTCTGGCCCAGAGTCTAGTAGTTGTATTAAATCATCCAGCTGGTGACGGATGGCTGGAGATTTGATCTTTGGTTTGTGATCCTCCAAGGTCTGCCCTTCTGGATCATGAATATGGATGGGCTTGGGTGGCACATTTGATGGGAGGTGTGTGGGGGAAACGTAGGGAGCTGTTCCCCGGGGCAGGGCGCCCTCTGTATGCCCACAGTGGGACTGAGGAGCTGTCAGACTCAGACCCAGGCTTCAAACGTGGCGTGCACCACACTAGCAGTATGCAGGGAACTCAGTTCTGTTTTCTCCAGATATAAATCTGCGGCGGCGGCGATGGTCGGGTATTTAAAGATAGACAAGATTTCTACTTCTTTTTCTTTTACTCTACCCTGGAAAAGACCCTGATGCTGGGAAAGATTGAGGGCTGGAGGAGAAGGGGGCGACAGAAGATGAGATGGTTGGATGGCATCACCGATTCGATGGGCATGAGTTTGAGCAAGCTCCAAGAGATAGTGAAGGACAAGGAAGCCCAGCGTGCTGCAGTCCATGGGGTCAGAAAGAACCGGGCACGACTGAGCGACTGAACAACAGCTGGTGTCCACCGAGTGCCTGTTTTATGTAAAACCCTATTCTAGGACCTTACCACCCAAATTGCCCTGTCAGTGTGTTAAGTCACTTCAGTCGTGTCCATCTTTTTGTGACCCATGAACTGTAGCCCACCAAGCTCCTCTGTCCCTGGGATTCTCCAGGCAAGAATACTGGAGTGGTGGTAGCCATTTCCTCCTCCAGGGGATCTTCCTGACCCAGGGAATGAACCCGCAACTCTTATGTCTCTTGCTTTGGCAGGTGGGTTCTTTACCACTACCACCACCTTGCCCTGAGGCATGGGGAATTCAGTCTTAATCCCATCCCCCGTTCAGAATTTTTCCTGATGCTGCCTTGTCTTTAAGATGATGTCCCAAGTACTTAGCATTGCATAAAATACCCTTGAAGAGCAGGCCCTTGCCCACTTTTCTTTCATTTTATTTTTTAAAAAATTGTGGTAAAATATACATAGCATGAAATTGACCACTTTAACTTTTTAGGTACATAGTTCAGTGGCATTGAGTCTGTTCACATCGCTGTGCAGCTATCACCACCATCCATCTCCAGAAGACCTGCAGCTTCCTAAACAGACTCTCTCCCCACTGAACAGGGGAGTTAGCCCCGTGCTGCTTCCCCCCACACCTGGCAACCACCAGTGTACTCTCTTGTCTCTCTGAGTTTGACTCTTCTAGGCACCTCGTATAAGTGAAGTCATATTTTTCTGTCTTATATTTCATGTCCTTTTCTGTCTGGCTTATTTCTTCACTCAGCATAGTGTCTTTAGGGTTCATCCCTTTTGTAGCCTGTGTGAGGATTTCCTTCTTTTTTAAGGCCAAATAATATTCCATTGTATTTGGAGTAGGAAATGGCAACCCACTCCAGTATCCCTTCCTGGAAAATTCCGTGGACAGAGAAGCCTGGTAGGCTATAGTCCATGGGGTCGAAAAGAGTTGGACACGACAGAGCGACTGAGCATGCACTTATGTATATACTGCATTTTGTTTTTCACTCATCTTTTGATGGACATGGGGGTCGTTTCCATCTTTTGGCTGTTGTGAGTAATGCTGTCGGAACGTTGGTGTATGTGTTTATTTGAATCTGCTTTCACTTCTCTTGGGTAAATATCCAGAAGTAGAATTGCTGGATCATACAGTAATTCTATTTTTATTTTTTTTGAGAAGCTGCCATACTGTTTTCCACAGTAGCTACATCAGTTAAATTCTCATCATTTCAATTTCTCCACATTCTCCATCACTTGTTATTTTTAGGTTATTATATTTTTCTTTTTGAATAATAGACATCCTAACGGATGCTGAGTGGCTTATCTTCATTTTCCTAATGATCAGTGATGTTGAATACCATCTCATGTGTTTATCGGCTATCAGTATATGGAACATGTCTATTCTGATCTGTGGCCTTTTTTCTGGCCATGCCACATGGCTTGTGGGATTTTGGTTCTCTGATTAGGGACTGAACCTGGACCCTCAGCCCTCTCAGTTAGAGCTAGTGAGTGGAGTGCTAACTGCTGGACCATCAGAATTCCCTGTGGGCCATTTTTCCATGGGGCTTCAGGAGCTGTCCCTAGGAGAAGGGTGCCCTCTGCAGGTGCACCTCCAGAGTAAGGGGCTATGTTTTGATAGTTGAGTTAGAAGGTGGCTCAGACAGGGCTTCCCTCCTAGTTCAGTCAGTAAAGACTCTGCCTGCAGTGCAGGAGACCCAGGTTCAATCCCTGGGTCGGGAAGATCCCCTGGAGAAGGAAATGGCTACCCACTCCAGTATTCTTGCCTGGAAAATCCCATGGACAGAGGAGACTGGTGGGCTGCAGTCCATGGGGTTGCAAAGAGTCGGGCATGACTGAGTGACTAACACTTCACTTCTTCACTCAGACGGTAAAGAATCTGCCTCCAAAGCAGGAGTCTTGGGTTTGATCCCTGGATCAGGAAGATCCCCTGGAGAAAGAAATGGCTACCCACTGTAGTATTCTTGCCTGGAGAATTCCATGGACAGAGGAGCCTGGCAAGCTACAGTCCATGGGGTCACAGAGTTGGACACAACTGAGAGACTAACACTTTCACTAGAAGTTTTTTATATAGTCTGGATATTAACTCCTTATTAAATATATGACTTGCAGGTTTTTCTCCCATTTTGTGTGTTGCCTGGCACACCTATAGAAACACCTAGATTCTCTTGACGTACCCCCATCTCTCTCCGCCTCGTGTTGGCTGCTGCTGCTTAGTCACTTCACCTGTGTTCGACTCTGCAACCGTATGGACTATAGCCTGCTAGGCTCCTCTGTCCATGGCATTCTCCAGGCAAGAATACTGGAGAGGATTGCCACACCCTCCTCCATCAAACCTCATCTTACAACCACGTACAAAACTAATCTCAGTTGTTCAAAGAGGCTGTTGATTTTGTATTCCTCAGTGAATTGTTCTGGGCTTCCCAGGTGGCTCAGTGGTAACAAATCCACCTGCAATGCAGGAGATGCAAGTAATTTTTTAAAATTAATTTATTCTTTAATTGAAGGGTAATTGCTTTACAGAATTTTGTTTTCTGTCAAACCTCAACACGAATCAGCCATAGTTATATATATATATATATATATATCCCCTCCCTTTTGAACCTCCTTTCCATCTCCCTTCCCATCCCACCCCTCTAGGTCGATACAGGGCCCCTGTTTGAGTTTTCTGAGATATACAGCAAATTCCTGTTGGTTATCTATTTTACATATGATAATGTAAGTTTCCATGTTATTCTCTCCATACATCTCACCCTTTCTTCTCCTCTCCCTATGTCCGTAAGTCTGTTCTCTATGTCTGTTTCTTCACCGCTGTCCTGCAAATAAATTCTTCAGTACCATTTTTCTAGATTCTGTATATATTCATTAGTATACAATACTTATCTTTCTCTTCTGACTTACTTCACTCCGTGTAATAGGCTCTAGTTTCATCCATCTCATTAGAACTGACTCAAATGCATTCCCTTTTATGGCTGAGTAATATTCCATGGTGTATATGTACCACAACTTCTTTATCCATTCATCTGTCAGTGGACATCTAGGTTGCTCCCATGTTCTAGCTATTGTAAATAGTGCTGCAATGAACAATGGGATACATGTATCTCCTTCAATTTTGGTTTCCTCAGGGTATATGCCTAGGAGTGGGATTGTTGGGTTATATGGTGGTTTTATTCCTAGTTTTTAAAGGAATCTCCATATAGTCTTCCATAGTGGCTGTATCAATTTACATTCCCCCCAACAGTGCAAGAGCGCTCCCTTTTCTCCACTTCCACTCCAGCATTTATTGTTTGTAGACTTTTTGATGATGGCCATTCTGACTGGTGTGAGGTGATATCTCACTGTAGTTTTGACTTGCATTTCTCTAATAATGAGCGATGTTGAACATCTTTTCCTTTGTTAGCCATCTGTATGTCGTCTTTGGAGAAATGTCTGTTTAGGTCTTTTCCCCACTTTTTGATTGGGTTGCTTGTCTTTCAGGAGATGTGAGTTTAATCCCTGAATCAGGAAGGTCCCCTGGAGAAGGAAATGGCACCCCACTCCAGGGTTCTTGCCTGGGAAATCCCATAGATAGAGAAGCCTGGCGGGCTACCGTCCATGGGGTCGAGAAGGAGTAACACAACTTAGCGACTAAACAAACAAAAATCACAGCTATGAATAAGACCTGTCACCATCTCCAGCTCCTTCCCCAAGCTTACAGCAAACCTAAGCCCTGCAGCTTCCACATTCTCGTAAGAAATTGTTGCTGCAGTATGCATATGCATGAGGCTTGCGCCTGGTTAGATGGCTGTTTGTCATTCAGGTGAAAGATACTGGGCTTGTCCTTGGACCCGGGTCATATCCTTTTGCTGCATCCTACTGCTGTATAGCCTCTCTAATCTGAAGCCAGTTGTTGCTGTTGTTCAGTCGCTAAGTTGTGTCTGACTGTTATCAGCCTCATGAACTGCAGCACACCAGGCTTCTCTGTCCTTCACCATCTCCTGGAGTTTGCTCAAACTCATGTCCATTGAGTCGATGATGTTATCCAACCATCTCGTCCTGTGTTGCTTCCTTCCCCTGCCCTCAATCTCATCAGTCTTTTCCAGTGAGTTGGCTCTTCACATCAGGTGCCAAAAGTATTGGAGCTTCAGTGTCAGCATCAGTCCTTCCAATGAATATTAAAGGTTGATTTCCTTTAGGATTGCAGTCTCTCAAGAGTCTTCTCCAACACCACAGTTCAAAAGCATCAGTTCTTTGGCATTCAGCCTTCTTTATGGTCCAGCTCTCACATCCATACAAGACTACTGGAAAAGCCATAGCTTGATTATGAGGACCTTTGTTGGCAAAGTGATGTCTCTACTTTTTAATGTGCTAGTCTAGGTTTGTCATAGCTTTCCTTCCAAGGGGCAAGTGTCTTAATTTCATGGCTGCAGTCACCATCTGCAGTGATTTTGGAGCCCAAGAAAATGAAATCTGTCACTGCTTCCTCTTTTCCCCTTTGTTTGTCCTAAAGTGGGGAATCAGTAGGGTAATCGCCACAACAATCAAGGTAAAGAATATCTCTGTGACCTCTGAAAGTCCTTTTCCCCACCCAGCAGTTTCTTGGTTTACAAAGTTTAAGCAGCATCTATGAACTCCTTCCTCTTAAGATGATTCTGTGGTTTTAGAGCTAGTTGGGCACACTCCTGTGTTCTTCTCTAGGGTGGATCTGGCTGGAGTGTATGTCCTTTAGTTAGAGTGTAGGGCAGTGGTCAGTCCAGGGCAGAGAGGACAAGACGAGCAGAGTGGAGCTCCTGCTGCAGGCTCGAGGCCTGCAGGAGGCTACGCAGTGGTAAACACGGTGTGCTGCGGCGCAGGTGCCCTCTGGCCACCGAAGGGCCTCATTGCTTGGGTGCCGGAAAGCGGCCCTGGTGGGGCGTTGAGGGGAGGGGCGTGTCTGCGCACCTGGAACTGAAGAGTCACCATACTGTGTGCCGGGCAGCGGGCATCAGGGCTAGGGAACAGACTCAGTTATTGTGCACCTGCTATGTACCAGTACGCTGAAATATGTTTATATTTTTAAAAATTTGAAACAAACACAGATGTACAGAAAAGCTCAATAGAACTGGTTTTGTTTCCTGAGCCATTTGAAAGTTAATTGTCACCTTGAACACCCTCTTTCTCTCTCCCCGATGGTTTAGTGTATAAACAGCGGCCTCGTCCACAGCCCAAACATTAGGTACGATCCTCCTGTCCCATTCAGGGTTCTCTGTCCTGACCAGGTCCTTCCGAGCAGAAGGACCTTAGTCAGCGTCGTGTGTAGTGCACACTTGTCAGGCCTCTCTAATCTGGAAGGAGTCTTGGTCCTTTTCTGACTTGTGTGGCTGACATGCCCGAGGATCGCAGGGCAGTGGTGTTGCACGGTGGCGTTCTGTGGATGTCTCTGTCCGCTGTTGGTGGGTTTGTCACAGGAAGGATGCTGTGTTTCATTACATCTCATCAAGTGCTGTGGGCATGGATTTGGGGATGTCCACGCATCACTCGGGGCCAATCCCGAGGGATTCTTAGTCCCCTACGAGGTCGCCTGTGGACCTCTGTGTGTCCCTGTGAGAGTGGTCACCGCTCTCTCCCCTCACTCTCCTGGGACTCTCACTCGTCCTGGTCAGTTTGGCACCACCTGGCAGCCACTGCCATCTGGAGTCTGGGCTGCTGGCGTTCCTGGCAGGTTTGTGTGTGTGTGTGTGTGTTGGGGGGTGGTGCCTGGGAAGGGCGTCGGGGGTGAGAGTGGGTCCCTTCCACTATCTGGGTGCTAGGAACACCTTGGGGAGGGCGCCTGGGCCAGCTGCTTCCCATGGGGGCCCTGGCTGTGCAGGCGAATCCTTTGCAAACATTTATGTCTGTTACTGCCTCTGTCTCTATGTCTGGAAAGTCACGTGTCTCCAATTTTAATCTACCCCTGCAGGACTCATTCTAGTTCTCTACAGAGTTGTATTTCTCACACCCTTTTCTAACAGTGGGAACACTGCTACCGTTATCCTCAGTAGGTTTACTTGACTAGCTCAATGCTTTGTAAATGATCCTTGGTCTCCAGCACCGCCCCATCCCTCTCTGGGGCTCTGACACCATGATAGGCGGGGTTCCTTCTTCCTGTCATGTATGCTTATATAAGCCCCCCTCACCTGCTGGGACTCTGACTCTCATGCCAGGCAGCTCCTCTGTGGGAGTGCTGTCTTCACCACTTCATCCCTGACACCCAGCACCCACCCCTGCTCTGCCCTAATTGAGGACAGAATTGAATTCTTAAGGGTGAGAAGAGGATGCGGGATCCTTGCCGCCTGAGTGCAGCTCTGGGGGTGGAATCAGCATTCACTCTATAATCAGAGTTTTACAGTACACAAATGTACATAGCAGCCGAAGGAAGGGCATAGTTGACAGGAGACTCGCCTGCAAGGAGTCTTTATCTGTGCGGTGATTGTGGGCAGCATGCCCAGGACGTGCAGCAAAGCCAGGCTGTGAAGGTAAAGGGCAGCTTGCCCAGGGGCAGGAGGCAGCAAGCCGATAGGACAGAGGAGGAGGAGGAGGTGGGGGACAAGGCCCTGACCCCGCTGTTTCCTTCCCCAGATGTCCCGGGTGCTGCAGAAGGATGCAGAGCAGGAGTCCCAGATGCGGGCGGAGATCCAGGGCATGAAGCAGGAGCTCTCCACTGTCAACATGATGGACGAGTTCGCCAGATATGCCAGGCTGGAGAGGAAGATCAACAAGATGACGGATAAACTCAAAACTCATGGTACTGTGCTCAGCTGTAGCCTGGAAAGCTTTGTAAGAGCTGGTTCACAGAGAAGCCTTTATATGAAGATGCATAGCGTACACCCTTTGAGCTTCAATGTTCTGATGTTGATGGAGAGTTTTAAGTTGTCTGGAAGAGACCTGACAATAATTCTTACTTTCTCCTTAGTTTGCTGATGAACCTTTGCTTTCTAAACACAGAAACCTGGGAATTCCCTGGTGGTCCAGTGGTTAGGACTCTGCACTTTCACTGCTGGGGCCCCAGGTTCCATCCCTAGTCTGGAAACTAAGATCACGCAAGCCTCGAGGTGTGGCCAAAAAAAATTTTTTTTTAACTCAAAAAACAAAAAAACCCACACAGAAAGCTCTAACATCCTCTTAGATTTTCTTCATTCTCTGTAGGCTGATACTCTCAAATTTAACACTTTTCTGAGAGAAGCCCAGGAAAATCTTACAGTGAATTTTCAAGGGCTTTTGTGAACACTCTCTAAAAACTGCCCAGGAGTCTCCTTATCTGAGTGTTGACTTCAGGGTGGGGATCAGGTCTTACTCAGCCACTCTTCCTAACTCTCTCATGGGGTGGAGAGGAGGTCAGCCTGCGTGCCAGGAGTGTGTGTGGCTCATAAAACATGGCGAGGGGGCCTCCCCAGGCCTGAGACAAACTAGACTGGGTTAGTGTCCTGTGTGGGCTGGGAAGTCTGGAAAGAAAGTATAGTTCCGTTGGTTAAGTGCATTGTAAAATGAATCTCTGATTTAGATGAATAGTTTTAAGAGTTTTTAAAATTAAAGCTTCAGATCTCATAATCTGTGAGTAATTCTATTTTAAATAATGGCATAGTGGGTGATTTTAAAGAAATTCCATTTTATATGTTCTAAGCATGTTGAGCAAATGTTGCATACATAGAAAATATTTAATGAGAGGAAAAAACATTTCTGTGTTCTTGAATATTTTCTTCATTTTTTTGTTTGTTTTGTTTTAGGACTGATATCATTTGTTTTTCCTTTCAGTGAAAGCACGGACAGCTCAGTTGGCCAAGATAAAATGGGTTATAAGTGTTGCCTTCTACATATTGCAAGTAAGTGTCCTGTTTTGTCACCTGGGGTCATTGAAGTCCTCCAAAACCGTGTGACCCAGAGTCCAGGCCTGGGAATTCAGGCTTTCCCACTTTCAGCTGCCGGCTGGTCCTGCTAGTGTGTGACTCTGAACACTGTGAATTTCTAAGTTAGATTTTTTAAAAAGCGCCTTTCTTCCTCTTAGTCTCTTTTAGCTTTTTGTTGTTGTTGTTCAGTCACTAAGTTGTGTCTGACTCTGCAACCCCATGGACTGCAGCACGCCAGGCTTCGCTGTCCTTTACTATTTTCCAGAGTTTGCTCAGACTCATGTCCATTGAGTCAGTGATGCCATCCAACCGTCTTATCCTCTTCTGTTCTCCTCCTGCCTTCAGTCTTTTCCAGTATCAGGGTCTTTTCCAGTGAGTCAGCTCTTCACATCAGGTGACGCAAGTATTGGAGTTTCAGCTTCAGCATCAGTCCTTCTGGTGAATATTCAGGGTTGTTTTCCTTTAACGTTGACTGGTGGTTTGATCTCCTTGCTATCCAAGGGATTCTCAAGAGTCTTCTCCAGCACTACAATTAGAAAACATCAATTCTTCAGCACTCCACCTTCTTTATGGTCCAACTTTCACATCTGTACCTGACTGCTGGAAAACCATAGCTTTCATTATATAGACCTTCGTCAGCAAAGTGATGCCTCTGCTTTTTAGCATGCTGTCTAGGTTTGTCATAGCTTTTCTTTTTAGCAAGCATCTTTTAATTTCGTGGCTGCAGTCACCGTCCACAGTGATTTTGGAGCCCAAGAAAATAAAATCTGTCACTCTTTCTACTTTTTCTGCATGTATTTGCCATGAAGTGATGGGACAAGATGCCATGATCTTAGTTTTTTGAATGTTGAGTTTCAAGCTAGCTTTTTCACTCTCCTCTTTCACCCTCATTAAGAAGCTCTTTAGTTCCTCTTTGCTTTCTGCCATTAGAGTGGTGTCATCTGCCTGTCTGAGGTTGTGGATATTTCTCCTGGCTAGCCTCTCCAGTATTCTTGCCCGGAGAATTCCATGGACAGAGGAACCTGGAGGGCTACAGTTGATGGTATCTGTAGTCAGACGGGACTGAGCTTTTCTCTTTAAGAATTGTTAAATGTTGGAATTTTTTTAGCACATGAGCTTTTCTGGAGTTCTTTCATGTTGCAGTGTTGGGAGCCTGGGGGATCAAGTCAGAGAGCTTATTATTATTTTTTCATCTTCCTATGTGCTTTTATTTATTTTGTTATTGGCGGATAATTACTTTACAGTGTTGTGGTGGGCTCTGCCATACATCAGTGCAAATCAGTCATAATTATATACTTATATCTTCTTCCTTTCGAGCCTGCCTTCTGCCTCTGTTCCGCCCCTCTAGGTCATCACAGTGCCTCGCTGGGCTCTGTTGTGCTGCACAGCAGCTTCTCACTAGCCCTCTGTTTTACACATGATGGTCTGTATATATCAGTGTTGCTCTCTCTTTTCCAGCCTCTCCTTCCCTTGCTGTGGAGTCCACCAGTCCTTTCTCTGAATCTTTTTTTTCTTCTCTGTAATAGGTTCATCAGTACTGTTTTTCTAGATTTCACATACATGCGTTAATATTTGATATTTATTTTTCTCTTTCTGACTTTGTATAACAGGCTCTAGGTTCATCCACCTCACTACAGTGGACTCAGCTTCATTCCTTTTTATGGCTGAATAATATTTCATTGTGTGTATGTACCACAGCTCCTTTATCCATTCATCTGTTGATCGCCATCTCGGTTGCTTCCATGTCCTGGCTATTGTAAACAGTGCTGCAGTGAACACCGGAGTGTGTGTGTGTCTTTCTGGATTGTGGCTTCTCTGGGTATATGCCCAGCAGTGGGATTGCTGAGTCACATGGTAGTAGTTTTGTTCCTAGTCTCCATGCTATTCTCCATAGTGGCTGTACCAATTTACATCCGCACCAACAGTGTGGTAGGGTTCCTTTTTCTCTGCATCCTCTCCAGCATTCATTGTCTGTTGCTACTGTTGTGTAGTCACCAAGGCGTGTTTAGTGCCAAGTCTTTTGTGACCCCGTGGACTGGAGCCCACCAGACTCCTCTGTCCATGGAATTTTCCAGGCAAGAACACTGGAGTGGGTAGCCATTTCCTTCTCCAGGGGATCTTCTGACTGAGGGATCAAACTTGGGTCTCCTGCCTTGACTGACAGATTCTTCACCGTCTGAGCCACCCAGGGAAACCCTTTATTGTTTGTAGTTGGTAGCTTATTTAGACATTATATTTTCCAAGCTGGTCAGTGATGTGGCAGTTGCTCGTCACCCATGTAGATGACGAGTAGCTATCTTTTCCAGTCAGGGGACACCTTATTCTCACCCAAGTCTAACACCATTGCTTCCCACCTTTCTCATCTGGTGGATTTTTCCTTGTTTCGTTTCTCGCCCCTGCTCCTCTCCCTCCCACCCTGAGGTTGTGGATGGGCTGCACAAGAGGCTAGAAGCTGCTTTAAATGATCTCCGAGTGTCAGTGCTGGGAGCCCTGCCCACCACAGTGCCGGTGGTCTGGAGTGTGTGAGGACTTTGATCCTGGACTGTCACTTTGCTATAAGAGAGGTTTCACAGGGACAGGAGTTGGGAGAGCCGTGCTCTTGGATCTGGTCACCTGGGTGGCATTTTCAGGACTATGGAGAGGACGGAAGACAGCTGATAGAATGCTGCTGGGAAGGGAGGAGCCATTGAACTTCACAGGGCTCACCACTGCGCTTGGGTTGAGGATGGGAGGAGTAGCTAGTTTTCTTAAGGTCCGAGAGACATCACTTTTGTCACAAACGAGGTGTATTTAGCATAAGCTGGCCACTTTGGGGAGTTGCTTAATGGGAAGGGAACACCTACACTGTGGGCGACCTTGGATAGTGTATCAGCTAATTTAGTCGTGTGTGTGGATGGTGAGGACTGGATTGGCCAGGAGTGAGGTCACTGATTGGGAGTTTCCTTAGTTTGTCTTCCTGTTGCCTTGTGTTCCGTGGTGGTGGGTCATGTGTCTCTGCTCACCAGCCGTGTCTCTGCAGGCTGCCCTGATGGTCTCGCTCATCTGGAAGTATTACTCTGTCCCTGTGGCTGTGGTGCCAAGCAAGTGGATCACTCCCCTGGACCGCCTGGTAGCATTTCCTACGAGGGTCGCAGGTGAGAGGGTTCTGGCAAGTGTGGTGGGGGAGCGTGGCTAAGGCTGATGTGGGGCGTCTGCAGTCAGGTGACCTCCCCCTGCCGCCTGGGGTGAATAGTGCTTGTGTCTGCCCCTCCCACGAGTCTTGCCATGAAGAAGCCAACACCAGGAGAATTTACTTAACTAGTCCAGCATGACCGAACTGTGAACTAGCAGAGCTGTAATTCAGCCCAGGCCTGCCTCTGCAGTCCAAGGCCAATACCGTGATCTGATAGCCGTTTTTTGAAACACCACTTCTAATTCCCAGATTCAGTGGCTCCTTTTGAATTCACACTATGCTTAGTCCCTCAGCAGCATTTCCTGCTGTTGGCCATTCTTTCGCTTTTGAAAGAATTTTCTTTCAGATGTTAAAATCAGTCCATGTCATGGGAATTCCCTGGCAGTCCAGTGATTAGGAATCTGTGCTTCCACTGCATGGGGCTCGGGTTCAATCCCTGGCTGGGAAACTAACGTCCTACATGCTGCCTGGCATGGCCAAAAAGAGGAAAATTAGTGCATGTGTTTGTAGAATGAATAGAAATATCAGAAAAAAAAATTTTAAAGACTCATTAGCTATGGATTGCCCTCTTAACATTGTGGTGTATTTTTTACAGTCTTCTTTGCTATATATTTTTATACAGTAAAGGTTATCTGGCACATACAATTTTTACCCTTCCTGTTATTTAAGCCTTTTCCCACATCGGGCTTCCCTAGTGGCTCAGACAGTAAAGAATCTGCCTGCAATGTGGGAGACCTGGGTTCGATCCCTGGGTTGGGAAGATCCCCTGGAGAAGGGAATGGCCAGCCACTCCAGTATTCTGGCCTGGAGAATTCCATGGACTGTATAGTCCATGGGGTCACAAGGGTTGGACACGACTGAGTGACATTCATTCTCCCATATCATTAAGTTTCTTCACATTCAGTTCACTTCAGTTCAGTTCAGTTGCTCAGTCGTGTCCGACTCTTTTCGACCCCATGAATCGCAGCACGCCAGGCCTCCCTGTCCATCACCAACTCCCGGAGTTCACTCAGACTCACGTCCATCGAGTCAGTGACGCCATCCAGCCATCTCATCCTCTGTTGTCCCCTTCTCCTCCTGCCCCCAATCCCTCTCAGCATCAGAGTCTTACTGAAATGCTGCTGACTATGCTGAGAGGGCAGCTTACAGAGTTTCTTTATGAAGGAACTTGGAGTAGCTGTTCTTCATTTAGGTGTATTATCATTTATTAATTTCCCTGCTAAAGGACATTTATTTCAGTCTGAATTGTTGCTGTGGAGTGGATGTTGTAGTACACGTGCTGCTTGGCCAGTCTCCGGCTGTGATTTGTGGTCACACTGGAGGTGAATTACTATATCAGCTTAGCCAACCCCCTTCCTTCCCCTCCTCTTCCTCCTTTCTGGATTCAGCCAGGAGGCCACGGCCGGTGGTTCTCAGTGGTCCTGAGCTGAGGAGCTAAGAGGCCACCCTTCCACTCATCTTGTGGCCTGCCGTCCTGTCTCTCAGCCATCAGTGGGGCAGGGAAAGCCCAGGTAGACATTGCTCCGTGTTTGTAATGCTTTTGTGAGAAGGGAAAGACAAGTGGTCTGAGAGGGTGGTCCTACAGTCAGTTAATATCATAAATAATGATGCACAGCTCTCAGGCAGGAAAGAGAAATTCAAATCATAGTTTATTGTTCTGAGTAATTCCTGCAGGTCCGTGAATTGGTAGAAAGCATGATCAGTTTGAACCCGTGAAACACAAACTTAGACCTAGCCCAGCATGACTCAGAGAGGACTGGCGTGCTCCGTTTCCCAGAAGTCAAAGGCAGCAGGGGCAGGAAATGTGGGCAGCATTCCTGCATGCTCTCATGTTGAATTTCTTTGTTTTTAGGTGGTGTTGGAATTACCTGTTGGATTTTAGTCTGTAACAAAGTTGTGGCTATTGTGCTTCACCCTTTCAGCTGAAAATGAAGATGAATTCAACTACAGCACTTTCAAAAACAAATTTTCATTTAGGAGGTTGCAAGTGTGATTTATACTTTTTTTTTTTTTTAAAGAGACACAGCCACAGATTAGTTGTCGTTGGACATGTTTATTCTTGGACTTCATGTTGAGATTCTTAGAAGAAAAGGTCAGTCTCACATGTGTGCGCTGGCCACCAGGGCACCAGATTTGTGACGAGAAGTGTGTGACATTATGGGCTACACGTTGTTACTTGTGATCTGCACTTGTGACATGTTTTAAAGGTCATCTTGCCATCTGGAAAGTCAGACTTTTCTAGTAACGTAAGTGCTTTAAAGAGTTGGAGCTATTTTTAAGCCCTATTACCAAGTAGCTTAATTTTAATACCACTACCAGAATTTGAAAATTTGTGTTTTAATTTCATGCAGTAGTACTGGGAGAGTAACACTAATTGACAGTGCTCTTTTCGTCCTCTGTTTCGAATGTCATTTGTTGAGCAAACCTTCAGATATTGTCTACTTATTTGAAGCGAATGTTTCATTGCTGTGTTTTATAAATGTATTCATGAACCCATAACACATTGTTTTATGCTTAAACTGTTTTATAAAGTATTTCCAATGAAGGGTATTTTTTAAAGCATATAATTTTTATGCTTGTAGAATGGAAGGAAGTTAAAAAACAAGCTAGGACCCCTGATTAAATTACTCTGAATGACTGTGTGTTTTCCCCATCAAGTAAAATTCTGCTAAGTATTTTTTAAAACACTTTTTTCTAATTAAAACTTTTACAAGCGCTTGTGTGACTTCGTTCCTTATGGCCACTTTTTGCTACGACTGATCTGTGGTGGGAGCTTGCACCGATGACTAAGTGGGACTCAGTCCTGTAAAGCCAAATACTAACGTGAGTTTTTGTTTTGTTTTTAAAGTATTTATTTGAATTGAAGTTTAAGTGCTTTACGACGTTGTGTTAGTTTCTGCTGTACAACAGCATGAGTCAGCTCTATGTAGACATATATCCCCTCCTCCTTGAGCCTTCCTCCCACCCGCCTGTCGCAGCCCTCTAGGTCATCGCAGAGCACCGAGCTGAGCTCCCTGCGCTTCTCAGCGGCTTCCCACTAGCTGTTTTACATGTGCTTGTGTGCGCGTCCCTGCTCCTCTCGCAGTCTGTCCTCTCCTTCCCCTGCTATGTCCACTGGTCCACTCTCTGCACACGTGTCTGTTCTGCCCTGTGGAGAGGTTCATCAGTACCGTTTTTCTGGATTCTGTATATATGTGTTAATATGTGATATTTGTTTTTCTCCTTCTGACTTCATGCTGTATGACAGACTCTAGGTCCATCTGCATCACTGCAGATGGCCCAGTTTCTTTCCTTTTTCTGGCTGAATACTCTGTTATGTACATGTACCACATCTTCTCTATTGCTTCCTCTGTCAATGGATTTCTAGGTTGCTTTCATGTAGCACGAGTTTTAAAAAATCATGTGTGTATCCTTGTACTCCCTGATGCTGTGATAAGTAAGCTCATTATTGTTTCTGCTGATCATTCTATGAAGGGACCAAGCACTGTGTTGCTTCAGTTGGGCATCACCAGAGTGGGTTTCGGGTTCCTCTCTGACTCACTCAGCCCCAGGCTGCCCCAGCTCTGGAGGTGATGCAGAACGGGCAAGACAGCCATGCTTACAGCCAACACCAGAGTCCACCATCTGGTCACCTCACAGGGTATGTTTCAGCTGCACAGGATGAGCTGCTGACCTCGTCCTCATCAGTGGAGGCAATTACAGCAGCACAAGGAAGCTGCAGGGTCTCGGGCCCCTAGGAAGCCATATGCCCAGTGTGATTTTATGAGCTGTAGGCATAAATGGCAGGTGACACAGTCCACAGTCGGGTGGCCAGGTATCCTCCCCAGGCCCATCCTGGGATCACTAATCCATGAAAGTCTCCTGGGCTAGATCCTCATTTCTCTACTAAGGATATAGTCTTTCTGCACGCATTTTGACAAATTTCACTGAGGCTAGGAGAAAAAGTTTATAATTCACAGCTGTTCCCTTTTTTCTGCCGGGAGCCAGCGTGAGGAATCCCGCCCGTGGCAAAGGTCATGAGGAAGAAAGCCAGACATACGCAAAGGCGTGATCTGGCTTCAGGGGTTCCCCCTGGGTTTTCCTGAACATCTACCCCCCAAAACCAGAGTCTGCCTGCCTTATTGTACTGTGCTTTCCCCTCTTCTGCCTCTAAAAGGAATTAACCTAGGGCTCCAGTTAACAGTCTCCTGCATATAAAAAAAATGTCTCGGTTTAAACCCCTCTGATAGCTTTCTAACTTATCTGATCGGTCTGCCTGGACTTTTACAACTTGTGAATTGTTTATAGCCCCCCAATCGCGAGAGGCACAAAGCTTAAAGCATCTTAAAGATACAAAGCCTTTTTCTAAAGAGCTAAAAATTACATTGGTGACAGGTTTCACTGTTGAGTCAATGACTGCTGCTAGGCTTCCATATTCTTTATCTTTTAGGCACCTGAAGGATATTAATCAATGTAATTGGGATATAGAAAAAGGAATATAGTAGTTTTGATGTTAGCAACACTAGACTTTTGAGTTAATTACTTTTCTCTTTGTTATAAATCACTGTACTTCTTTCATTGTTATAAATTGTCGTGTCCTTGCTATGTAAGAATGTAACTTTATTTAGTGCTTTCTGAGAGTGGCACCAGACTTTGGGAAGAACAACACTATTAAGGCAAATAAGTCTTCTGGTTGACAAACCCTTATCAGAAAAGGGCCATAAAATGTTAATTGGCCTTCTGGGCAGAAGATGATGTAAATCACCTAAGACTTATGTATACAACTAGGTATGCAGAGAGAAAGCCTGGTCTCGATAGAGTCAGGGCTGCTGATGCTGCATAATTTTGTATTATCCATTGATCTCTATGTACAATCAAAAGTATATAAGGCCTTTCCGGACAATAGAGGATGGCCAGTCACTGGAAAGACTGGTTTCCCCCGTGTCTTTTCTTACTCTCTTTTCTGGCTGAATTCCCATCTGGGGCGTGGAGGCTCGTCATGTCTGCTTACTTGTCCTGGCTTCTAAGACCCATGAGAGAGGAAGCCCAAGGCGGGGCACCCTCTGCTATTCAAACAGGCACCAGTGGCCTAATGTAGATGGTACACATCTCTTGTCCTGAGGTTTTATTAGTTCTCCACGTAAACCAAGTTACTCAGCCTCTTTTCTCCACTAAATTTCCCACTACACTAAATCTCTCTTATATTTCTAAATAAGTTTTTCCTTGCCTACGCCGTCCCCGCTTCGAATTACCCTGGATCCACCGGGGCTGGACCCTGGCATTTTTCCACATACATTAATAATAGTTTGTGAAGATTAAATGGGGGGCATTTAAATGTCTGTCATGTTTCACATCCTTGTGGTTTTTGAAAAGTGGGTTTTTTTTAAAAATAGTAAATGTGGGACTGAATTCAAAAGATACAAAAAGATGTGATAAAAGTACATCTTCTAAGCTTCTGCTGTCATGCCCCTCAATTTTCCAGAGTTGTTACTGCTACCAGTTTCCTCCAGTGATATTTCATACCTTTATGAAAACTGATACATGTGCTTTTAAAATAACTTTTTGAAAGTAACACCTAAAAAACTCTTATATATATATTTTTTAAATCCTAGCTGGAAAGTACAGAAAAGGAAGTAGGAAGTGAAGTCTCCCAAGATTCCACAGAACTGGGACTGTGATGTTATCGTTTGAGCTTTTCCTTTCTTTCTAAAATTTTATGGATAGCTTTAGGTTTTGTGCTTCTGTTAAAAATTACTGGATATGGTTTATAGCTTCACATGAAAATAGGCATCTGTTTGATTTAAAACACATCTAAAGTGGGAATTCCCTGGCGATCCAGTGGTTAGGATTCTGTTGCTTTCACTGCCAGGGCAGGATTTGTTCCCTGGTGGGCGAACAAGCTGCAGAGTGCAGCAAAAAAAAAAACAATCTAAAGTTCTCATACCAGTTTGGTTGGCTCTAAACTTATGATAAATCAAGCAGGATAATCTTCTTATATACAAACCCATGATCATTTGTATGTGGTTAATACAGTCTGTTACTGGCACAGGAGGGTGGAATGCTACCTTGGCTAGTTTATTCTTCCTTGGCATGGCCAGATTGTTTGGCTGCCCATGATTTTTCTTATACACAGGTCTGTGGGGGCAGTGTGTGTGTGTGTGTGTGTGTGTGTGTATCTGTGTGTGTGTGCATGCAAGTATGTGTGATGCCTCTTCTGTCCAATCTATACTTTGTATGCTAACTCATTTCAGTCATCTCCGACTCTTTTGCAACCCTATGGACTGTAGCCCGTCAGGCTCCTCTGTCCATGGGATTCTTTCGGTAAGAATACTGGAGAGGGTTGCCATGCTCTCCTCCAGGGGATCTTCTGAACCCTGGGATCGAACCCCCTGTCTCCTGTGTCTCCTGTTTATATCTTATTGTCCCTTTAAGATTATTTATGAAGCTTTTTCTGACCACTTTAGATGATAGTGATTTCTTTTTTTCCCCCTCCTTGTCTGAACATCTGAAGTAGTGTCAGTATGACTGATCTGTCAACAAATTTTGTATTGACTTGTGATATCTGCTATTGTGTGTTTTTATTCCTAATGTTTGGTGGTGGTTTTTAGTCCATAAGTCCTGTCTGACTCTTTTGCAACCCCGTGGACTGTAGCCCACCAGGCTTCTCTGTCCATGGGGTTTTCGAGGCAAGAATACTGGAGTGAGTTGCCATTTCCTTCTCCAGGGGATCTTCCTAACGCAGGGATCTAATCCCAGTCTCCTGCATTGCAGGCAGATTCTTTACCATCTGAGCCACTAGGGAAGTCTGATTCCTAATGTTTAAATACTTCTTTTGTGATAAAGGGCTTCCCTGGTGGCTCAGATGGTAAAGCATCTGCCTGCAATGTGGGAGACCCGGGTTCGATCCCTGGGTTGGGAAGACCTCCTGGAGAAGGAGATGGCAACCCACTCCAGTACTCTTGTCTGGAGAATCTCATGGATGGAGGAGCCTGGTAGGCTACAGTCCATGGGGTCACAAAGAGTCAGACACGACTGAGCGACTTCACTTCACTTTGTGATAAAGGGTTTTCCTTCTGTTGATGCTGTAAGTGCCTTTAGGGCCAGAGACTGTTGCTTAGGCTTTTTTATACCCCTCCCAGCATGTTGTAAGTCAAAACCCAGGAATATTTAACTTAAAAAAAAAAAAAAAAACCTCCACCAAATAATGGTTTTCACCTAAGGGCCGTGAACACCTTTTCAGGGAATATATCTTCACATTTGAGCTATTACCAGTTAGCAGTTAGGGGAACTTCCTTGGGTACTGTTCTCTTACAAGTTCATGGTGGAGCCTTTTGATGGTCTCACCAGATCCACAGCTCTGTGTGTTTGCACCCCATGTGGATCCTGGGACTCATGGCTCATTTCCTCTCTGGGTTCACTATTCTTTACCTTTCGGGGGTGGGGAGTGGTGTGTGTACCGTGCTGCTTGTTGGGCCTTAGCTTGTTGGGCCGGGGGTCAAACCTCTGCTCCCTGCAGTGGAAATGCGGAGTCTTAGCCACTGGCCCTCCAGAGAAGTCCCAGGTTCACCATTCTTGCTTGTGTGTGTCGGCTTTGCTGCCTGCGTGTTTGGAACGTAAAGTGTATGCATCCCTCTTGCAGTATGGAGAGCGCCGACTCTTGTTGAGTCCAACCTTAAGTTGAATGAATGCTGTGTATTCTGCTGATGCTTTAGCTGTTGCTTGTGCTTTTGGTGTCATTCCTAAGAATCCATCACCAGATCCAAGTTCAAAGGTTGATGACTATGTTTTCTTTTCAGAGTTTCATAGTTTTCGCTTTTACATTTAGGTCTTTAGTTCATTTTGAGTTAGTTTTATATACAGAGTGAGGTAAGGATTCAGTTTTATTCTTTTACATGTGGGTATCCTGTTGTCCAGGCTTCCCTGATGGCTCAGTGGTAAAGAATCCACCTGCCAACGTGGGAGACCTGGGTATGATCCTGGCTCAGGAATATCCTGGAGGAGGAAACGGCAACCCACTTCAGTATATTTGCCTGAAAAATTCCCTGGACAGAGGAGCTGGTGGTCTACAGTCCACGGGGCCACAAAGAGTTGGACACGACTTAGCAACTGAGAATGCACCCATGCAGCCTGTTGTGCAAGCACTGTTTGTTAAAGAGACTTATTCCCCATTGAGTGGTCTTGTAACCTTTTAAAAAATCAGTGGACTATAAATACATGGATTTGTGTTTTGGACTCAGTTCTGTTCCATCCATCTGCATATCATTCTCATACCAATTCCATGGTGTTTTGATTACTGTTGCTTGGTAGTAAGTTTTGAAATTAGGAAGTGTGAAACCTCCAGTATTGTTCTTTTGAAAGATTTTTTTGGCTGTTCTAGGTCCTTTGTGATTCCATCTGAATTTTAGAATCAGCTTTTCAGCTTCTTCAGTGACGTTAGCTGGGGTTGTGTTGCCATCTTGACGTTATCTTTCAGTCCTTGTGCACAGGGTGTCTTTCCAGTTATTTTGATCTTTAATTTCCCTCAACAATGTTCTGTAGTTTTCAAATGATAGACATGGCATATCTTTTGTTAAATTTATGCATTAGTATTTTATTCTTTTAATGCCATTATAAATGGAATTGTTTTAAAATTTCAGTTCAGATTTTTTGTTTCAGGTATATAGAAATAGATTTTTGCACATTGATCTTGTTTTATTGCTCCTCCCCTTGCCTCTTTAGAGCAATTCTCTCAGGGCTACTTGAGGTGCTGCCTCCTGGTCTTAAAGTCCTAAAAATTCTCAACGAATAAGACATAACTCTCAACTTTTATGCTGTGAATAATTTTTTAAGTTCACACCCCATAACAAGCAACTCTCTGGGACACCAACTTGGTGTCCAGCAAGTTCACTCAGTTCTGACAACCTTTACCTGGAGCTGGTGTCAGATGCCACGGGTGAAGGTCTCAGTACCCTAACACTGCCCACTCCCCTTTCCCCACTTTAGATGCCAATCCCAAGTTAGGTTGTCACAGGGCTTCTGACTGACCAGTTTAATATCAGAGGTTCCCACAGCCCTCTCCTCAGCAGTTGCAATTTGATTAATTTGCTAGAGCTGCTCATAGAACTCAGGAAAACCACGTACTTAACTGTTTTGCTGTTCAGTTGCTAAGTCATGTCTGACTCTTTGTGACCCCATGGATTGCAGCACACCAGGCTTCCCTGTCCTTCACCATCTCCCAGAGCGTGCTCAAACTCATGTCCATTGAGTCGGTGATGCCATCCAACCATCTCATCCTCTGTCCTCCCCTTCTCCCACCTATCTTTGCAGGGACTTTTCCAGTGAGTCAGCTCTTGGCATCAAGTGGCCAAAGTGCTGGAGCTTCAGCTTCAGCTTCAGCATCAGTCCTTCTAATGAGTATTCAGGGTTGATTTCCTTTAGGATCAACTGCTTAGATCTCCTTGCAGTCCAAGGGACTCTCAAGAGTCTTCTCCAGCACCACAGTTTGAAGGCATCAACTTTTCAGCACTCTGCCTTCTTTATGGTCCAGCTCTGACATCCGTACATGACTACTGGAAAATCTATAACTTTGACTATACAGACCTTTATCTGCAAAATGATGTGCATTTACTAGTTTTATTATAAAGGATGGGATAAAGAACCCCAATGAACATCAAGAGGAAGGAATTCGTAGGGCAGGGGCTTTGTGCCTTCTCCGGGCATGCCAGTCTCCCCAAATCTCCATGGGGTCACCAACCCAGAAGCTCCCCAGCCCTGTACTGTTGGGATTTTATGGAGGCTTCATCATGTAGGCATGATTGTCATTAACTCCATTTCAGCCCCTCCCCACTCAGGACAGTGGAATGCATGGTTGACAGGTCCAAGCTTCCAACTATGGCTTGGTCTTCGTGGCGACCAGCCCCCACCCAGGAGCCATTTAGGAGCCACCCAGAGTCAATTCATAGAACCAAAGACCCTCCCATCACCCAGGAAATGGCAGGGGCTTTTGGAATTCAGTGCCAGGAGCTGGAGTCAAGGACCAAATAACAGAACAAAATATGCCCCTGGTGGTCTCATTATTGGAATCGCCAGGGTTTCAGGAGCCTTGTGCCCAGAACCAGGGGCAGAGATCATTACATGTTCTCTGTTATCTCACGATTACCTTTTGTTTTTCACATCTGTCTCTCCCATATGTTTTGAAGTTGATTTTTGCTTTAGTGCTTACACTAGAAAATTTATCAGTGCTTAAAAGTTAATATTTTACTCTCCTCATCAGCAGTGTAAGACTCACAACACTTTAACTCTAGTCCTTTGCTCCCAGTGTGAATGTTATGCTTGTCTGCCGGGAGCCAGCGTGAGGAATCCCGCCCTGACAAGGTCATGAGGAAGAAAGCCTGACAAAACGCAAGGACGTGATCAGGTTTCAGGGGCTCCCCTTGGTATTTCCCAAGCATGTACCCCCCAAAAGACGAAAATCTGCCAGCTTTTGTACTCTGCTCTTCTGATATTCTCTGGAAAAAGTCAAATCAGGGCTTTAGTCTTCTGCATTTGAAAGGGATGTTTCAGTTAAACCCCTCTGATAGCTCTCTAGCTTGTCTAACAGGTTCCTCGGACCTCTTAGAGCTTGTGAATTGCTTACAGCCCCCCAGCTGCGAGAGGCACAAAGCTTAAAAGCATCTTAAAGATACAGAGCCTTTTCTAAAGAGCTAAAAATCATATTGGTGATGGGTTTTCACTGTTGACTCAATGATTGCCACCAGGCCTCCATATTCTTTATCTTTTAGGCACCTGGGAGGATGTTAATCAATGTAATCAGAATGTAGAAAAAGATATATAGTAGTTTTGATGTTAGCAACACTAGACTTTTGAGTTAATTACTTTTCTTTTGTTATAAATCACTGTACTCCTTTTACTTGTTATAAATTGCTGTATCTTTGCTATGTAAGAATGTAACTTTATTTAGTGCTTTCTGAGAGTGGCACCGGACTTTGGGAAGATCAACACAAATAAGTCTTCTAGTTAACAAACCCTTATCAGAAAAAAGGCTGTAAAATGTTAATTGGCCCTTTTTGGCCAGAAGATGATGTAAATCACCTAAGACTTGTGTATACAATTAGGTATGCAGAGAGAAAAGCCTGGTTTTGATAAAAGTCTGGACTGCTAACGCTACATAACTTTGTGTTACCCATTGATCTCCATGTATCATCAAAAGTATAAAAAGCCTTCTGAACAATAAAGGATGGACCAGTTTCTCGGACTAGTCTCTCGGCCTAGTTTCTTGGGAATCTGGCTCCCCTCGTGTCTCTCTCTCTCTCTTTTTCTCCCTCTCCCTCCCTTTCCTCTCTACTCTAGTTTCAGGCTGAATTCCCATCTGGAGCGGGGTGGCTCACCAAGTCTACTTACTTGTCCTGGCTTTTAAGACCTGCGCAAAAGGTAGCCTAAGGCTGGACACCCTTTGATATTCAAGTGGGCGCCGGTGGCCCAACGTAGATGGTGCAAGCTCCTTGTCTGGAAGTTTATTGGCCTTCCCCGTAAGCCAAGTTATTCAGCCTTCTTTCTCCACTTAATTTTCCTACTACACTATTTCTACCTAATCTAATCTTACATTAATAAACAAGTTTTCCTCGCCTACGCTGTCCACGCTTCGAATTTCCCTGGATCCACCAGGGCTGGACCCCGGCACTTGTCATAAACTTATGTGATACAGGATACTTCAGCTGTATCTTACTTTTTTGCAAGACCATGAGGGATCAAAAACTAAATTCCTTAACTTGTTCATCCTACTGTATAGCACAGGGAACTCTGCTCAGTGTTATGTGGTAACCTGGATGGAGGGGAGTTTGGGGGAGAATGGATATATGTACGGCTGTGTCCCTTTGTGGCCCACCTGAAACTGTCACAACATAGTTAACTGGGTATATCTCAATACAAAATAAAAAGTTAAATATAAAACAGTAATGTCGGGACTTCCCTGGAGGCTTGGTAGTAAAGAATCCATCTACAAATGCAAGAGACTCTGGGAAGAACCCACGTGCTGCAGAGCAACTAAAGCTGTGCCATAACCACTGAGCCTGTGCTCTGGAGCCCGGGAACTGCAACTACTGGGCCCACAGGCCCTGGAACCTGTGCTCAGCAGCAAAAGAAGCCACTGAAGTGAGAAACCCATGAGCCGCAGCTGGAGAGTAGTCCCCGCTCGACGCAACTAGAGAAAGGCCTGTTCAGCAGTGAAGACCCAGCACAGCTGAAAATACAAAATTTTTAAAAGCAGTAAGTCACTTAAAATTACACATTTACTACTCTTGCATATGAGACCTTTTAAACATCTCAAGTCACTTTTCTCCTGCCTGAAGTTTATCAGTTAGGGCAAGGTTCACAAAACACTGTTTGCAAAATCCGGCAGCAGCTGGACTTGGCCTATAGGCTGTGTGTGTTTACTTTATTGGAACGCAGCCATGCCCTGAGATGTCTGGGCTTACTGAAATAATTCCTTTGATATACATGTTTACTCTCCAGGGCCTGTATCCCTGTTTTTCTCTATCCTGAATTTCCCTCTGCCATCAGGGGCAGCTGCAGTGGCTAATGGTTTTCTGGCCCCAGCATCCTTTGTTTACTGAAATGGCAGATGAGATTCTTTGTACACAGTGGTAATAACACTAACATGTTAATAACTTGCAGAGCTGACCCCGGTATCTATTGTTCCTGTTGTGTCTTTCTCTTACCTCTCTTGGGAATTTCTTGAGGCCTGGATCAAAGCTAGCTTCTTCCAGAGAGGGTTTGCATCTCTACTGCCCTGGGGGTACCATTTGCCTCGATCACTTTAAACTTTAGATTATAAATACTGGGTAACCATGTAGTTAAGGCTATGGTCTTTCTGTTAGCCGTGTATGGATGTGACAGTTGAACAATAAAGAAGGCAGAGTGCTGAAGAATTGATGCTTTTGAACTGTGGTGCTGGAGAAGACTCTCGAGAGTCCCTTGGACTGCAAGGAGATCAAACCAGTCAATATTGAAATCAACCCTGAATACCCTTAGGCAGGGCTGATGCTGAAGCTGAAGCGCCAGTACTTTGGCCACCTGGTGGGAAAAGCTGACTCATCAGAAAAGACCCTGATGCTGGGAAAGATTGAAGGCAGAAGGAGAAAAGGGCAACAGGCAATGAGATGGTTGGATGGCATCACCGATTCATTGGACATGAACCTGGGCAAACTCCGGGAGATGGTGAGGGACAGAGAAGCCTGCATGCTCTAGTCCATGGGGTTGCAAAGATTAGGACAGACTTGGTGACTGAACAACAACCATCCAATTCAGGCTCTCCTGAGGATGAATGCTGATTACAGTTACAGAGTTTCAGAGTTTAAGACAATTTGGGAGCTCATGGAGGCTGGATGTCCCCTTATGTGGGAGGGAACTCCTCTGAGGCTCCTACTTGGGCTGGTTTTGTCCTCTGGGTTTTATCCTGGAGGCTTTTTGGATACTCATCAAATGCCCGGTGAACTAGAAATGTCCCAGCCATATCCATTAACAGAGGATGCTGCAGCCGCGGTGTTGCAGCCATGGTGTTGCAGCCTCCCCAAGGTGAGCGCCAGTGGAACAGGATGCCCGCCATCTAGTGGTCAACTGCTGCAGCTGCCCTGACAGTGCACCCTGAGGAGACTCAACATGTGAAAAAACAGGATCCTGGCCTGAGAACAAGTGGGCATCAGAGGAATGATTTCAGTGGGCCCAGACTCTTGCATCTTCCCATATGTAGGTGCACTAAATTCCTTAACTTGAAATGCCTGGTTTTCTCTGTCATCTTTTGATGCTCTGACTACCTGGTCTTTGTTGTGAAAACTATATATCCTGGCTTCCCGCCTTGCTTGCCTCTTCAGAACAATCCCTCAGAGTGACCTGAGATGATGAGTCCCAGGCTTAGGTCCTCAGTTTTATCTGTGGAATAAAGCATAACTCTCAACTTTTATGTTGTGCTTTTTTTTTCAATCGACAACCTGTTAGGCGGAAGCTGACTTCAGAGCCCTCCTTCCAGCCTCCCTGGTGCCCACTTTCCTGAGTGTTTACCCACTCAACAACTGGTCAAGAAACATCTTTATATACTTACTATGGCATTTTTAGCCTTTTTATTGCAGGAGATCCAGAGGACCTTGTATACCAGACTACATGAAATGGCACTCTTGTTTTTATTTTGAAACCTTTTTTCTTCCTGTTTACAAAACTGTGTTCGTTATAGAAAGTCACAGAAAAAAAAAAAAAAAAGCCAAAGAATAAATTTAAAAATTGGCCACAATCTCATTCCTCAGAAATAAAAATTTAGCATTTTATTACTTTAACTTCCTACACCTATAATTTTTAAAATAAGATGACCAGAAGATAACCATCTTAGTTTATATTAGATTATATTTTTAAAATATTCCTACAGAAGCTCTTTTAGATTGCTCTGATTTAATGTTACGATTTGTGCTTCTATTGTGGGCATAAGAAAAGATCCCCCCAAATTCTCCATCTGCTATAAAGCAGGAGTAGGTGTTGGAATATTGTAATATTACTCTGTACACCATTTCATCCAATCCTGTATATTCATTGGAAGGACTGATGCTGAAGCTGAAGCTTGAATACTTTGGCCACTGATTCAGAGAGCTGACTCACTGGAAAAGACCCTGATGCTGGGAAAGATCGAAGGCATGAGGAGAAGGGAATGATAGAGGACGAGTTGGTTGGATGGCATTATCAACTCAATGGACATGAGTTTGAGCAAACTTTGGGAGATGGTGAAGGACAGGGAAGCCTGGTGCTGCAGTCCATTGGGTTGTAGAAAGTTGGATACAACTTAGCGAATGAACACCACCACCACGACCATTTCTAAGAATCCTTTTGGTACATTTCTCCAGAATGTAGAGATGAGCAGTTGTATAATGCCATGTGCATTCGTGTGTCTCCCCCTCTAGAAGCCTCTGAGAATTCTAACTCCTCCCTCCCTCTCTCCCCTTATCTTTTTTTATCCCCCCTATATTTTCATAAAGATCAAAGCTTATGCCAATTCTAGTGTTTATCTCATCTTTGGTTTTAAATATAGTTCTTTTCCAACCATGACTTCTGTTTCCTTTAGAAAATTTATTTGGCTATTCCCAGTTTTCAAAAGGATGCTGCTATTAATGAAAGAAAACTCTTATTTTATGGTGAGACTTTAAACATAAACATTTCCTCTGCCCAATTGGGCCTTCTCTCTCCCCTTTGGTGTCTGCTGTGCGTCTGCATTAACCAGACCCCCTTAGGAGATAACATTCCTTCTTAGTCTCAGGAAGGATCACCACTGCTCAGGAAGATAACCTCCCTTCTTGATGTTACAAGGTCATGGTGATTCACTGTTTGTATGTGTAGATCTGGACTGTGTAAACTAGCAACAGTAGATAATCTTTTGTTAGATAACCCTTTGTCTTAAAAACTTACATAACTTACATAACTGCACAAAACTTACGTAACTGCACTTTGACCTTTAGTGGGCGGAACAGTGCTAGAGCTTTCTGAAACGTTGTCTCCAGGTTTTAATCTTCAGCTTGGCTTAAATGAAGTTTAACATTTCTTAGATCGACTACAGTCTTAGATCAACAATATTACATACCAACCCTTAAACATATTTGAAAACAATATGGTCTAAATTATAAATCAGTTCAGTTCAATTGCTCAGTCGTGTCCCACTCTTTGTGACCCCATGAATCGCAGCACGCCAGGCCTCCCTGTCCATCACCAACTCCCAGAGTTTACCCAAACTCATGTCCATCGAGTCGGTGATGCCATCCAGCCATCTCATCCTCTGTCATCCCCTTTTCCTCCTGCCCCAATCCCTCCCAGCATCAGGGTCTTTTCCAATGAGTCAACTCTTTGCATGAGGTGGCCAAAGTACTGGAGTTTCAGCTTCAGCATCAGTCCTTCCAAAGAATACCCAGGACTAATATCCTTTAGGATGGACTGGTTGGATCTCCTTGCAGTCCAAGGGACACTCAAGAGTCTTCTCCAACACCACAGTTCAGAAGCATCAATTCTTCGGTGCTCAGCTGTCTTCATAGTCCAACTCTCACATCCATACATGACTACTGGAAAAACCATAGCCTTGACTAGACGGACCTTTGTTGGCAAAGTAATGTCTCTGCTTTTGAATATGCTATCTAGGTTGGTCATAAATTTCCTTCCAAGGAGTAAGCATCTTTTAATTTTATGGCTGCAGTCACCATCTGCAGTGATTTTGGAGCCCCAAAAATAAAGTCTGACACTGTTTCCACTGTTTCCCCATCTATTTCTCATGGAGTGATGGGACCAGATGCCATGATCTTAGTTTTCTGAATGTTGAGCTTTAAGCCATCTTTTTCCCTCTCCTCTTTCACTTTCATCAAGAGGCTTTTTAGTTCCTCTTCACTTTCTGCCATAAAGGCAAAAAATAAGTTACCCTTATACATACATTACTTTGCCAACAAAGGTCCTAGGTCTAGTCAAGGTTATGGTGCTGGGAGCCAGTATGGGGAATCCCACCCATGGCAAAAGTCATGAGAAAGGGGGCCTGACAAAACGCAAAGGCGGGGCCTCAGGGCCCCTCCCCCCCAGATTTTCTTGAGTATCTACCCCCAGAACCAAAATCTGTCTGCTTTACTATATTATGCCTTTCACCAACTCCTCTGACATTAACAGGGGGCTATCCCCCACCACCTTTTTCTGGAAAAAGTCAACTTAGAACTCCAGCTAACAGTCTCCTGCATATAAAAGGAGTGTCTCAGATCAAACCCCTCTGGTAGCTTTCTAACTTGCCTGACAGGTCTGTCCAGACCTTTTACGACTGTGCATGTGATTGCTCACAGCCTCCCGAACCGAGAGGCACAGGAAGCTTAAAAAATCCTAGGAATGTAGGGGCTTCTGAGGAGTCAAAATCATTAGAATAGGACAGATTAAGGGTTTCATTGTTGAGCCAAAACTTGCTGCCAAATTTTCATATCTTTTATTTGTTGATATAGTTGGTATATAGAAAAAACAAGTAGCAACATAGATCTTTGAGTTAAGTACCTTCTTTGTTATAACCCACTGCACCTTTGTTCTACAGGGATGTAACTTTATTTGGTGCTTTAAGGGTGATGCAGATTAAAGAAAAACACTTCAGAGGAAATGAGATTAACACTCATTAAGGAAGAGAGCCATAAAATGTTAACAGGCCTCTTGGCCAGAAGATAATGTAAATCACCTGAGACCTTTTGTATTCGGAAAGATATGCAGAAAGAAAGCCTGGTATCCATAAGGGTCAGGACTGCTGCCCCTGCATGACTCTGTATCTTCCATTATGTAAAACTTAGGATGTATAAGCACCTTTTGAAAATAAAGTTATGGGGTTTTTGCACAAGCTTGGCCTCCCCTGTGTTGACTCTCTGTCTCTTTCTCCCTCTCCCTCCTTCTCTTTTTCAGGCTGATCCCTTGGAACACAGAGGCTCTCCATGTCTACTTATTTGCCTGGGCTTCTAAGACCCACGCGAGAGGGAGCCCAAGGCGGGGCACCCTCTGCTATTCAAGCGGGCGCCTGTGGCCTAATGTAGACGGTGCAAGTTTCTTGTCTTGAGACTTTATTAGCTTTCCGTGTAAACCAAGGAATATCAGCCTCTTTTTTCCACTAATTTTCCTACTACACTATTCTTTCCTAATCTCTCCGTATATCTTTAATTAAACAATTAATTCCTCAGATGCCGACGCCTTCCCCTTCAAATTCCCTGGATCCACCGGGGCTGGACCCCGGCACTATGGTTTTTCCAGTAGTCATGTATGGATGTGAGAGTTGGATTATAAAGAAAGCTGCGTGCCAAAGAACTGATGCTTTTGAACTGTGGTGTTGGAGAAGACTCTTGAGAGTCTCTTGGACTGCAAGGAAATCCAACCAGTCCATCCTAAAGGAAATCAGTCCTGACTATTCATTGGAAGGACTGATGTTGAAGCTAAAACTCCAATCCGTTGGACACCTGATGCAAAGAACTGACTCATTGGAAAAGACCCTGATGCTGGGAAAGATTGAAGGCAGAAGGAGAAGGAGATAACAGAGAATGAGATGGTTGGATGGCATCACTGACTCAATGGACATGAGTTTGAGTAAATTCCAGGAGTTGGTGATGGACAGGGAGGCTGGCATGCTGCAGTCCATGGGGTCACAAAGAGTCGAACACGATTGAGCGACTGAATTGAACTGAACTGATACATGAGTGAAGGTAAGTTAATTAACATTGGGAGTACAGTCTCCTCTGTACAGTCCTAATATAAAATATTCTAAGTATAATGAATATATTCATTAGGACTGAGCAGCTAACCCAGTGGACACTAATTATAACAATATACTGTTTTAAACAAGATTGATAGAAAAAGGGTTACGTTACAGGTATTCAACACATGCAAATAAAAAATATGGGTGTACTTGAGGAAAGTGTTAACAACCAGGGCAGGATATTGGATACCCAGTTTACCTGAATAAGAGATGCTCAAAAATAATTTTCGTAAAACCAAGCTTGGTAATCAATATGCTTTTTTTAAAAAAAGAAAAGAGAGACTTCTTATATTCTCTTTCAGAGCTGCTTCCATGTTTTTAAGTTACAATGTAGTCTGATTCCTGATAAGGTTCTGACAGGTATGAGATGTGTATGTTTTGAGTTGACTAACTTAGACTTATTAGCTATGGAGCCCCATGGAATATTGAAATAATACAATGAATTAGTCTTCCAAAAGATAGTGGACATGTTTCAGTTGTAGGAAAAAAAGGTGTAATTTTGTATTTGAAATGTTGTCATTGGCTAATATACAATGGACTTTTAAAATTAGATTAGAAATAAAACAAAACCTTAATTTAAAAAAATCAGTTTAAGTATTGAAAACACACACATTAAAGTTACAAGACTAAAGGCCCATAAAGCCAGAGCGGGTTAGGATACTGATTATATTTAAATAATTATCTTTCTCTTTCCTTCTGTGGGTGAAGATGACTTAATAGAATTTACTACAGTTACTCCTGAATCTCCAAAAGCATTGCTGGTGGACGCCTGGCTAGGGGCTAGATGATATATCTTCGTACTCTGCAAAGTCTCCTCAGGCTCTTTCATAACAGTAGTACTTGTTTGGTTGTTTTTTAAGACAGAGCCTGATCCAAAGAGTTCCTCCACTAGATTGCTTTTCTTCTCTCTGAAAGTTGTGTCTTTTGCCTTTGTTCTGGAAGGTTTAGCGAAGGAGGGTTCGTGGGCGATGGCAGGATGCTCCAGCTTCATTTCTTCCGCGTGACTGTGGTGCTTGCCTGTGCTATGAGCGTGCCTCGTGCTGCCTGCACTGGCCAGCCCACCTGAGGCGGGAAGCCCGTGATGCAGGTTTTCGATCGCTTCTGTGAATGAATAATGCTTTCTTTGTCTGAAGGGTATTTTGAAATTTGGAGCAGCATTTTTATCTGGCATATCACCCATGTCCCTGATTTCTGGACTTCTTTTAAACTTGTCTTTTTCTGTATTGTCTTCCTGACCACCTTCCCCTTCGGGATGGATTACTTCAATTCTTTTTGGTGGTAGTTCCTGTTCTTCTTTCACCAAAGTGGTCTTCTTTTCTTGATTTTCTGTTCTGTCTCTCTGTTGTCCAGTATTCTTCAGAGATGGTTGTGCTTCCAAATATTGTTCTTCCTTGGATAAATCTGTAGTAGAAAAATAGTCAATTTATTGATCTTTAAAATTAATAGATTTCTGTTTCAAGATGGCATGTTGAGCACACTTATTTACACCTCCTGACAAGCACATTAAAATGACAAAAAGGAAATAAAAGTAATGCGTACAACCCTAGAATACAGGGAAAGGTGCTATTAGCAAGTCTGATATGTTATACTTTTGTAGAACATACCAGATAAGTGAAAATCATGAAGCCAAAAGAAAATGATGTTCATAAACTTTGCCAATATATTATTAACAGATGTTCAACATCACCAGCTAGGTTGTGCCAATTAAAAAACAATGAGAGTATTTTTCACTCATCCAATTGGCAAGTAATTTTCAGAACTGGTGAGAATATGGGGAAATGGAAACTTTTGTTCCCCACTGGTGGGTGAGTAAGATGGTAGGTAGTCTGGATGGTGATTTGGAAGTATCTATCAAAATTTTAGGTGAGCATGCCCTTAGACCCAACAATTTCCCTTTTAGAACCAAACTCTACCAAAATATACAAAAGTGTGTCTAAGGATGTTCACTGTAGCCTGATTTAGTAAGAGTGAAACATCCTGAATATCCCTGGAAGGAGTCCTGGTTGAATCAGTTAGAGCAAGTGCATGCATGCTAAGTCTCTTCAGTCATGTCTAACTCTTTAGGACCCAAGAACTGTAGACCCCCAGGCTCCTCCATCCATGGGATTTTCCAGGCAAGAATGCTGAAATGGGTTGCCATTTCCTACTCCAGGTGATGTTCCCGACCCAGAGACCAAACCCAGTCTCTTATGTTTCCTGCATAGACATTGGCAGACAGGTTCTTTACCATTAGTGTCAGCTGGGAAGCCCCCAAGAACGCATGGGGCTGTGCAATCTGGGCAGTAATTATAGAGAATGAGAAGGTAGTGTGTGCTGACAGAAGACACAATCGCAGAACACCACCAGGTGCAGAGATGCTCTTTCCTCTGCTGCTTCTTGCACGGGCACCCAGGAAACCCTGTGTGCAGCCCTCTGCTCGTCCCAGGACCAGTCCTGCGTGGGTTCTGAGGAACAGCATCACTCCCTGCCAGCCACTCAGTGAGGCCATCGTTTGTGAGGGAGAATGGGGACACAGTTGGGTATGCAGAGAGTTGAAACGTTTTCTTATGTGAATAAACTCTTGAATAAAATAATTTACCTACACTCTAGGAAAATGAAAAAAAAATACTAGGAGGAGAAAGTAGTAGGTTTCAGGAATTAATGGTGAGCCTAGAAGCTAGTCAAACATACTAAATAACTGTTAATATTATGCCTTATAACACCTGATGAGAATGTTAACATTTGAGACCATGGGGGGAACGTGTTTGTTTTCCCCTGCCTCCCCTGCCCCTGCCTGGCCTCCCTGGCCCCCGAAGTGGGTCTGCTCCCTCCTCTGCTCCAGCTGGTTCCAGCTCCTGGGGATCTTCCTGGAGGCCACAGCCCTTGTACGACTCCTCCTCTGGCCCTGGCGTCCCTAGGACATTCTGTGCCAGGAGTAGGTCATGTCCTTACTGGTCTCTCCTGAGCTGTCTGGACTCAACCTTGTCCTTCTCTTCACCCCTCCTCCCCACCCACTCCTTAGTCTGGACCCTCTTTTTCATACCCATTGCCCTCCATCACTGCTGATCTCCCCAAGGGCATAGGATCCTGAGGGCATGGCATTTTCCCCCAGTATTTGGAGCAGTCCCAGACACACAGTATATGCTCAGAAAATATTTGTCAAGCAAATGAAGAAACTTTCTAGGACAATATGTGTGAGTGTTAGTTGTTCAGTGGAGTCTGACTCTTTGTAACCCCATGGACTGTAGCCCACCAGGCTCCTCTGTCCATGGGATTCTCCAGGCAAGAATACTGAAGTGGGTTACCATTTCCATCTACAGGGGATCTTCCCAACCCAGAGATTGAACTCAGGTCTCCTGCATTACAGGCGGATACTTCATCTTCTGAGCCATTACCAAAATGGACTAAAAAACAGGTGGAAAACGTAAACAGAACCAGTATTTACTGCATTGGAGCAGTGGTTTTCCAGGTGGTGCAACCTGACCTGGGGTTTGTTTAAACTTCATTCTAAGGCCATTTGGGGACTTCCCTGGTGGTCCAGTGGCTAAAACTTTGCACTCCCAATGCAGGGGGCCTGGGTTTGATTCCTGGTCAGGAAACTAGATCCTACACGTCACAACTAAGACCTGGCCCAGCCAAATAAATAAACATTACAAAAAGAAAATAAAGCTTTCCTGGTGGCTCAGAATATGCTTGCAAAGCAGGAGACTGAGGTTCGATCCTTGGGTCAGAAAGATCCCCTTGAGAAGGAAATGGCAACCCACTGCAGTATTCTTGCTTGGAGAATCAGGCAAGAATCAGGAAAGTATCCTGGGCTACAGTCCATTGGGGTCACAAAGAGTTGGATATACTGCAACTAAGACCTGGCATGGCCAACTAAATAAACATTACAAAAAGAAAGTAAAGCCACTTGGGCCCCACAGCTAAGATGTGGCCTCTCCAGGCCCACTGCCCGAGGCCCCGAGGGCCCCCTGGGAGGTCTTTCCCGTGGCTGCTCTTTCCAGGGGGTTGCCCAGCTGGGTGGAGGGTCACCCAGATGCCCCTATATCAATAATTTAACATGGAAACAATGGGGGAGTGTCTTCAACATTCTGAGGGAAAATGATATTCATACTAGAATTTTCTTTCCAGTCCATTACTAACCAAGTCTAGGGTAGAACCATGACATCCCCAGGGAAAGGTGCACAGAGTTGCCTAATGTGCACCTGTTTCTCAAGAAGCCAGTACAGGTTTTGCTCCTTGTCCAAGATGGCATTCATTACAGGAGGACACAGGAAGAAGGGGGGCAGGAATCAGCAGGAAGGGTGATGGGAGCCCCTGGACCACAGAGGCAAAGGGCACCAGGCCTGAGGCAAAGGGCACCAGGCCTGAGGCCAAGGGCTTAAACCTTAAGGGCTGGCATCACCAAGACTCTGCTAGCTAACCCCCCAGCCTCTAGCGTCCTTGGTCCATCCTGACCAGCCCGTAGCCTGGTGGAGGCATCCCTCCCCCTGTGATGTCTGCAGCCTGGGTGGGCTGAGAATGCTCCAGAGCCCAGTGCACGGGGCCTCTCCCTGCACCAGCAGAGCAACCCTGCCACATGTCTGGCTCTTATGGGTCCCCATCCCCCAGGACTGTGAGTGACCTTGACCCTGGCCAGGCCCTGTGCCCTCAGGGAAGCTGCAGCCAGTTTGTATCCAGCCTGCCTGCTCTGGAATCTTCTTCAGGGGCGGTGCTTCCCTTAATTCAGCTGGGTTTGGGTTTGAGACTCAGTTTTTCAAAAGTGAATATGTTGTTTAGGATACACACAGGTTTGGGAGCTGTGGCAGAAAATGGAATGTCGAGGTTGCTTTTGGTGGTGGTGATGGGGCGGGGGGGGCAAGAGCGTTATGGTTATGAAGGGCCCACAGGGTGTCCCAGGGGATGCTCTTGTTCTGTTTCTTAAACAAGGTAGTGGCTATGCAGGTGTTTATTTTATAACAGTTCTCTCAGCTGAACACATCTGTTTTATGTATACTTTTAAACACACATATAGTGAGTAATTCACAACTTAAAAAAACAGCAGGTGTTTATTTTATAACAGTTCTCTCAACTGAACACATCTGTTTTATGTATATTTTTAAACACACACATAGTGAGTAATTCACAACTTAAAAAAACAAAGTGTGAAGGAGACTTTTACTAGTTGTTAAAATTACCTTCATATTTTCTCTTGGAATCCTCTTGGTTTGGTAGTTTGCTGATACAGGGAGGAATTGCATGGATTATTTCAATAGACTTCTCTTTATGACCATTGTTTCCTGTTGTCTTTTTGCTCTATAATTTAGAAAAGTGGCAAAAAATATTTTTTGGTGGTAGAGATAATTTTAAATTGTGCTTTATTTAATGACTACAACAACTTTTTGTATAGAACAAGTGTGTAAAGCCTATGTTTGCAAAAGTATGTTTAATTAGACACTTCAAGAATTCAAATTTGCTGTACCTTAGTTGTCCAAGATGGAACATCTTCCGATTTTTGGGTTTCCTGGTGTCGCATACTCGTAAATGGAAAACTTTTCTTGTCTGCTTGTACTGACTTTGTTGAAGAAACTACAGAACAGTTACATTCAATATATGTAAGAAGCATAACTTGCATTTGGAAGCAATGTTGATTTTAAATAGAAAATAACAACTGAAGTTGGTAACGTAATCATGAAACAAGGTATACTAGACATTTTCTAAAGATGTTCAGTAAATATGAAACATTTGCCAGTTTCACTTTCTCCTCTACCACGTTAGCACTTTTGTCCTGTTTTGGGCCGCAGAGGTTATGGGTGCCCATACAAGCAGGCATGACGATGGGTGGGCATTGCTCTGGGAGGACACAGCGGCCCCTGCTGGCAGGAGGGGTTCAGAAGCATAGTTCTGCAGTTGCGAGAGGGGTGCCACCATGTCTCCTGCGTCAGAGCTCTTGGTTATCAATGGTTAGATTGCCCATGCTAAAGTTCACGACTTCTAAATCTGGTAGCCACTTTCTTCGGAGGTTTTATCCTATTTAAATAACCCCATGTTTGATTTTATCATCTCTGCTGGCTGTTATTCTGGATTATAAACCAAAAGCAAAGAGATTGTTGCCTTGAAAAGTAAACACATAGTTACTTCTTCTAGCAAAATAAGAGGTAAGTGTTTCTGTTGTTCCTCTTCTTAGCAGAATCTTGCTGGAAGGTCTTGTCTGTTGGGGGTGCGGTGGGGAGTGAGTAAGTACATCCTGTCTTGAAGGAAAAGGTACTACTGATCCCCTGGAGAAAGGAATGGCAACCCACTGCAGTATTCTTGCCTGGGAAATCTCATGGACAGAGGAGCCTGGTGGGCTACATACAGTCCATGGGGTCACAAAGGGTCGGACATGACTGAACGACAAACACAGACACAACACAGCAGTAAAAAGGTACAAACTAATGATAGCACAGCATCGATGAGTCTCAAACACACTATGCTGAACAAGAGAAGACAGATACAAAAGAGGACCTGCTGTATAATCCCACTTGTGAATCTGTAGAACAGGCAAACAGAGCAACTGTGACTGAAGGGAGGTCAGAGGTGGCTTTGGGCTGGGGCTGGAGGATCCCTGACCTGACTGCCAGGGACAAGGGCACCTCCTGAGGAGATGGCCATATTCCACATCTAGACCGAGGTAATGGTTACATGGGTATAAGCACATGTCAAAACCCACTGGGCCGCACACTTAAAATGGGTGCACTGCACTGAGATTTATGCATACTCAGTTGTGTCTGATTCTTAGCGACCCCATGGACTGTAGCTTGCCAGGCTCCTCTGTCCATGGGATTTCCCAGGCAAGAATACTGCAGTGGGTTTGCCATTTCCTCCTCCAGGGAATCTTCCTGACCCAGGGATCGAACCTGCCTCTCCTTTGTCTCCTGCACTGGCAGGTGGGTTTACCACTGAGCAACCCAGGAAAGCCACTGTATTGAGGTGAGAGTGTTAGTTGCTCAGTCATGTCCGACTCTTTGCATCCCAAAGGCTATACTTGCCAGGCTCCTCGGTCCATGAAATTCTCCAGGCAAGAATACTGGAGTGGGTTGCCATTCCCAACCCAGGGATTGAATTCTGGTCTCCTGCATTGCAGGCGGATTCTTTACCATCTGAGCCAAAGGTACCTAAATAAAGGTAACCTTAACAATCTACACAGGGTCCTCTTTGGTGGTCCAGTGAGTGGTTAGGACCTGGTGCTTCTACTGCAGGGGGTGTGAATTCCATTCCTAGGTCTGGGAACTAGGATCTCGCATGCCATGAGGCTCTGCCAAAACAAACAAACAAACAAACCAAACCCAAACAGAAAACAAAACAAAAAATCCACACACTGGATGACAGATCTACCTAGAAAGTTCAGTATTTGGCAGACATGTTGCATCAAACTGAAAGTTATCCCCTCATTCACGTGAGTGAGGACATAAAGGACCGAGCTGACGATGAGGAGAAGGACTGCATCTCTGTTTTCTTCTAGCTGTTTCAACCATGGGGTGGTTTCATTATTCTCTATTATGTTACAGTGCCTAACAAAATGATATTTTTAAAAATAGACTTTTGGACTCTGTGGGAGAAGGCGAGGGTGGGATGATTTATAGATCACCAGTCCAGGTTCGATGCAGGAGACAGGGTGCTCAGGGCTGGTGCACTGGGACGACCCTGAGGGATGGGATGGGGGGGGAGGTGGGAGGGGGGTTCAGGATAGGGAACACATGTACACCCATGGCTGAGTCATGTGAATGTATGGCAAAAACCACTACAATAAGGTAATTAGCCTCCAATTAAAATAAATGTTAATTTTAAAAAATGTCCATTATCTTGATGATATTAGGAAAATTTGACTACATACTTTAAAACAGATTTCAAGCAAAAACAATTGAAACACGCTTTACCTTTTGGATAATCTTCTTTGTCATGTAAATTTCTGAGTATCCGGTTAGTATAGATGTTTCTAATTTCGAGCTCTCGATCCTTCTCCTATAAAGAACCACAATACCAATATTTCTATAAGTGTCTACTTTTATCAACCTTCATTTTCTGTAAAAAACTATTTAATGTGAGGAGCTTGGTAAGCTCTAGCAGGAACAGAAATTGGCCATATCATGGTATATCATTCCTAACATAAAAAAATTAGTTCTTTTTTAAAAAAATATTTATTTATTTTGGCCACGGTGGGTCTTAGTTGTGGCATGTGGGATCTTGTTCCCTGACTGGGGATTGAACCTGGGTCCCTTGCTTTGGGGAGTCTTAGCTGCTGGACCACCAGGGATGTCCCAAAAAAGCACTAGCTTTTAAACAGAGTGATAAACCATTGTGACTCAGACAATATTTTGAAGAGTTTGCAAGCCAAATTCTTTCACAGTGTTTTTTTTTCTGTTCCCTGGGTCTGCGCCAAGAAGTTTACTGTTCTTTGTGGTGCAATTCAGTGGCCACTAATCATGTTGTTCCTTGGATTAAGTAGAATTAAAAATATTTAGTTCTGAGTCACATGACCCGTATTGTAGATGCTCAGTCCTGCATGTGAGTGGTGACCACAGGGTTGGACAGTGAGAGAGAACACTGTCCTCATCACAGAAAGTTTTGTCTGTACAGCCAGTGCAGGGTGGATGGGACCTGGAACAAAAATACTGCTCTTTAGCTTGAGATTTCAGTGCTGACTTTTTAAGTCTTGGCAAAACAAAAGGTTTGACATGCTGGTTTTCTGAGAAAAATTGAAGTATGGTTGATGTATAGTATTATATAAGTTACAGGTATAGTGCAGTGATCACAAGTTTTAAAGGTTATACTCCTTATTGTAAAATATTGGCTGCTGCTACTGCTGCTAAGTCACTTCAGTCATGTCTGACTCTGTGCGACCCCATAGACGGCAACCCACCAGGCTTCCCCGTCCCTGGGATTCTCCAGGCAAGAATACTGGAGTAGGTTGCCATTTCCTTCTCCAATGCATGAAAGTGAAAAGTGAAAGTGAAGTTGCTCAGTCGTGTCCAATTCTTAGTGACCTCATGGACTACAGCCCACCAGGCTCCTCCGTCCATGGGCTTTTCTAGGCAAGAGTACTGGAGTGGGGTGCCATTGCCTTCTCCAGGAAAATATTGGCTATATTCCCTGCATTGTACTGTGTTTCCCTGTAGCTTAGTTTATACCTAATAGTTTGAACCTTTTACTTTCCTACCCCTATAGTACCCCTCCCCCCTCTCCCTCCCCATTGTTAACCACAAGTTTGTTCTGTATACTCATGAGTCTGCTTCTTTTTTGTTATATTCACTAGGTCATTGTATTTTTTAGACTCCACATTTAAGTGATATCATACAGTATTTGTCTTTGTTTAACACATTTCACTTGACACTATTTTGAACTGTGGTGGTGAAGACTCTTGAGAGTCCCTTGGACTGCAAGGAGATCCAACCAGTCCATTCTAAAGGAGATCAGTCCTGGGTGTACTTTGGAAGGACTGATGCTGAAGCTGAAACTCCAATACTTTGGCCACCTCATGTGAAGAGTTGACTCATTGGAAAAGACTGATGCTGGGAGGGATTGGGGGCAGGAGGAGAAGGGGACGACAGAGGATGAGATGGCTGGATGGCATCACTGACTCGACGGACGTTGAGTTTGAGTGAACTCCGGGAGTTGGTGATGGACAGGGAGGCCTGGTGTGCTGCAATTCATGGGGTCGCAAAGAGTCGGACACGACTGAGTGACTGAACTGAACTGAAAATTATTCTAACAATTTTAATGTTATAAGTTAATTCTTTAATCCAAAAATTTATTCTCGGTTCCACTAAAGTGTTGAGAAATGCTGGGCTGGAAGAAGCACAAGCTGGAATCAAGATAGCCAGGAGAAATATCAATAACCCCAGATATGCAGATGACACCACCCTTATGGCAGAAAGTGAAGAGGAACTAAAAAGCCTCTTGATGAAAGTGAAAGAGGAGAGGGAAAAGTTGGCTTAAAGCTCAACATTCAGAAAACGAAGATCATGGCATCTGGTCCCATCACTTCATGGGAAATAGATGGGGAAACAGTGTCAGACTTTATTTTTGGGGGCTCCAAAATCACTGCAGATGGTGATTGCAGCCATGAAATTAAAAGAGGCTTATTCCTTGGAAGGAAAGTTATGACCAACCTAGATAGTATATTCAAAAGCAGAGACATTACTTTGCCAACAAAGGTCCATCTAGTCAAGGCTATGGGTTTTCCAGTAGTCATGTATGGACTGTGAAGACAGCTGAGCACCGAAGAATTGATGCTTTTGAACTGTGGTGTTGGAGTAGACTCTTGAGAGTCCCTTGGACTGCAAGGAGATCCAACCAGTCCATTCTGAAGGAGATCAGCCCTGGGATTTCTTTGGAAGGAATGATGCTAAAGCTGAAACTCCAGTGCTTTGGCCACCTCATGTGAAGAGTTGACTCATTGGAAAAGACTCTGATGCTGGGAGGGATTGTGGGCAGGAGGAGAAAGGGACGATAGAGAATGAGATGGCTGGATGGCATCACCGACTAGATAGACATGAGTTTGAATGAACTCTGGGAGGTGGTGATGGACAGGGAGGCCTGGCATGCTGCAGTCCACAGGGTCACAGAATCAGAGATAACTGAGCGACTGAATTGAACTGAATTTTCCGTATAGTCAAAGCTATGGTTTTTCTGGTAGTCATGTACAGATGGGAGAGTTGTATCATAAAGAAGCCTGAGCACAAAAGAAATGATGCTTTCAAATTGTTGTGTTGGAGAAAACTCTTGAGAATCCCTTGGAGTGCAAGATCAAAGCTGTCAATATTAAAGGAAATCAGTTCTGAATATTCATTGAAAACACTGATGCTGAAGCTGAAACTCCAATACTTTGGCCACCTGATAGGAAGAGCCGCCTCATTGGAAAAGACCCTGATGCTGGAAAGGATGAGGGCAAGAAAAAAATGGGGCAACAGAGGATGAGACTGTGGGTTGGCATCATTGAACCAATGGACATGAGTTTGAGCAAGCTCTGGGAGATAGTGAAGGACAAGGAAGCCCGGTGTGCTGCAGTCCATGGGGGTCACAAAGAGTCGGACATGACTGAACAACAACAGCTCTGATATTTTTGGAAGCTGAATTTCACAAGTTTTGGTACATTTTGCTTAAAAAAAAAAGTACCTTAAGTTTTTGTTGAAGGTGTTTTATTTCCATCTGCAGAGTCTTTGTGGCAGCCTGAGCTGCTAAGGTCTTCTGGTTCTCAAAGGTCAGCTGCCGAGTAAAGGCTTTATTGTTCAGCCTCAATTGTTTCTCCAAGCCCTGAAAACAGTACATATTTCAGCTCTTTGTGACCAGTGTAGTATTATACAAAACTTCAACTGTAATGAAACTAATTACACTTAGGAAAAGTTCAAGATTTTAATATAATTTTAGTGGGGAGAACACATATTAGAACTAAAAATTATCATACATGTACAGAGAGGCACAAAGCCCCAAAATCTCAGATCCCAATGCTAGAGAATAAATACCATGTTTACAGTCTGATGTTTTTTACACTCTGGAATTTGATAAAAAAGAAATTTTTGGGGGGAGAACAGAGCCTGAAAATCAGTAAGTATAATCAGTGTTACACTTTCGGAGAAGGCAATGGCAACCCATTCCAGTGTTATTGCCTGGAGAATCCCAGGGACGGGGGAGCCTGGTGGGCTGCCGTCTCTGGGGTCGCACAGAGTCGGACACGACTGAAGCGACTTAGCAGCAGCAGCAGCAGCAGCAGTATTACAATTTCAAACTAAACCTAAGCAATTGTATTGAAATGAAGTATTATGCTAACTTGGCATAGTGCACTCTGTGAAAATCTTTCAAGCATCTCTTGCTGAAAGCTTTACCAGCATCAGTGCAGATCATGATTCTGTGGGACTGTGATTCTCAGATAACCAAGATGGAAATTATGCTGGGGCCTCGCGGAGCCACACCGTGTGAATGGGTTATATGTGAGACAGTGAAATGACTGACTTATTAGCACAATGGAGTGGAGTGGAGTGGAGTTGCTCAGTCGTGTCTGACTCAGCGACTCTGACTCCCCACGGACTGTAGCTTACCAGGCTCCTCTGTCCATGGGATTTTCGAGGCAATAGTAGTGGAGTGGGTTGCCATTTCCTTCTCCAATAACCTTCTATAAAAATGCAGGATTTACTATTGCATATTCACCTTTCTGGAATGAGACGTGTTTTACTGGAGAAGCTGAATTGGAAGCTGAATTTCACAAGTTTTGGTACATTTTGCTTAAAAAAAAAGAGTAGTACTTTAACAGGAGGTTGGCCTAAAGACTTTTTCTTTCCTTTTTTTACCATAAAGTTTCCCTTTATGGATTCCCTCATTATAACATTAACACTTTCTCATTAAAGTGTAAAAGATGATAAACTAATGGGATTGAAATGAAATAATCTTTAAAATCACACTTTCTAAAATATTAACATTAAAAAAATACCTACATGTTTTGTCCCACAAATGCCCCCCCCCCCAACAAATGCCCTAAAATCAAATGAAATCTTCTATATGACCAAGTGCTCCTGATAAGAAAATAGCTAAGTAGTTCTTGAATTCTTTTTGGTTTTGGTTGTAGTATAGAGACATGAACTACTTAAACATATCTGTAAAAATATGTAGATGAGATACAAATACATGTACTTTCACATGACAGACAGATGCTAAGATGGATTCAGTGCTACCTGAAAGCCAGACATTAGAAACTTGGTACACTATTTACATCAGTAAAAAAGGACGTTCCTCATTATGTCCTGTAGCTCACATATCCATTTTATGTGAGAAAATTCTCTTTGGAAATAGAGGAGGATTTTTACCAAAAAAGAAAGAAATAACTGAGAAATGGCTGAAATGAACTTAATGTCTTATTATTTCAAGTAAATACTTGTCTACTTCATGAATGATTTCTATTTCATAGAAAATACTTGTCTCTCACCATTAAGGAATGAAAGAATAAGTTAATTCCATTTGTGTCCATTCCATTTTGTGTTCATGGAGACCAAAACCACCTAATGTAGACTAGGCAGAATTCTCAGTGTAATCAGTGTTCTCCCAAATCACCCCTTGTAAACCCAAGCTTTTAACCACCATGCACCCTTGAGGAATACCAACCTATTCATTCCTTCAGTGATTTACATTCCTTTCCCCTACCTGTCTCCAGGAATATTACTAGAAAACTTTTCTGTTTCCAGGACATGGGTCTTTGTGGTGAAGACTGGACAGATGGATGAGGGAGAGAACAAGGAAGGGGGTGAGGAGATGCACTTACAGTTTAGAGAAGTGATCTTTTCAGAAGCAGTTTGGAGCAGAGGTTCACTTTCTAAGAAAGGTTTCCCACAACATAGCACAGCACGACACAGCACGACACACCGCCCTCCAGCATGTGAACAGACTCCCCTAACCCTGGCAGCCAGACCGTCTCAGAGGATGGTCATTTCCAGATAAATGAGCCCAACTGTCACCGAGTAGGACACTATGGGGCCTTTTCTGTAACAGGGACCCCTTCCCACCACATGTCCTCCGTCTGCCTCCTGTCTTTAGAAAAACTTTAGCCTCCTATAACTTGCCTGAGTTCCAAAGAGCAATTTTAATCAGAGAAGTGAGAAGATGCAGACAGAAATGAAAATAGTAAAGTAAGACAATTTGTTTCCCTGGTGGCTCAGATGGTAAAGAAGCTGCCTGAAATGCAGGAGACCCAGGTTTGATCCCTAGGTCAGGAAGATACCTTGGAGAAAGGAATGGCTACCCACTCCAGTATTCTTGCCTGGAAAATTCCAAAGACAGAGGAGCCTGGTGGGCTATAGTCCATGGGGTAGCAAAGAGTTAGACATGACTGAGTGACTAAACACAGCACAAGACAAAATAATAATAGTTTAGCTATTAAAGTTAAGAACTTTTAGTTCCTCCTCAAGGGCTATAGGTAATATTCTGAGCCATTTCCTGTGAGCTGTTTTGCAGATACTGAACCCCCACCAGGTAGAAGAAATTTAACTGCATGCTGCCCACAAGCACATAGACCCCAGACTGGCTGGAACCAGAAGGTTGATGATGCTGACTCCTGAATACCTCACCACCAACCAGTCAGAGGAATGTCCATGAACTGATCACATAACACACCACCCCAAACCTTGTCTTTAAAATTTTTTCCTGAAAGCCACTGGGGGAGTTCAGGCATTTTGATCACTAACTACCTGGACTCCTTGCTTGGCATTTGCAATAAATGCTGCGCTTTCCTTTAGCACTTCAGCGCAGTGTCAGTAGACTGGCTTTGCTGCTCGTGGATGAGTGGACCTGAGTTAGGTTGTGTGACACAAACACAGAAGGAGCCCTGGCTCAGTCCACAACAAGAGGGGCTGTTTCTGTTTCTCCTGCGCACCTCCCCTTCCCTGCCCCCACCCCATCCCACCATCCGTGTGCTCAGCCCAGTAGTGCTTCATTCCTCAGGCTAGTATGATGAATGCACACCCTCTCCAGATTGCTTTTGGAACCTTAACGTTTCTAGGCCTCTGAAGTACACACCTGTATCTTTTTGTCGTTTGCCTCCATCTTTGCTGTAAGAATGGACAACCTCTGAGTGAGCTCTTCTCTCTCTGAAAGACTCTTGTCTTCAGAAATCCTCTGCAGTGCCTGCAAGGCATCTTTTGTCCTCAGCAGCTCACTGTCCGTCTCTCTCAGCTTCCTCGACACAGCTCTTTCTTTTCCCTGGGATTTCCTGAGGAGCTGCCTTAAATTTTTCACTTCATTCTGATGTTTGGCCATAATTTGAGGTAGATTATTTTGTGAATTCTCATATTTTCCTATAGCTTTCAAGTGCTTAAGCTGGAGTTGTTTCAGAAATTGGTTTTCTATGACTGTGGCCTCCGCTTTGTGGTGCAGATCAGCTAACTCATTCTTCAGTTCTTTGATCTTATGAAGCCTCGCTGACAGGATGCGGTGGGCCATGGCATCACGTCGCTGGGCAGCCACACGGATCTGAGAGTTGAGAAATGGTACATTCCAGCTGTGCTTTTTTCTAACCGAGATTTCCTTCTGGCCTGTGTAAGAAGATAATCCAGTTTGTTACTATAGCCATATGTATGTGCTTAGTTGCTCAGTCATGTCTGACTCTTTGTGATCCTATGGACTGTAGCCCACCAGGCTCCTCTATCCATGGGGATTCTCCAGGCAAGAAAATTGGAGTGGGTGGCCTATCCCTTCTCCAGAGGCTCTTCCTGACCCAGGAATCAAACCAGGGTCTCCTGCATTGCAGGTGGAGTCTTTACAAGCTGAGTTACCAGGGAAGTCCAGTCATATGCATATATGTAAGTATGTAGGTATCTGTAATACCCATGCCCCCCCTTCCCCCCCACTACCACACACATATACACATACACACACAAGGTAGAAGGGGAAGGAACTAACACTGAATGAATGTCATGCTTTATGCTGGGTACGAGCGATCTCATTTAATGCAATGCTTTTAAGGTCAGTAGTAAAAGTCCATTTTATAGCTAGAGATTATAAGTCATTTGTCCATGGTTCAGTTCAGTTCAGTTCAGTTGCTCAGTCGTGTCCGACTCTTTGCAACCCCATGAATCGCAGCACGCCAGGCCTCCCTGTCCATCACCAACTCCCGGAGTTCACTCAGACTTGTGTCCATCGAGTCAGTGATGCCATCCAGCCATCTCATCCTCTGTTGTCCCCTTCTTCTCCTGCCCCCAATCCCTCCCAGCATCAAAGTCTTTTCCAATGAGTCAACTCTTCGCATGAGGTTACATAACCACAAAGCGACATAAAAGGAATGGAAATCAGGTCTTCTCTGACTCTAAAACCCTCACTTACTTATATTATAAAAGGTAAACTAAAAACCATAAGAATAAATAACATTTACCAAGCATTTCCTATATGTGAAGCATTGAATTAAATGCTTTATGTAATAGATTATCTGATGTAATTCTGCCAACAAAATGTTATGAGGCAATTAGAGGGTAACATTGGAGCCAAGAGTTATATATGAAGGTCTCAGAGATTTAAAAAGACGTTTAAAGAGCCATTAAATTGCTTAGAGAATTCATATATGTATTCTGTCTCTCAATATATCTAACATAGGCAGTTTTTCCTTTGTTGCTTTTGGCTGGGCACTCAATTAACCAGTTAGATAGTTTGTGCTCAGGAAACTATTTTGATCAAAAAGCATCTAAACGATATTACACCAAGCTCATATAACTGAATTTGCATATGTCAACCGTATGTGTAACATCACTGTGTTATTTTCCCATTTTATTTTTTAAATTAATTTTCATTGGAGTATAGTTGTTTAACACTGTTGTGTTAGTTTTTGCTGTACAGCAAAGTGAATCAGCTATATGTGTACATACATCCCTTCTTCCTTGGATTTCCTTATTTAGGTCACCACAGAGCACTGAGTAGAATTCCCTATATATTATGTTCTCATTAGTTATCTATTTTATATATGGTATCAGTAGTGTCTATTATCCCATTTTAATGATGATGCTTATCAATGGGCACACAGCTAGTAAGTGGTGAAACAGACTCAGGTCTGTGTACCTTTGCCACTTCTCCACAGGTATGTGCATTTATATGACATTCATATGTGCATCTGTGTATGTACACATGTATGTGCCTGTATATATATCAGTATACCTATATTCTGAGAAAGAGTGGTTGGAATTGGATTCTAGAATTTAAAAATGTATGACCCTCATCCTGCAGAGAAAGGCTCTTAGTGGCCAGGGTCACTGGGGTCTTAGCCCTGAGCTATTGGCCCAAATGAGGACACATTGTTTGAGACACGGCTCAGTGTGTTTGGTCTAGTGGTGGGAAAGGCAATTCTGCCTGTGATGAAAACAATGAGCCAGCAGAGATAGAGGACACTTTCTGGGGATAAAGCATCTGCATCTTGGGGGTGACAGACCACACAGATTTCAGTGACCACACTATCTGTTTCCCAGGTGGTTCAGTGGTAAAGAATCTGCCTGCCAATGCAAGAGATGCAAGAGACGTGGGTTTGATCACAAGTTTGGGAAGATCCCCTGGAGAAGGAAATGGCAACTCTCTCCAGTATACTTGCCTGGAGAATCCTCATGGACAGAGGAGCCTGGCAGGCTATAGTTCATGGAGCCACAAAGAATCAAACACGACTGAGCGATTAGCACTTTCCTTTTATTTTTTTTAAAAGCTGAATGGTTAAACTACTCTTAAGATACCTAGTTGTTAAACCACTAAGCTAAAACACTTAAATTAATTCACCAAAAACATGCACATCTAGGTCCATAGTCAAAAAGGGACTCTTGTTACTCAAGACTAGTCATGCCTTCCCAGTACAGTGAAATAAGCTCTTTGAACAGACCTAAGCCCAAGCCCCGCTTCACTGGCTCCAACTTTCCTCAGCCGTTTCCCCAGGTGCACCCTCACTCCCACCCTCCTTTTCAAAGCACCTCTGTCCTCCTGTCACACTGCTGTGCCCATCCTCCCAGCCCCGTCTTGGTCCTGTCTCAACGTCCTCTTCCTCTTGTGTCTCAGTCCCATTCTGTTCCTGCTGTCTGTGCCCTCAGTCTGGTTCAGGTCCTCATCCTGAGCCAGGTCCCTGCTGGTGCTGGCGCCACCCTCTGCTGGGTCCTCTCTCTCTTCCAGGTCACCTTAAAGGAGGTGGCCCCTTCTTCCAAAGACCAGGGTAGGAAGAGGTTCAAAGGCAGGCCTTTCCCCTTCCTGTTCTCCACAGCTCCAGCATCAGTTGCAAAGCATACCTGCTCAACCCCACCTTAGGGCTTCCACCCACCTCTGCCCAAAGACAATAGGGCAAAAGGTGTCCTAAGCAAATGAACGCAGTAAAATAACTTTTCTTTTTTTGGTATACCATTTTTTCCCCCTTTTTAAAAATTCTGAGCTCAGAGCAAGCGTAGAAACATTCATAGTTATAAAGGTCCACAGTAAAATCTTTTCATCATTGCTCAGAAATGATCAGTCTTTCATACACATACATCCACAGCCAGCTCTCACTCACCCACCAATAAGTCCTCAGTTATCCACTGTCACCTTTACAAAAACACACACACACCTTATTTTAAATTATTTTCTTGGTTCTCAGAACTACAGAGATCATGCATCAGGTAGACTGGGAGATCTTCTGAGGCTCAGATTTGGCTATTTTCATCATTGATCCACTTCAGTGAGAGTGGATCTCAGAGAAGGTATACCAGTTTTTTGAATGACTATCACAAAACATCTTGGTGGGCTTCCCAGGTGGTACTAGTGGTAAAGAACCTATCTGCCAGTGCAGGAGACATAAGGAATCACAGGTTTGATCCCTGGGTCAGGAAGATCCCCTGGAGTAGGGCATGACAACCCCATCCAGTATTCCACTAATGAACCTTGCCTGGAGAATCCCATGGACAGAGGAACCCGGCAGGCTACAGTCCATGGGGTCACAAAGAGTCAGACATGACTGAGCGACTTAGCATGCACCCACGTGCACACCTGTTTTGGCATTGTATTGACAAATCACAGTAAGGAAGGGTATAATTGAAGGAGTTCTGAAAGTAAATTTTTCTACAAAAGAAAGAACCACATTTTGAAAATCAAATTATAGAAATATTTTGCTTGCTATTTACAGTAATCTAAAGAAAGGCAATGGCAAAGAATGCTCAAACTACCGCAAATTGCACTCATCTCACACGCTAATAAAGTGATGCTTAAAATTCTCAAAGCCAGGCTTCAGCAATACATGAACTGTAAACTTCCAGATGTTCAAGCTGGTTTTAGAAGAGGCAGAGGAACCAGAGATCAAATTGCCAACATTCCCTGGATCATCGAAAAAGCAAGAGAGTTCCAGAAAAACATCTATTTCTGCTTTATTGACTATGCCAAAGCCTGTGACTGTGTGGATCACAATAAATTGTGGAAGATTCTGCAAGAGTTGGGAATACCAGACCACTTGACCTGCCTCTTGAGAAATCTGTATGCAGGTCAGGAAGCAACAGTTCGAACTGGACATGGAACAACAGACTAGTTCCAAATAGCAAAAGGAGTATGTCAAGGCTGTATACTGTCACCCTGCTTACTTAACTTATATGCAGAGTATATCATGAGAAAAGCTGGGCTGGAAGAAGCACAAGCTGGAATCTAGATTGCCAGGAGAAATATCAATAACCTCAGATATGCAGATGACACCACCCTTATGGCAGAAAATGAAGAAGAACTAAAGAGCTTCTTGATGAAAGTGAAAGAGGAGAGTGAAAAAGTTGGCTTAAAGCTCAACATTCAGAAAATGAAGATCATGGCATCTGGTCCCATCACTTCATGGGAAATAGATGGGGAAACAGTGGAAACAGTGGCAGACTTTATTTTGGGGGGCTCCAAAATCACTGTAGATGGTGATTGCAGCCATGAAATTAAAAGACGCTTACTCCTTGGAAGAAAAGTTATGAGCAACCTAGATAGTATATTTAAAAGCAGAGACATTACTTTGCCAACAAAGGTCTGTCTAGTCAAGGCTATGGCTTTTCCAGTAGTCATGTATGGATGTGAGAGTTGGAGTATAAAGAAAGCTGAGCACCAAAAAATTGATGCTTTTGAACTGTGGTGTTGGAGAAGACTCTTGAGAGTCCCTTGGACTGCAAGGAGATCCAACCAGTCCATCCTAAAGGAGATCAGTCCTGGGTGTTCATTGGAAGGACTGATGTTGAAGCTGAAACTCCAATACTTTGGCCACCTGATGCGAAGAGTTGACTCAACTGAAAAGACCTTGATGCTGGGAAAGATTGAGGGCAGGAGGAGAAGGGGACGACAGAGGATGAGATGGTTGGACGGCATCACCGACTCAATGGACATGGGTTTGGGTGGACTCCGGGAGTTGGTGATGGACAGGGAGGCCTGGCGTGCTGGGATTCATGGGGTCGCAAAGAGTCGGACATGACTAAGCGACTGAACTGAACTGAACTGAAGTATATAAATCTCTAGTATCTAACCAGAGCAAAAATCCTATCAAATTGAAGTTCTCATTTTATCCTTATAATTTTTCTCTATGAGATGTTCTTCTGCTATAAAATGTGCTTTTCTAAGATGAGAATTGAAAATAATCTCTGATGCTATTATCTTTGAGTGAATTCTGGGTCTCTATTGGTGGTTCCTGACTCAGTGTTACCAGCTCCTGAGGGTCAGAGGTCTCCTTTTATATATCAGAAAGCTGAACAGAAATTGAACCTTCACTCAAGAAGGGACTGCATTGGCTAGTCATTATGCCTTATTGGTTGAGGTTAGTTACATTTTTGTGTGCCTACTTAGTTGCTAAGTTTTGTCCCACTCTTTGTGACTCTATGGACTGCAGCCTGCCAGGCTCCTCTGTCCATGGAATTCTGCAGGCAAGAATCCTGGAGTGGGTTGCCATTTCCTTCTCCAGGGTATCTTCCTGATCCAGGATTGAACCCCCATCTCCTGCACTGGCAGGCAGATTCTTTACCACAAAGCCACCAGGGAACCCAAGGAATTACATTACCCAAGCATTGATTCTTTAATTACTTGCTGATTGAATTGTTTTGGCAAACACTTACACGACATGGGCTGTGAAGGAAGAAAAGAATAAAAGGATACACCAAGAATATTTTTTTTTATCATTCTGTGACAAAGCTTGATGTTATAAGTGTTTGAAGGTCATTACACATTGGGGTACAGGGATCTTCAGGGGCATAAAATTTGGGTTAAAGAAGCAGCCAAGATTTACTTAAAATAATTCGAGAGTATTCACACACAAAAGAGTACCCAAGGGAGAACAAGTCCTCACTAATAGACTCACTAGTCCTCACTAGGATCATGGAATTTAGGTTCTGCGTGCTCAGTCACTTCAGCAGGGTCCAACTCTTTGTGACCCCATGAACTGTAGCCCTCCAGGCTCCTCTGTGCATTGGATTCTCCAGGCAAGAACACTGGAGTGGGGTGCCATGCCCTCCTCCAGGGGATCTTCCATACCCAAGGATTGAAGTCTTCTGCATTGGCAGCAGATTCTTTGCCACTGTGTCACCTGGGAAACCCTCACTGGGATCATGGAATTTAGGTTCTAGTCCACTGTGAAGTGATAGTTCATTTGGGCTGCTGCCAATTTATGAATAAGTACCTTGCATAAAGGATACAATAAACATTTGTGGAATAAATAAATGAGGAATCAGTTTTTTAAATTTGTATTGTAAGGCTCTTAGAACTCAACATGCAATTTGTTTCTTGTAGAAATAATTTTATAAACACTAACTGCCTTCTTACACAGTTCTGTGAAATTCTAGACTCAGTGTAAGATGTAGTATATTGTTTGATGATTTCTTGTCATAAACGCACAGGGGCCAGACTACTTCTGAATTTGGGGGGTTTATTCTTTGGGATGGGCTTTCCTGGTGGCTCAGCCTTTTCCTGGCAGGGTCTTCTGCCCTGGCCTTGCCAGTGGGTACAGGACTCCCACCTCTCCAGAGAAAGGGCTATGAAACCTTTCTAGAACCTGGAAGAAAACTATGGGTCCTTCTCCCTAGAAAGTTCACAAACACAAATAGACGCACACAGATAGACACTCACACAAAATGCAAAGGATTCCCTAAGGCTCCCAGAGTCAGGTCTTGGATGAAGACTCCCTGCTCTGAGGCTGGGAAGAAGGGCAACTGAAGACTCCAGCTCTTCACAGGGTCCCAGGCAGGCTGGCTGTGGGAGGCAGGCACTGGGTGAATGTGGCGCTGGACGTGCTCCACATTCAACAGGCCCTTAATTGTTTTTCGGCCACTTACTGACACCAGTTCTGATGGTCCCAGCCGGAAAAGAGTGGCAGCGGTTTCTACACAGGGAATATTTATAAGCCCGGCATTGCATGCCTGGGAATAACCACAGTCTAGGCAAGGGGGCAGGAAGTGAGGAGGTCGAGGATGGTGCAGAGCTACTTTCACTTTGGACAGTTAGAAGCTGATGTTTTTGCTACTCTTAAAATCCACAAGGAAATGACATTAACAGCCTTTTGACCAGCCCTGTCCCTAAAGAGCATCTTTGCCAATATGCCTCACCGGACTTGAAGACCATCTTCCTGGGGTGCTGAGACAGATAGTTACATTTCACTGGAGACTGAAACCTTGCCCCTTCAGCTGAGATGAAAGGCAAGAAGCCCGTGAAATCCAAGTACTGTGGTGCGCTGTAACAGGGCCACCTGTTAACTAAAAACGGAACTAACCTCACTCATGGGTTCCAGGAGGGTAAGCTGGGCAAGAGGGCTTTCTGTCATTTTGTGATTATTCTTAATTTCTCTATTTCCTATTCCTTCTATAAAAAAATTCACTTGTAATACTTATAATTTTATAAGTACTGGTACAATCTGGAAAAGCAATAAAACTGAATATGGGCCACTCCAGGTTACCAGTGCATTAAATAATAATGTTATTATAACCCGAAATTTGGTCTTGGTTGGGAGATTTTGCTTCTTACCTTTAGGTTGGGAGATTTTAGAAACATTATACTTCGTCTTCTTTTTTTCTTTTACTGTAGGCTTCTCTAAGTAGTTGTTTCTAGCTGTGGTTTCTGAGCACACAGACAGAAAGTCTTCTGAATAATCGCAGTGGGAGCTTGGGCTTCTGCAGGAACACCGAGATCTGCTGTAATCAACACTCTCGGCAGAGGCGTCGCTCTTCCTGCGAAAACCTGGGCTGCTGCGCTCCCTTTTTGAGGAACTCCCGCCATTTTCGAAGGCTGTGTTGGGGAAATGTCCACCCAGATTTGTTTCTGTTGGACCAGCCAATGACATAGTAAACAACCTAATAGAAGAAAAGTATTTTTAGATTTAGAGCTACAGCCCTTAAAACGAACCTATGCTTTATTACGTGTGCGTGTTCAGTTCTGGCCGACTCTTTGTACCATGGACTGTATCCTGCCAGGCTCCTCTGTCCATGGGATTCTCCAGGCAAGAGTACTGGAGTGGGTTGCCATTTCCTCCTCCAGGGGATCTTCCTGATCCAGGGACTGGACCAGTGCCTCTTACGTCTCCTGCATTGGCAGGTGGGTTCTTTACCACTTGATCCACCTGGGAAGCCCATGCTTTATTATAGTTAACTAACTATAAATGCACAATTAGGGATGCAAAATAACACATTATTTTTGAAGTATGTTCCAGAAAAAAATTTCAATTTGATTTTTATATTTTCTTCTACCTAAAATATAAGACTCCTGAGACTGGACTTTGGGGAGACTATATTGACAGGAATTATAAAGTTCACATCAGATTACAACAACAGGGACAATTTATAAGTTAGTGAATTACATTCTCATTCTCTAAGGCTGGTTGTTTGTTGGGATTTTAAAAAATTGGAATATACTTGATTTACAATCGTGTTAATTTCAGGTGTAAAGCAAAGTGATTGAGTTATACATATACATACATATATATATATATATATATATATATATATATATGTATACACACTAGAACACAGAATGCTTTAAATTCCCAAACCAGTTCTATTTCTGAATCTTTCTCTAAGAACTACTTTGAGCTTCCTTAGACTCAGTCTGAACTGTGTTTGGTTTTGGGAAATGGTGATCAGGCGCTGTCTGGAAGATTACAAGGCCTTCCTGCTGATTATCAAGAGGGATAAATGGCACCTCACTGTTGTCTACTGGATGGTGAGGATCACCTAGCTACATTCATTCATTCACCTGGGAAAACAACCAGGTGATTCCTCCATGTGTAGTCACTGTTCTTCCCCAGAGACTGATCAAGAGGAGAACCACATTTACCCTTCAGACGTTGACTTTGGAATGCACACAGGTGGTGGGCAGTATCTGAGATGGCCTGCACCAATTCCCACTTTCTGGTGTAATCCCCTTAACTTCGGTGTGACTCAGAGGTGGCTTCTAAGGTGAGGTAACTAAAGGACTCTGACTTCCCTCTTTTTTTAAAAAAAGTATTTATCTATCTATTTATTTTTTAATACATTTATTATTTGTAATAAATAAATTAATATTATTTGTTTATAATAAATGCTCTTCCCTGGTGGCTCAGATAGTAAAGAATTTGCTTGCAATGTGGGAGACCTGGGTTCAATCCCTGGGTCAGGAAGATCCCATTCCAGTATTCTTGCCTGGAGAATCCCATGGACAGAGGAGCCTGGTGAGCTACAGTCCGTGGGGTTGCAAAGAGTTAGACATGACTGAGTGACTAACACTTTCACTTGCACTTATAATAAATATATTGTATTTACATTATTTATATAATATTTATATATAATAAATAATTAATGTTATCTATAATAATATATTAATATAATTAATTGCTGGGGTCCAGCCCCGGTGGATCCAGGGTGATTCGAAGGTGGGGACGGAGTCGGCGTCCTTGGAAAAATACATATTTAATTACAGATATAGAGAGAGATTAGAAACGGATAGTGTAGTAGGAAAATTAGTGGAGAAAAAGAGGCTGAATAACTTGGTTTATGTGGAATAGCATCCATGCTCCAGATGGGAATTCAGCCAGAAAAACGAGGAGCAAGAAAGAAACGACATGGGGGAATCAGTCTTTCCGGAAACTGATCCGATTTCTTTATTTTTGGGTTTGCTTATATACCTTTTGTTATACATAGGGATGAATACAGAGTCACTCGGGGGTCAGCAGTCCTGACCTTTATCAAAATCAGGTGCTTCACACAAAAAGGTCTTAGGGGTTTTACATCATCTTCTGGCCATGAGTGAGACCTGCTGACATTTTATGACCCTTTCTTTCTGATAACCAAAAAACTTATTTTTTTCCAAGGGTGTTTTTTCTTAAACCAGGCACCACCCTCCAAATAAAGTTACATTCCTATAGGGTGAGGGTGTAGTGAGTTACAATCAAGAAAGGAATTTATTTAACTCAAGGTTAACATGATTAATCTTAAAGGTTAACACTTATTTCTCCTATATGCTTAAAGGTTAATACTTATTTCTCCTATATGCTAGTTATATTCATTATAAGGGCAAGGAACATGGAGATTTAGCAGCAAACAGCAACCCAACAAATGAAAATCCTTTCACCAATGTTCCCCTTAAGATCTATTTAGTCTTAAGATAGTGATAAAGTTACATTTTTACATAGCAAGGACACAGTGATTTATAACAAAGTACAGTGATCTATTACAAAAGAGAAAATTCATTAACTCAAAAAGTCTAGTATTGCTAATCTTAAAAACTACTATATTTCCTTTTCTATATTCCAAATACATTGATTAATATATTCCCAGGTGCCTAAGGATATGGAGGCCTGCGGCAATCATTGACTCAACAATGAGAAAAGCCCTATGCTAATTAAGACTTTCAAAATACTCCAAAACTCTCTGTGCTGTTTATGGTTGAGAGGTAGTAAACAATCATGTGCTAGTGGCAGGAGTGTGGATAATCCTGTCACACAAGCTAGTCTGTCAGCAGAAAGGTTTGACCTGAGACACCCTTGTCACACCCAGGTCAGGGAATTAGCAGCAATTATTGGCACAACAAATGAAAAAACCCTTCACCAATATAATTCCTAACCAACCAACTATACTGACAATTTCCCAAAAGAATTTGCCTTTAGTAAGTCTAAAACATCTCATGCCTCTCAGGTTGGGAGGCTGTAAACAATCACATGTGGCCGGACGAACCTATACAGGCAGGCTAGATAACCTTCAGAGGAGTCCGTAAGCTGAAACACTCTTGTCATGCCCAGGAATTTTTATTGACTTGGAGCTGCACGTTAACTGTTTCTCCGAGAGAAATGGTGATGGAGGAGAGCCCCCCATAAAGTCAGAGGTGTAGGTGAGAGCATAAAGCAGACTCTGGTTTTGGGGGTAGATGCTCCGGAACAGGGGGTTTCCTGAGGCTTGATCATGCCTTTGCGTATGCCAAGCCTCCTTCCTCATGACCTTTGCCATGGGCGGAGTTCCTCACGCTGGCCCCCGGCAATTAATATAATTTATATTAATGTACATAATATTATATATACACACACAGGTCTCCGTTACTGCCTGTGGGCTTTCTCTGGTTGCAGCCAGCAGGGTCTACTCTCTAGTTCTGGAGTGCGGGCTTCTCATCATAGTAACTTCTGTTGTTGCAGACCATGGGCTCCAGGGGGCAAGGGTTCAGTGGTTGTGACACATGGTCCCATGGCAAGTGTGATCTTCTTGGACCAGCAATTGAACCCATGTTCCCTGCATTGGAACACAGATTCTTAACCTCTGGACCATGGGGAACATACAGCGTGCTAAGTCTTGATATATCCAATCTATGATAGTGTACAGTTCAGATTTTCAGTAGCATTTACATTTTGAACAATCAGTGTTTACAGTATAACGATGCCCGTTTTATTGCACCTGAAGCATGATTTTACTATGTTTTTATTATTATAGAGTTTATAGTATTAGTAGTCTCTTTGCTGTTACGTATGACTCAGGAATTGCAGGTCAAGAAGAAACAGAACCTGACATAAAACAGCTGACTGGTTCAGATTTGGGAAAGGAGAGTGACAAGGCTGTATATTGTCACCCTGCTTATTTAACTTATATGCAGAGTACATCATGTGAAATGCCAGGCTGGATGAAGCACAAGCTGGAATCAAGATTGCTGGGAGAAATATCAATAACCTCAGATATGCAGATGACACCACCCTTATGGCAGAAAATGAAGAGGAACTAAAGAGCCTCTTGATGCAAGTGAAATAGGAGAGTGAAAAAGTTGGCTTAAAACTCAACATTATAAAAACAAAAATCATGGCATCAGGTCCCATCACTTCATGGCAAATAGAAGGGGAAAAAGTGGAAGCAGTGACAGACTTTCTCTTCTTGGTCTCCAAAGTCACTACAAATGGTGACTATAGTCATGAAATTAGAAAACACTTACTTCTTAGAAGGAAGGCTATGACATATGGCGATCTGAGCGTTTTAAAAAGCAAAGACATCAGTTTACCAACAAAGGTCCGTATAGTCAAAGCTATGGTCTTTCCAGTAGTCATGTATGGATGAGAGAGTTGGACCATAAAGAAGGCTGAACACCAAAGAATTGATGCTTTCAAATTGTGGTGCTGGAGAAGACTCTTGAGAGTCCCTTGGAATGCAAGATCAAACCAGCTAATCCTAAGGGAATCAACTCTGAGTACTTATTGGAAATCAACCCTGAATCCTTGTTGGAAGGACTGATGCTGAAACTGAAGTTCCAGTACTTTGGCCACCTGATGTGAAGAGCTGACTCATTGGAAAAGACCCCGATGCTGGGAAAGACTGATGACAAAAGGAGAAGAGAGTGCAGAGGATGAGATGGTTGGATGGCATCATCAATTCAATGGACATGAACTTGGACAAACTCTGGGAGATGGGGAGGGACAGGGAGGCTTCACATGCTGTAGTCCATGGGGTCTCAAAGAGTTGGACACAACTTAGCAATGAGATCCAGCCAGTCCATTCTGAAGATCAGCCCTGGGATTTCTTTTGAAGGAATGATGCTAAAGCTGATACTCCAGGACTTTGGCCACCTCATGCAAAGAGTTGATTCATTGGAAAAGACTCTATCTGATGCTGGGAGGGATTGGGGGCAGGAGGAGAAGGGGACGACAGAGGATGAGATGGTTGGATGGCATCACTGACTCGATGGATGTGAATCTGAGTGAACTCTGGGAGTTGGTGATGGACAGGGAGGCCTGCCATGCTGCGATTCATGGGGTCGCAAAGAGTCGGACACGACTGAGCAACTGAACTGAACTAGCAAGTGAACAACAACATCAATGACTCAGGAGTATAACCCACAATTAAAAAGACTAATGGAAAATTGTGAATCTTTTGATGATATGATTTTTCTGGAATGCACTGTGGTGAAAAGAGGTATCTGCTTATATATACAATAAATTTGTAAATCACATTCATTTAATTATAGAATGAGAAATAAGATTGCTGAAGAGCAAGATTCATATCTGAATAATTCTACAGTGTTGTATAGTTGCTCAATTCTGCTTTTACAACAAGGCCAACCAAAAAATAAACACAAGCAAAAATGTTTTAAAATGAATAAATGTGGACTTCCTTGTGGTGCAGTGGATAAGAATCCGTCTGCCAATGCAGGAGACATGGGTTCAGTCTTTGGTCTGGGAAGATTCCACATGCTGAAGGGCAACTAAGCCCCTGAGTCACAACTACTGAGCCCACGTGTTGCAACTACTGAAGCGCATGCGCCTAGAGCCTCTGCTCCACAAGAGAAGCCGCTCCAGTGAGAAGTCTGTGCAGTGCAACAGAGGATAGCCCCAACTCGCAGCAACTAGAGAAACCCTGCACACAGCAATGTAGACCCAGTGCAGCCAAAAAAAATAAAAATAAATAAAATTTAAAATAAAGATAAAATGAATTGATGCATACCTGGTGTTCTTTACCAGATGTTCCTAAGACGTATGAAAAATCAACTTTCTGTCCTGAGCGGAGGGGTCTTCACACTGTAGTATTTATGAAGTTTTCAGGATAGTGTTTTTTTGACATGTTTTGATTTCTTTTTAAGAAAATAATGTATTTCAAAAAACCTAGAATGATATTACAGAAGGAAAATGTTAAGAGCCCATAAACAAACATTTATAAAGGAAGTTAACCTAGATGTCCATCAGCAGATGGATGGATAAGAAAGCTGTGATACATATACACAATGGAGTATTACTCAGCCATTAAAAAGAATACATTTGAATCAGTTCTAATGAGGTGGATGAAACTGGAGCCTATTATATAGAGTGAAGTAAGCCAGAAAGAAAAACACCAATACAGTATACTAACTCATATATATGGAATTTAGAAAGAAGGTAACAATAACCCTGTATGCAAGACAGCAAAAGAGACACAGATGTATTGAACAGTCTTTTGGACTCTGTGGCAGAGGGTGAGGGCGGGATGTTATGGGAGAATGGCATTGAAACATGTGAAATATATGTGAAACGAATTGCCAGTCCAGGTTTGCTGCATGATACAGGGTGCTTGGGAATGGTGTACCGGGATGACCCAGAGGGATGGGATGGGGAGGGAGTTGGGAGGGGGGTTCAGGATGGGGAACACATATACACTCATGGCGGATTCAACTCAACGTATGACAAAACCAATACAATATTGTAAAGTAAAATAAATAAATTAATTAAATTTAAAGAAGTTTTGAACTAGTATTAATATCATTCATTTGCATATGAATTGCTTTATACTTCACATACTATAAGGCTTTTTCTCTATCAAAGTGATTTGTAAATTATAAGTTTCATGATGTTAGTATTTTTGATGGTTTTGTCTATGCTGTATCCTCTGTGCCTAGAAGAGTTCCTTGGAAATAATGTGTTCGATAAATATTGATTAAATAAATTAATTTCAGGGTGCCTGTATGCTTAATTCCTGTCTCCATATCCATTACTCCTGACAAACTTCTCACTACTGTGACCCGACTCAATGCCCTAAATAAATGCTTCCCAATATAATAAAGAAATACATATCTAAAACTAAAAGCTAACCTCATGCTTAACAGTGAAACATTAATTTACATTGTTGTAAAAATTAAGATAAAGGTGCCAATGATCACTTCTGTTGATTAATAATTGCTTTGTAGGCACTAGCCACTGAAATTGGATATGAGAAAAAAGAGCAGGTATAAATGTTGGGGAAAAAAGGCAAATTATTTATTTGTGTAGATAATATAATTTTAAACTTAGAAAACCTCATAAAACATTATAAAATAATGAGAATTCAATAGAGCTATAGGTTATTAAATGCATATAAAAGCAATGTTTTCTATATGTTAATTAAAATGACTTAGAAAACAGATGAAAAGACCCCACTTACTATATCAGCTAAAAAATCAAAAATATCTGATACAAGTATAATACAAATAATATGAAGAAAATTTTAAAACTACTGAAATAAAAGATTTATGTATGTGGAAACACATACTGTGTCCTTATATAGGAAGGACCTTGGTGATAAAGATGTAAATTCTCCCTGATTTAATTTACATAATCAAAGTACTCCTAGTAAAAATGTTGAGTAATTTTTTAGAAATTTGACAAAATGATACTAAATTCACATAGTTATAAATATGAACAATGAGAACAAAAAGGATTTTGGAAAAAATGATGAGAAAGGACCACATCTATCAGATATTAAGATATAAAACTACAGTTAGTAAAAGAGTTTGATTCTTGTGCTTGAATAGACAGAGCAATATAATGCAATAAAGTCTTCAGAAACAGAAACATATGGAACCTTGGTATAAAATAAAGGTGGAGAAGAGTAGACATTCAAGAAATGATGGGGTGGGGGCAACAGACTAGACTTCCATCTGGAAATCAGACAAAAGTGAATTCTTATTACCTTTCTTACACTGCAATAAACACTAGGTGAATTGAAAATGTAAATGTTAAAAACAAATGTTAAAACATGGAGGGTGGCAAGAAATAAAGCCCACAAACCACAAAGGAAACAATTAGAACAACTGACTGCACAAAAGTTTTAAAAGTTTTTTTATTGAGGTAAAGTTGATCTATAATATTATATCATTCAGGGGTACAACAAAGTGATTCTCACAATTTTAAAATATTATACTCCATTTATAGTTATTATAAAATTCTGGCTATATTCCTTGTGCTGTGCAATATTTCCTTGTAGCTTATTTATTATATACATAATAATTTATACTTCTTAATCCCTTACCCCATCTTGCCCTTTCCCTACTCCCTCTCCTCACTGATAACAATGAGTTTCTTCTCTATACCTGTGAGTCTCTTTTTCTTTTTTGTTATATTCACTAGTTTGTTTTATTTTTCCTTCCTCTGCAATTTTTTGGAATCATTTGAGAAGGACAGATGTTAACTCTCCTCAAAATATTTCGTAGAATTCACCTGTGAAGCCATCTTGTCCTGAACTTTTGTTAGTTGAGAGTTTTTTTTAAATTATTGATTCAATTTAATTACTAGTAATTGGCCTGCTCATTATTTTCTATTTTTTCCTGATTCAGTCTTGGGGGATTTTACATTTCTGATAATTTGTCCGTTTCATCTAGGTTTTACATTTTATTGGCTGTAGTCATCCCATGATCCTTTGTGTTTCTGTGGTATTCATTGTAACTTCTTTTCATTTCTAATTTTATTGATTTGGACCCTCTCTTTTTCTCTTGGTGAGTCTGGTAAAGATTTAACAACTTTGTGTGTCTTTTCACAGAACCAGCTCTTAGTTTAACTGATCTTTTCTATTCTTTAAAAAAAAAAAAATTTTTTTTTTTTTTTAGTCTCTATTTCATTTCTGCTCTGATCTTTTTGATTTCTTTCCTTCTACCAACTTTGGGTTTCCTCTGTTCTTTTCCTTGTTCTTTGGTTGTAGTTAAGGTTTTTTATTTGAGAATTTTGTTGTTTGTTTCCTGAGGTAAGCTTGTACCACGATAAGCTTCCCTCTTACAGCTGCTTTTGCTGCTTTTGGACCCTTGTGTTTTCAATTTCATTTGTCTCCGGGTACTTTTTTATATCCTGATTTCTTTGGTTAGTTAGTAGCAGATAGCCTCCATGTGTTTGTGTTTTTGCCTTTTCTTTTCCTTGTAGGTATTTCTAGTCTCATAGCATTGTGGTCAGAAAAAATGCTTGATACATTTCAATCTTAAATTTACTGAGACTTGTTTCGTAGACTAGCGCTTGATCTATCCTGAAGAGTATTCCATGTTTACTTGAAAAGAACGTGTATTCTGCTGCTTTAGGATCAAATGTTATATAGATATATAAAGTCTATCTGTTCTAAGGGCTTCCTGAAACTCTAGTGATCAAGAGTCTGCTTGCCAGTGCAGGGGACACAGGTTTGATTCCTGGTCTGGGAAGATTCTGCATGCTGCAGAGCAACTAAACCCGTGCACTACAACTACTGAGCCAGTGCTCTAGAGCCTACGAGCTGCAACTACTAAGCCCATGAGCCTAGAGTCCATGCTTCACAGCAAGAGAAGCCACCCATACACTGCAGCTAGAGATTAGCCCCCACTCACTGCAACTAGAGAAAGCAATGAAGACCCAGGACAGCCATAAGTAAATAAATAAATCTTTAAAAAAACAAAAGTCTATCTGTTTTAATGTGTCACTTAAAGCCAGAATTTCTTTATTGATTTCTGCCTTGATGATCTGTCCACTGATGTTCAGTTCAGTTCAGTTCAGTTCAGTCGCTTAGTCTTGTCTGACTCTTTGCTACCCCATGGACTGCAGCACGCCAGGCCTCCCTGTCCATCACCAACTCCTGGAGTTTACTCAGACTCATGTCCATTGAGTCGGTGATGCCATCCAGCCATCTCCTCCTCTGTTAACATCCACCGATGTTAGTGGGGTGTTAAAATCCTCTATTGTTATTGTGTTGCTGTCACCTTCTCCCTTTATGTCTATTAGGTATTTAGGTGGTTCTATGTTGGGTGCATATATAAAAAATTTAAAACTTCTCTATAACAAAAAAAAAAAATCATAAACTTAAAAGGCACATCAGAAACTGGGAAGACGCCTGCCAATGCAGGGGACACAGGTTTGATACCTGGCCCAGGAAGATTCCACAGGCCCCAGAGCAATTGAGCCTGTGTGCACAGCTATGGAAGCTAGTGTGCCTGCAGATTGTGCTCCTCAATACGAGAAGCCACTGCAATGAGCAGTCTGTGCACTGCTGTGATATCCCCATTCATTTTTATGCTGGCTTTGAAGATGGAGGAAGGGGTCATAGGCCAAATACAGTCTTTTCTAGAAACTGTAAGAGGTAAGGGAATGGATTCTTCCCTGAAACCCTGGAAGGAACCAGCCCTGCTATCTTAATTTTTAGCCTCATGAGACACATTTCAGACTGCCGACCTCCAGAACAGATTTGTATTGTTTTAAGTCACTGGGCTTGTGGTATTTGTTAGAGCAATGACAGGAAACTAATAGAGATTGTCTTGAAAATCATTATGAATCAAAATGAGACTAAAATAGGCTATTAAATGTAAAATAAAAAAATAAATTATTATACAGTTTAAAGTCAAAGAAGAGGGTAACTTCAAGTGCTTTGGGGAAGTAACCTAATGTTCTCAAAAGTAGCTTTCTATACCTTGTCCAGACTACATCTAGAAAAAAGATCACCAACGCTGGAGAGCTGGTGGGATTGTTTGCTTTGGAAGAACTAGCTAGAGAAACTAGCCAGCTCTCTCATCAAACACTCTGGTGCAAAGGCATTGGTGGAGTGGTGGCATGGCTGGAGGCTGAGAAAGCTGGGTAGGGAGGAGATGATGTGTGTGTGTGTGTGTGTGTGTGTGCAGGTGGCGGGTGACAAAAGGTGACAACAAGATCAGGAGATTATCTACACAGAGCAAATAAGATCACTGAGGAAATCAAGTTGCTTTCTGCCTGAGAGTTTTACTTACACAGAGAGGGGGAAGGCTCAAAATAACCCCGAAGTGTTAGGTTATATATATATGTACACATTTTATACACACAGGGACAGATATAGAAATACAGATGTGTGTGTGTGTGTGTGTGTGTGTGTGTGTGTATTTTTCCTAACTATGTTGAGGGCCTAGAAGCAATGACACCCCTGTAACAATGAGCACACCGAGCTCCATTCTTCACTAAATACCATTCTTTACAAAAGGAAATCAATCCTGAATATTCATTGGAAGGACTGATGCGGAAGCTAAAGCTCTAATACTTTGGCCACCTGATGCAAAGAGCTGACTCACTGGAAAAGATCCTGATGCTGGGAAGGATTGAGGGCAGGAGAAGGGGGTGACAGAGGATGAGATGGTTGGGTGGCATCACTGACTCAATGAACATGAGTTTGAGCAAACTCCGGGAGATGGTGAAGGACAAGGAAGCCTGGTGTGCTGCAGTCCACAGGGTCACAAAGAATTGGACACCTCAGCGACTGAACAACAACTACTAACTCGAATCAGAATTCCTTGGAGAAACGGATAATTCCAGGCATGGATCAGGTAAAGTTCAAGATAAAGCTAATATGTGTTTAAAGGACACGGAAGCCAACTTGAAGTATTCTCCCATCAAATCTAGGACAATTTGAATATCAAAATAAATAAGGATGAAATAAGATGACAACCTATTAAATAAGATAGGAACCTATGAGTCCATACTAATACAAAGAATAAAGAAATAAATAAACAGAGAAAGGAAGAGAAAGCTCTTCCTTATGGCACAATGACAGCTAATAAATGTAGAAGGAACAGAGGAAAGAAACAATGACTGATTCCTATCAGAGAGTTAGTTGAAACAGGCAGGACCTGCCATTGAACGCTAAGTGCCAGTGAGTGTAAGTCTGGTAAGGAACAGGATTCTGCATAATACTAACCAAAAACATGGAAAGAGGGCGGCTTTGTGCAGAAACCTGGCAGACGCCTTGATCGTCATCTGGTCAGCAAGGCCTGAACCACCAGAGGGACAGGTGGATCTCATATGCCCCCTGGAGACTGCTGAGGGGAAAGGGTCATTCCTGAAGTCTCCCTGCCAGGAACTGGCCTGAGTCAGGTCATGGGGAGACACCAGCTGGACCCAGGTTGAGGGCCTTCCTACAGGAGGAAAAGCCTGAACTCTTTGACACAAAGTTCAGCAGAATGTAAAATGAATACAGAAGCTCTTCCTTTAGCTTACAAAACCAGTGTTACGTACGTAAGATGATCACGTATTTTAGGGTTTTGAACACTGTATCCACCTTTAAGATGATGTGTCCCCAGTAGGGGAAGGAGAGGGCGGGACAAATTGGCAGAGTAGCATTGAATATGCATTGCCATGGGTAAAACAGTCAGCGGGAAGTTGCTGTATAACCCAGGGAGTTCAACCCAGTGGTCTGCAATGACATGGAGGGGTGGGATGGGGTGGCAGGTGGGAGGGAGGTTCAAGAGGGAGGGGATGTATGTATACATATGTCTGATTCATGTTGCTGTATGACAGAAACCAGAACTTCCAGGTGGCTCAGTGGTGAAGAATCTGCCTGCTAATGCAGGAGACCTGGTTCCATCTCTGGGTCAAGAAGATCCCCTGGAGCAGGAAATGGCAACCCACTCCAGTATTCTTGGAAAATCCTATGGAGAGAGGAGCCCGGTGGGCTACAGTCTATGGGGTTGCAAGAGTCAGACATGACTTAGTGACTGAACAACAGTAATGGCAGAAACCAACACAATATTGTAAAGCAATTATCCTCCAATTAAAAATAAATAAATAAGACGATGTGTCCCAACTTTTGGCTTCAGAAATGTGATCTCCCTAATAGTGAAGAAAAGCAGTTTAAGAATGAACACAGGGTTGAGAAGAAAGAGAGCATGCTATAGAAGGGAAAAAGGCGTGTGTGGCATGGCATCTGAGTTGCAACATCAGCTCTTGCCAGTATATCTAGCTCTCTAGTCTCAGTGACTTAATGTATGAAAATTTCTGCTTTCAATGATGTCTAAGGTTTAGTCCAGCACAAAAATCCATACATTAAATATATCTATATACATCAGAAGTTGTAAGCTTTCTTGCATAACATGGAATTGTGCCATGTTCAAGGTTTGGCTGGTTATAGACGAGTTATGTAGGTTTTGGGTATTTAACAATTTTATGTATTTTATTTATTTTTGACAAAAAGTTCAAATCCATTACCAGATCGGGCCTCCCAAAGAAATACCTTCAGGGTTAGAAGCTCTACTCCCACCAAGCAGTGGCAAATGCAACTACTGCCCTTGTCTGTGCTCACTCTTGCTCAGTCACGTGGGACTCTTTTCCACCCCATGGACTGTAGCCCACCAAGCTCCTCTGTCCATGGGATTCTCCAGGCAAGTATACTGGAGTGGGTAGCCATTTCCTTCTGGAGGGGATTTTCCTGACCCTGGGTCTACTGCATTGTAGGCAGGTTCTTTACTGTCTGAGGCAGGAGGGAAGCCCAACTGCTGCACAGGCTACAGAAAAATTCAACATTCTAGGGCTAAATTTATAGATGTGTAAACTTTTAGCTCTTCTTCCCAGCCACTGCCACATATCTTTATAATTTCCAGTGTTGACCTGACTCTTTTTCATTATAATGTTTATTTTAATAAAATTCCATGAAAATATCCCAAATTTGATCTTACACATTTGGTTGTTCATTCATTCACTCTTTCAACACACAGTTGAGTGCTTATCATGTGCCAGGAGCTGTGTGAGGTGTGGAGGGTATAGTGAACACAGAAATGTGTCTGTTTTTGTGGAGCTAGTATGTCAGTAATAAAATAATCACAGTAGTGACTGTTCTATGTGTTTTAAAGCAAAGAGCTACAAGTCTGTGAGGACACACGACAAAAAAACCTGATCCAGACAGTGACCTGGGAAGCTTCTCTAGAGCAGTGGCAGCTGACAGAGATACAGGGGGTCAGTGGGAACTGCCTGGGCAGAGAGGAATGTGGGGTAGGAGGGAAGAACGGTGTGGACAGAGGAGGCAGCACCAGGGCCAGTCGGTGGAGGAGGGCCCCATGTTTGGGGCCCAGTGAGAAACTCCAGTGGGTGCAGATGGGTCTCCAGAGGCCCAAGAGGTGAGCAAGCTGCAGGGTCATCAGAAGGCACATTTATGATATGGCTCATTCATCCAAGAGGAACAGACAGCTAGCAGTAAGAAGAGAGAGGCTGGGGAACGGGGATATGATGAGCGCTGCCTTCTGAACAGGTGACTCTGGCTGCATTCTCCATCCCTCCGCAGGATGGAAAACAGAAGAGGGAAATGTCCGAGAGTAGCGGATGCAGAAGGCGGGACTAAGGAAGGCAGGAGCTTGGACCGAGGTGCCTGCGATGATCTGAAGGATCATGCATGGGGCATGGAGGCCCACTGGATGCCGGCGGGAGGGAAAGTGTCAAGGAGGAATCCTGGTTTCCAGTGCAGGGGTCCCAGTGGGGTGGGTGGGGGAGACTGTCAGGGCTTGTGTGTGCTAAGTTGCAGGGGTCTGAGAGGTATTAAGTTGTGTTGCCACCCAACAGCTGGACCTATGGGTTGAATTCAGAAGATGCCAAGTGGAGAGATCAAGTTGGGGGGCCAAGAGCATAGAGATGGTGGGCGTGGATTTGTGCCTAGTGTTGGAATCTGGGAGCCTGAGGGGAGGACACTGCGCTCTGAGGAACTGCAGTGCTAAGGAGCCAGGAGAGGACAACAGCTGGGATGGGAGCAGGAAGTGTGGAGGCTGAGGGCACAGGGGCCGAGGGAAGGCAGCCCTTTGCTGCGGTGTCAGACTTAAATGCTGCTGGGAGACTGAGCAAGACTGAGTGGCCAGAGATGTCTGATTAGCAGTTCTTGTTTTAGTGCAGAGGTGAGAGGGGAGGGCAGACTGGAGAGGGCTGAGGAATGAGAGGTGAGGAATGGATACACTGAATACCGCGATTTTTTACCAAAGTTTGCCTGTCGAAGGGGATGAGAAATCGGGCATGTCAACTACAAACTGGCACTTGCCAAGAGTATTTGGCAGCAACTGAACAACAACAGGCGGTGCTAGTGGTGGAGAATCTGCCTGCCAATGCAGGAGATGTAAGAGATGTGAGTTCAAGTCCTAGGTCGGGAAGATCCCTTGGAGGAGGGAATGGCAACCCACTCCAGTATTCTTGCCTGAGAATCCCATGAACAGAGGAGCCTGGTGGGCTACAGTCCATGGGGCTGCAAAGAGTTGGACATGACTGAAGTGATTTAGCACACACACATGAAACAACAAGAACAAGAAGGATATTTGCCATCTGCCTGTGCTGCTGCAGCTGCTGACTTTCAACACTCCCTGAAGGGAATATGGGGTGGAGAGTGAGGCACTCTGTGCTCCAAGAAAACGTGGGACAAGTCTTTAGATAGATATTTTCAGTAACTGACTGCATGATCTCAATCTTTGCATCTCCTCATATCTAGAAAAGCACTAAATCCCTTCAAAGTGACATCAGCTCCTCACGACTAGCAGAAAACCTTTTTAAAGTTAGTACTTCATTGCTTTGGCTCCCTCTTCACCAAAATCTTATATATTGATCTTCTCCTACTGCCTCTTCGGGCTTCCCTGGTGGCTCAGGTGGTAAAGAATCCACCTGTGATGCAGGAGACCTGGATTCTATCCCTGAGTCAGGAAACTCCCCTGGAGAAGGGAATGGCTACCAACTCCAGCATTCTTGCCTGGGAAATTTCCTGGCCAGAGGAGCCTGACGAGCTGCAATCCACATGGTCACAAAGAGTTGGACACGACTGGGTGACTAAGCACAGCACTGCCTCTTTAGAGCAGTCTCTCGGAGCTATCTGAGGTTCTGCCTTCCCTGGCTGCAGTCCTCATTTTGCCCCACATAAAACTTAACTTGCAGCTCTCACGTTGAGCATGTTTTTTTTTAGTCGACAGTTAGTAACTAGAAAATGAAGAGGAGCGCGGGTCAGGGAGCTTGTTTCTCTTTCTTTTCTAATGGAGGTCTTCAGTTCAGTTCAGTTCAGTCGCTCAGTCGTGCCCGACTCTTTGCGACCCCATGAATCGCAGCACGCCATGCCTCCCTGTCCATCACCAACTCCCGGAGTTCACTCAAACTCATGTCCATCGAGTCGGTGATGCCATCTAGCCATCTCATCCTCTGTCGTCCCCTTCTCCTCTTGCCCCTAATCCCTCCCAGCATCAGAGTCTTTTCCAATGAGTCAACTCTTCGCATGAGGTGGCCAAAGTACTGGAGTTTCAGCTTTAGCATCAGTCCTTCCAAAGAACACCCAGGACTGATCTCCTTGCAGTCCAAGGGACTCTCAAGAGTCTTCTCCAACACCACAGTTCAAAAGCACCAATTCTTTGGCACTCAGCTTTCTTCACAGTCCAACTCTCACATCCATACATAACCACTGGAAAAACCATAGCCTTGACTAGACGGACCTTTGTTGGCAAAGTAATGTCTCTGCTTTTCAATATGCTATCTAGGTTGGTCATAACTTTCCTTCCAAGGAGCAAGCGTCTTTTAATTTCATGGCTGCAATCACCATCTACAGTGATTTTGGAGCCCCCCAAAATAAAGTCTGCCACTGTTTCCACTGTTTCCCCATCTATTTCCCATGAAGTGATGGGACCAGATGCCATGATCTTCATTTTCTGAATGTTGAGCTTTAAGCCAACTTTTTCACTCTCCTCTTTCGCTTGCATCAAGAGGCTTTTTAGTTCCTCTTCACTTTCTGCCATAAGGGTGGTGTCATCTGCATATCTGAGGTTATTGATATTTCTCCCGGCAATCTTGATTCCAGCTTGTGTTTCTTCCAACCCATCGTTTCTCATGATGTACTCTGCATATAAGTTAAAGAAGCAGGGTGACAGTATACAGCCTTGATGTACTCCTTTTCCTATTTGGGACCAGTCTGTTGTTCCATGACCAGTTCTCACTGTTGTTTCCTGACCTGCATACAGATTTCTCAAGAGGCAGGTCAGGTGGTCTGGTATTCCCATCTCTTTCAGAATGTTCCACAGTTTATTGTGATCCACACAGTCAAAGGCTTTGGCATAGTCAATAAAGCAGAAATAGATGTTTTTCTGGAACTCTCTTGCTTTTTCGATGATCCAGGGGATGTTGGTAATTTGATCTCTGGTTCCTCTGCCTTTCCTAAAACCAGCTTGAACATCTGGAAGTTCACTGTTCACGTATTGCTGAAGCCTGGCTTGGAGAATTTTGAGCATTACTTTACTAGCGTGTGAGATAAGTGTAATTGTGTGGTAGTTTGAGCATTCTTTGGCATTGCCTTTCTTTGGGATTGGAATGGGAGATCTTAAGCATGTTTAAAAGCCAAGGGAAAGAGCCAGCAGAGATGGGGGGAGGTTATGATACGGGTGAAAGAATGGGCAGCCAAGAGTAACAGCAAGCAGGAGGGGGTAAGGCCCAACGCGCAGGGGAGCTTGCTGTGGTGGTGGCTGGAGCTAGAGGAGAGTCCCCTAGTGTGGCTTTAAGAGGCTCTGGGAAGTGAAAGCACGGGGGATGATGAAGAGGAGCCGCGGGAGACTGGAACATCCCACAAACTCTCTGCAAATCTTAATTGTTCTATTGTTCCTTTCCTCAGTCAGGGTTTCACGGGATGTAAAAAAAAGAAAACGGAGGCCGGCGTTTGCGATTGGCCACGGGACAGGTGGGCGGGGCCATCCTCTCCCAGAGAGGCGCGGACCAGTCTTGTCAATCGTTGCATCACTCTGTGACTGACAGGACTATCAGCACCCAGGTACTTGCTATCAAAGGGATCAGCACAGGAATGCTCCTGTGTCCCCATTTCAATTTACCTCTCTTGGTGCTTCTCTAAAACACCAAACAAGAAAGACTACTCAACAGATAAACTGTAAATTCCTCCACGACTTCTTTTTCTCACTGGGAAGAAGTCTACAGATTCTTTCATTCTTCCCTAAAGTCAGTTAGTTTTAATGTTCTTGCCATAGCTCTATCCAGAGACACTGTCCTATACCTCAAAAAGCTAAAGGGCATCTTTTGATTTTTAGCTTAATAGTAAGGCACTTATGGAGCTTTGTCTACTTGGTTTAAAGGTCACAATTCTCAAAATACATACTAAAAATGTTGTATTGTTATCTATAAACTATAAAATTAAAATCCTTAAAAAAATAACTCCAGCTAACTCACAGGAAAGAACAGAGAAAGGGAAAATAGCATAAGACTGTCTCTACTCAATGCAGAGAGACCAATTAGGAGGCTTCTGACATAATCCAGGACTGGACCAGGGTGGTGACAGTGGGGGATGGGAGAAATGGTAGGACTGTACATCTATTCTGGGTACATTCTGAAGGATGTGTTGACAGACTGAAGGTGCAGATGCAGGAAGAAAGGGAGTCCATGAGAACCCCCAAGGCCCAGACAACTGACAATGGCTTCTAGTCACTGGGATAGGTAAAAGCTGGGGAGGAGCAGGTTTGGGAGAAACGTTCTGGACTTGCTGTGTAGGAGATGGTTAGTCATCTATGGAGAGATGTGGGCAGAAGACACGAGTCTGTAGCTCAGAAGAGGCTCAGGACAGGAGAAACGCAGTTGGGGTTCATCGGCATTGAGATCGGTTTTGAGCCTATGACACTGGATGAATTCATTAAGAAAGTGAGTGTAGATTAAAAAAAAAAAAAAAGATTCAAGGTCATGTTCCGCAGTGAAAATCTGGTCTGAAAAAAGTTACTGTTGGCACAAGTGTGGCAAGGAAATGTTAAAGCGCCACCGGGAAACTGCGGACAGAGAGCTCCGAGCCTGAGTTCAGCGGGGGAGGGGCAAACATACAGATGCTGTTGCAAAGAGTTCAGACTTCCAAGGGATGGGGATTAAGGGGCCGTCAGCGCTGAGATTAGAAAACAAAGCAAAGCAAAAGTAAGCAGGTAGATGCATAAATGAAGGTGTCAGATTTCAAAGGGAAATAGTGAAAGCGAGTCAATTGGGGAAGGGGTGAAATTTGCCCCAGCGTGATGGGGCAGGAGGGTGGGGGTGGGGTGATTGGGGCCGGCCGTCCCCTGCCCGTCAGCCTCTGGCGGCCAGTCCACGTGCGGGCGGGTCCGCGGCCCGTCACCTCCCCCGGGACAGCGTGGGCTTGTGAGTGCGCTGTGTGGGCTCAGTCAGAGTGTCTGAACCAGGAAAGAGGACGCCGAGGGCCGCTCCTCACCAGACCGCGTTTGCCGAAGGAAGCGGCCTGACCACCCGGCTACGTTACCAATTCCAGAGCCAGGCAGCGAAGCCCGAATTGGGCAGGGGCAGGACTGAGTGATCGGGAGACACCAGAGGGCTCAGAAAGGTTAGCAGGAGGCTCGGCTGGGGCGCGGCGGCGGCTGGGCCGTTATCTGCTCAGCGCTACTCGCGCGGCAACGCCTACCGCGCGGCAGCGCCAACCCCGCGGCCTCCGGCTCGGACGCGTCGCCCTGGAAACCGGCGCGCGGAGCCTCCTGGGACTGACCCGCCAACCGGAAGGGGCTAGGGAACGGCCCGCGAGGCCTGCGCGCACGCGCACTCGAGAGCGCGTCCGTGTGGCCTGGGCGGGGACATGAGTTCCGTCCCACTTGACTGTGAGGGTGAAGTCAGCTGGCTGCGAGGACGTTCGCAAACAAGCCTCCCACCGCTCCTCCTCGGCGCCTAGGACCACGCCTGCGTCCTGGCACGCCCGTGGCGAGGGAGACGGCCCCTCGGCGTCCCTGTGGGCGCGGAATTCCCGCGGATCCTTCCCGCGTCGGGTCCCTCGCGTCCGCGCGCTGGTTGTGTTGAATACAAGTCCGATGTGTATGTCCGCTCCCCAGCCTGGTAGGGCCGTGGACATGGAGCAGAGCACCCGTGTTAAACTCTATAAAGATGGATTTCTCGGTAGCAGAAAATCTGATCCCAAAGCAATGCTTGTTTAGTGAAGACAAGTTACCATGTAGAGAAAATAACAAGGAAAAGTTAAAAAAAAAAAAATGAGTGATTGATTAGGAGTTTTTAGTGATACAATAGAGCTTCCCTGGTGGGTGATACAATAAATGTCTCCAAACCTTAATCCACATTGAGGGTAATCGTATTTCTTTAAAAAAAAGTATGCCCAAGTTATTGTCGCAAAGTGACACCTTGGAACTTCTCTGGTGGTCCAGTGATTAAGATTATACTCCCAGTGCAGGGCCCTGGGTTTGATCTCTAGTTTGGGAACCAGAATGAAAGAATGCAAACCACAATCACAGAAAACTAATCAAACTGAAAGAAAGTGAAGAAGAACTAAAGAACCACTTGATGAAAGTGAGAGGATAGTGAAATAGTTGGCTTAAAGCTCAACATTCAGAAAACTAAGATCATGGCATCCGGTCCCATCACTTCATGGCAAATAGATTGGGAAACAGTGGAAACAGTGGCAGACTTTATTTTGGGGGGCTCCAAATTCACTGCAGATGGTGATTGCAGCCATGAAATTAAAAGAAGCTAACTTCTTGGAAGGAAAGTTATGACCAACCTAGACAGCATATTGAAAAGCAGACACATTATTTTGTCAACAAAGGTCCATCTAGTCAAGGCTATGATTTTTCCAGTAGTCATGTATGGATGTGAGAGTTGGATTGTGAAGAAAGCTGAGCACTGAAGAATTGATGCTTTTGAACTGTCGTGTTGGAGAAGACTCCTGAGAGACTCTTGGACTGCAAGGAGATCCAACCAATCCATCCTAAAGGATATCAGTCCTGGGTGTTCTTTGCAAGGACTGATGTTGAAGCTGAAACTCCAGTACTTTGGCCACTTAATGTGAAAAGCTGACTCATTTGAAAAGACTTCCCTGGTGGCTCAGAGGTTAAAGCATCTGCCTCCAATCCAGGAGACCCAGGTTCGATCCCTGGCTCAGGAAGATCCCTTGGAGAAGGAAATGGTAACCCATTCCAGTATTCTTGCCTGGAGAATCCCATGGATGGAGAAACCTGGTAGGCTATAGTCCACGGGGTCACAAAGAGTCGGACACGACTGAGCGACTTCACTATACTATACACTATAATGCTGGGAAAGATTGAGGGCAGGAAAAGAAGGGAACAACAGAGGATGAGATGGTTGGATGGCATCACTGACTCAAAGGGCATGAGTTTGAGTAAACTCCAGGAGTTGGTGATGGACAGGGAGGCCTGGCATACTGTGGTTCATGGGGTTGCAAAGAGTCAGACATGATTGAGCGAACTGAATGAATCAACATGAACTGAACTGAACTGAATCAAACTAATCACATGGACCACAGCCTTGTCTAACTCAGTGAAACTATGAGCCATACCGTGCAGGGCCACCCAAGACTGATGGTCATGGTAGAGAGTTCTGACAAAACATGCTCCGCTGGAGAAGGGAATGTCAAACCGCTTCAGTATTCTTGCCTTGAGAACCCCATGAACAGTATGAAGAGGCAAAAAGATAGGACACTGAAAGATGAACTCCCCAGGTCGGTAGGTGCCCAATATGCTACTGGAGAACAGTGGAGAAATAACTCCAGAAAGAATGAAGAGATGGAGCCAAAGCAAAAACAACATGCAGTTGTGGTTGTAACTGGTGATGGAAGTAAAGTCCGATGCTGTAAAGAACAATATTTCATAGGAACCTGGAATGGTCCATGAATCAAGGTAAATTGAAAGTGGTCAAATAGGAGATGGCAAGAGTGAATATCCACATTTTAGGAATCAGTGAATTAAAATGGACCGGAATGGGTGAATTTAACTCAGATGACCATTATATCTACTACTGTGGGCAGGAATCCCTCAGAAGAAATGGGGTAGCCCTCCTAGTCAACAAAAGAGTCCAAAATGCAGTACTTGGATGCATTCTCAAAATGACAGAATGATCTCTGTTTCCAAGGCAAACGCATTCAATATCACAGTATTCCAAGTCTATGCCCCAACCAGTAATGCTGAAGAAGCTGAAGTTGAATGGTTCTATGAAGATCTATAAGACTTTCTAGAACTAACACCCCCAAGACATGTCCTTTTCATTATAGGGAACTGGAATGTAAAAGCAGGAAGTCAAGAGATACTTGGAGTAACAGGCAAATTTGGCCTTGGAGTACAAAATGAAGCAGGGCAAAGGCTAGCAGAATTTTGCCAAGAGAATGCACTGGTCATAGCAAACACCCTCTTCCAACAACACAAGAGAAGATTCTACGCGTGGACATCACCAGATGGTCAATACCAAAAGCAGATTGATTACATTCTTTGCAGCCAAAGATGGAGAAGCTCTATACAGTCAGCAAAAACAAGACTGGGAGCTGATGGCTCAGATCATGAACCTCTTATTGCCAAATTCAGACTTAAATTGAAGAAATTAGGGAAAACCATGGGACTATTCGGCCAAAGTACTGAAAATTCAGCTTCAGCACCAGTCCTTCCAATATTGAGGGTTGATATCCTTATAAACCAGTAAATATTAGGGCTGTTTTTCCAGTTGGCAAAAGCAAGACTGGGAGCTGACTGAGGCTCAGATCATGAACTCCTTATTGCCAATTCAGACTTAAATTGAAGAAATTAGGGAAAACCATTGGACTATTTGGATGTGCTCTAAATCAAATCCCTTATGATTATACAGTGGAAATGACAAATAGATTCAAGGGATTAGATCTGATGGACAGAGTGCCTGAAGAACTATAGATGGAGGTTTGTGACATTGGTCAGGAGGCAGTGGTCAAGACCATCCCAAAGAAAAAGAAATGCAAAAGTGCAAAATATTTGTCTGAGGAGGCCTTACAAATAGCCTAGAAAAGAAGAGAAGTGAAAGGTAAAGGAGAAAAGGAAAGATATACCCATTTGAAGGCAGAGTTCCAAAGAATAGCAAGGTGAGATAAGGAAGCCTTCCTCAGTGACCATTGAGTAGGTGATGACATCCAACCATCTCATCCTCTGTCCTCCCCTTCTCTTCCTGCCTTCAGTTTTTCCCAGCATCAGGGTCTTTTCCAATGAGTCAGTTCTTCACATCAGGTGGCCAAAGTATTAGAGTTTCAGCTTCAACATCAGTCCTTCCAATGAATATTCTGGACTGATTTCCTTTAGGATGGATTGATTGGATCTCCTTGCAATCCAAGGGACTCTCAAGAGTCTTCTCCAACACCACAGTTCAAAAGCATCAATTCTTTGGCGCTCAGCTTTCTTTATAGTCCAACTCTCACATCCATACATGACTACTGGAAAAACCATCGCCTTGACTAGATGGACCTTTGTTGACAAAGTAATGTCTCTGCTTTTTAATATGCTGTCTAGGTTGGTCATAAATTTTCTTCCAAGGAGTAAGCGTCTTTTAATTTCATGTCTCCAATCACCATCTGCAGTGATTTTGGAGCACCCCCAAAATAAATCTGCCACTGTTTCCACTGTTTCCCCATCTATTTGCCATGAAGTGATGGGACCAGATGCTACAATTTTAGTTCTGAATGTTGAGCTTTAAGCCAACTTTGTCACTCTCCTCTTTCACTTTCATCAAGAGGCTCTTTTGTTCTTCTTTGCTTTCTGCCATAAGGGTGGTATCATCTGTATATCTGAGGTTATTGATGTTTCTCCTGGCAATCTTGATTCCAGCTTGTGCTTCATCCAACCCAGCATTTCTCATGATGTACTCTGCATATAAGTTAAATAAGCAGGGTGACAATATACAGCCTATACAGTCAGCAAAAATGAGACTGGGAGCTGACTGTGGCACAAATCCTGAACTCCTTATTGCAAAATTCAGACTTAAATTGAAGAAAGTAGGGAAAACCACTAGACCATTCAAGTATGACCTAAATCAAATATCTTACAATTATACAGTGGGAGTGACAGATTCAAGGGTTTAGATCTGATAGACAGAGTGCCTGAAGAACTATGGATGGAGGTTCATGATATTGTACAGGCAGCAGTGATCAAGACCTTCCCCAAGAATAAGAAATGCAAGAAGGCAAAATGGTTGTCTTAGGAGGCCTTAAAAATAGCTGAGAAAGGAAGAGAAGCGAAAGGTAAAGGGGAAAAGAGAAGATATACCCATCTGAATGCAGAGTTTCAAAGAATAACGAGACATGAGAAAGCCTTCCTCAGTGATCAATGCAAAGAAACAGAGGAAAACAACAGAATGGGAAAGACTAGATCTCTTCAAGAAAATTGGAGATACGACGGGAACATTTCATGCAAAGATAGAGACAATAAAGGACAGTAATGATATGGACCTAACAGAAGCAGAAGATATTCAGAAGAGGTGGCAAGAATACACAGAAAAACTATAGAGATACCAAGGGAACATTTCATGCAAAGATGGGCACAAAAAGCACAGAAATGGTATGGACTTAACAGAATCTGGAGATATTAAGAAGAGGTGGCAAGAATACACAGAAGAACTATACAAAAAAGATCTTCATGACCCAGATAACCACAATGGTGTGATCACTCACCTAGAGCCAGACATTCTGGAATGCGAAGTCAAGTGGGCCTTAGGAAGCATCACTATGAAGAAAGCTAGTGGAGGTGATGGAATTCCAGTTGAACTATTTCAAATCCTGAAAGATGATGCTGTGAAATTGCTGCACTCAAAATGCCAGCAAATTTAGAAAACTCAGCAGTGGCCACAGGACTGGTAAAGGTCAATTTTCATGCCAATCCTGAAGAAAGGCAATGCCAAGGAATGTTCAAACTACCACACAATTGCATTCATTCACACACTGGCAAAGTAATGCTCAAAATTCTCCAAGCCAGGCTTCAATGGTATGTGAATCATGAACTTCCAGATGTTCAAGCTGGATTTAGAAAAAGCAGAGGAACCAGAGATCAAATTGCCAACAGCTGTTGGATCATTGAAAAAGCAAGAGAGTTCCACAAAAACATCTACTTCTGCTTTATTGACTGCCAAAGCCTTTGACTGTGTGGATCACAACAAACTGGAAAATTCTTAAAGAGATGCAAATACCAGACTACCTGACTTGCCTCCTGAGAAATCTGTATATGGGTCAAGAAGCAACAGTTAGAACTGGACATGGAACAACAGATTGGTTCCAAATTGTTGAAAGGAGTCCATCAAGGCTGAATATTTTCACCCTGCTTATTTAACTTATATACAGAGTACATCATGTGAAATGCCAGGCTGGATGAAGCACAGGCTAGAATCAAGATTGCCTGGAGAAATATCAACAACCTCAGATATGCAGATGAGGAACTAAAGAGCCTCCTGATGAAAGTGAAAGAGGATAGTGTAAAGTTGGCTTAAAATTCAATATTCATAAAACTAAGATCATGGCATCTGGTCCCATCACTTCATGACAGATAGATGGGGAAACAATGGAAACAGTGAAAGACTTTTTTTTTTTGTACTCCAGAATTACTGCAGCTGGTGACAGCAGCCGTGAAATGAAAAGACACTTGCTCCTTGGAAGAAAAGCTATGACCAACGTAGACAGTATATTAGAAAGCAGAGACCTTACTTTGCCAACAACGGTCCATCCAGTCAAAGCTATGGTTTTTCTAGTAGTCATGCATGGATGTGAGAGTTGGACTATAAAGAAAGCTGAGCACTGAAGAATTGATGCTTTTGAGCAGTGGTGTTCGAGAAGACTCTTGAGATTCCCTTGGATGGCAAGGAGATCAAACCAGTCAATCCTAAAGGAAATCAGTCTGGAATATTCACTGGAAGGACTGATGTTGAAGCTCAAACTCCAATCCTTTGACCACCTGATATGAAGAACTGACTCATTGGAATAGAGCCTATGCTGGAAAGGATTGAAGACAGGAGGAAAAGGAGTCGACAAGAGTATGAGATGGTTGGATGGCATCACTGACTCAGTGGACATGAGTTTGAGTAAGCGCTGGGAGTTGGTGATGGACAGGGAGGCCTGCCATGCTGCAGTCCATGGGGTCTCGAAAGTCAAACACGATAGAGCAACTGAACTGGGAACTAGATCCACAGAGCAAGCAGTACACAGAACGGTCAAATAAATAAAAATAAACAACAACTACATATATATATATATATATATTAAAGTGACACTTTACTTTGATTTTATTCACAACTTTGGTTACTAGGAAGGATAGGCATTTTTGCTGTATTTTTAGTGACTATTGTACTTATTTTGTGATTTGCCTTTTTCTTCCTTTTGCCAACTTTTTCACTTGGTGTTAATCTTTGTAAAAATAGATTTGTTAGAACTTTTGATTATAGTATATGTTGCAAATATCTCCTTTAATTTGTCAGTAACCTTTTAATTTTGTTTACGGTGTATTTTGTGTTTGTGTAGTTTAGTTCAGTTCGGTTGATATTTGTGTTCTATTCAATTATTTTCTGTTCAGTTCAGTTGATATATGACATATTGATTTTTTTTCATCTGAGGTTATTGATATTGTGTACTTTAAATCTATCCATTTCCCTTTTGTTTTTTTTTTTTGGTGTTTGGTTTTGTATAATAGGGGCAGTGGTCATTTCCAAGCAGACTCTTTTTTTTAATTTTAATTTTATTCTTGTTGTTACTGTTCAGTTGCTAAGTCGTGTCTGACTCTTTGTGACATCATGGACTGCAGTACGGCCAGGATTCTCTGTCCTTCATTATGTCCTGGAGCTTGATCAGACTCATGTCCATTGAGTCAGTGATGCTATCCAACCATCTTGTCCTCTGTTGCCCCTTTCTCCTCCTGCCCTCAGTCTTTCCCAGCATCAGGGTCTTTTCTAATGAGTCAGCTCTTCACATCAGGTGCTGGAGTTTCAGCTTCAATAGTTTTATTGAAATATAGTTGATGGTTTGATGGAATAACTCACTCAATGGACATGAGTTTGAACAAGCTCTGGGAGTTGGAAACGGACAGGGAAGCCTGGTGTGCTGCAGTCCATGGGGTCGCAAAGAGTAAGATATGACTAAGCAACTGACCTAAACTGATTAAATATAGTTCCCTGTGCTATACAGTAGGTCACTATGTGTTTCTACAATCTTGGATGATGAGTTATTCATATAGAGTGGGTGGTGGTTTTTGTTATGGGTCAGCTGGGCACCATCTCCAGACAGACATATATTAGACAAGTATTGCCCACAGATGGTGACTGCAGCCATGAAATTAAAAGACACTCCTTGGAAGAAAAGTTATGACCAACCTAGATAGTATATTCAAAAGCAGAGACATTACTCTGCCGACTAAGGTCCGTCTAGTCAAGGCTATGGTTTTCCCTGTGGTCATGTATGGATGTGAGAGTTGGACTGTGAAGAAGGCTGAGCGGTGAGGAATTGATGCTTTTGAACTGTGGTGTTGGAGAAGACTCTTGAGAGTCCCTTGGACTGCAAGGAGATCCAACCAGTCCATTCTGAAGGAGATCAACCCTGGGATTTCTTTGGAAGGAATGATGCTAAAGCTGAAGCTCCAGTACTTTGGCCACCTCATGCAAAGAGTTGACTCATTGGAAAAGACTCTGATGCTGAGAGGGATTGGGGGCAGGAGGAGAAGGGGACGACGGAGGATGAGATGGCTGGATGGCATCACGGACTTGATGGACATGAGTCTGAGTGAATTCCAGGAGATGGTGATGGACAGGGAGGCCTGGCATGCTGCAATTCATGGGGTCACAAAGAGTTGGACACGACTGAGCGACTGAACTGAACTGAACTGTTCATGGAAAGACGGCTGGTTCATGGCTGGTGGCACCCCCAAGACAGCAACAAAAGTGACTGCTTATTATTAAGGGAACATTCCAATTACTTGCTTCTCAGGATTGGAGGGCCCTGAAAGATGGAGGATCCTCAGAATGTCCTTTCCCATCTGAATGGTCTTTATCTCTCTTTTTTTGCTAGCTCTTTGCAGTCTATAGTCTTTGCCTTTGCCTTGGAAAGAGGTGCTCCTTTTCTGTTTGTGTGTTATGGAAGTGGGATAAGCCCTTAGTAATTATGGTGATCACCTCCATCATTATTAACCTAGGCCTTCATTGCTCTAAAGGTTGCTCTAACAAATTACTACAGAGCTGGTAGGTTAAAACAGCAGAGTTTTTTTCTCTCATGGGTTTGGAGGTCAAAAATACAAAATCAAGGTGTCAGCAGGGCCGTGCCCCCTCTGAAGTCTGGGGAGAATCCTCCCAGCCTCTTCCACCTCCTGGTGGCTCCTGGTGCTCTTTCCCTATGGCCACATTACTCCAATCTCTGCCTCTGCTTTTGTGTCTCACTATGTTTTCTCCTCTTCTTATAAGGACATCATTTATTGGATTTAGGGCCCACCTGAAATCGTGGATGATTTCATCTCAAGATCCTTATCTGGGCTTACCTGGTGGCTCAGTGGTAAAGAATCCACCTGCCAATGCAGCAGACACAGGTTCCATTCCTGGTCTGGGAAGATCCCACATGCCGAGCAGCAACTGAGCCTGTGCACCACGACTACTGAGTCTGTGCTTTAAAGCCTGGGAGCCACAAATACTGAAGCCCACATGCCCTAGAACTTGTGCTCTGCAACAAGAGAAGTCACCACAATGAGAAGCCTGTGCACCACAGCTAGAGAGTAGCCCCAGTTGCTGCAACTAGAGAAAAGCATAAAGACTCAGCACAGCCATAAATAAATAAATAAAGTTTTTATTAAAAAAAAAAAAAAAAGGTCCTTAACCAACTTCATCTGCAAAGACTCTGCTTCCAAATAAGGTCATATTCTGAGGTTTTGGGGGAACACGATTTTTTTTTTTTTTTTTTTTTTTTTTTGGGGCGGGGGGGGGGGGGGGGACAATATTCCACCCACTACTTTTGCTATTACCAACCTAGACAGCATATGAAAAAGCAGAGACATTATTTGCCAACAAAGGTCCATCTAGTCAAAGCTATGGTTTCTCCAGTAGTCATGTATGGACTATAAAGTTGGACTATAAAGAAAGCTGAGTGCTGAAGAATTGATGCTTTTGAACTGTGGTGTTGGAGAAGACTCTAGAGAGTCCCTTGGACTGCAAGGAGATCCAACCAGTCCATCCTAAAGATCAGTCCTGACTATTCATTGGAAGAACTGATGCTGAAGCTGAAACTCCGATCGTTTGGCCACCTGATGTGAAGAACTGACTCATCGGAAAAGACCCTGATGCTGGGAAAGAATGAAGGCAGGAGGAGAAGGGGACGACAGAGGATGAGATGGTTGGATGGCATCACCAGCTTGATGGACAATGAGTTTGAGTAAGCTCTGGGAGTTGGTGAAGGACAGAGAAACCTGGTGTTTTGCAGTCCATGGGGTTGCAAAGAGTTGGACATGACTGAGCGACTGAACTGAACTGAACTAAACTATTACCAGGGTAGTCACCACTGTTATTCTGCATAATAAAAATCAGCCTTTACTTTTCATTTTATTTTGCCTGTAAAGTTATATAATTAAACTAAGCATAGCAACTGGTATCATTTATTGTAAGATCATCTGAGAAGTTCTGCTAAGTTTGGAGCCAGTATATCATACTTCTATAATTAAAATTATACGAAATTGTCTTTTCACAGTGTATACATCTATCAATCATCATGATTTACACTTTAAATATCTTACAATTTTATTTGTGAACGGTAACTCAATAAAGCTTGAAAAAAGAGAAAATTCTGTTAAAAATTAGGTCAGATCTAAAACTATTGTTATTTGACTTTAACATCAAGAACTACAGATCTGAAATAATTAGGCTCTTGCATCTTCACTCGATCATGCAACTTATTTCTGAAGTGAAACTTCAAAGTCAGAGATTCATTGAGCTTTCTTTTAAGACTCATTTGGAATGTTTGGTATTTGTATTAATTATCTGGAAGCTCAGGAGTGTCATTGTAAGAAAAGTTCTTTCAGTTAGAGTTTTCAAATTTCTGATTTATACCTCTGCATGGCCATTATTAAAAGGATAAGCTTCGAAGGATAATTCATAGTGAAGTAAAGGAGCACTAGAAATCTGAAGGTAGGAAATCGGAGTTTTCCTGGTGTGGTATGGACGTAAATGCGGTTGAGTTCAATTCCTGGATACACCTTTCCCATCATCTCCCATTCTTTCTTTTTTTTTTTTTTTTTTGCCATGCCTCAAAGTTTCTGGGATCTTAATTCCCTAATTAAGAATTGACCCTGGGCCCTTGGCAGTGAAAATACTGAGCCCTAACCACTGGACAGCCAGAGAATTCCCCCATCTCCCATTCTAAGTCCTCATCCCTAAGGATGGATAGTAATAGAACCCAGTTTTAGAGCTGTTGTTCGGATCACGGGAGTGGTTTGTGCAAAGTCCTTAGACGAGGTCTGGCATGGCACACTGCTCAAAATTGTTAGCTATTATTTTAAGTAGGAAATTTGTTTATCCCTGTGGCAAGCAGCTCAAGGGGATGTCAAGACTGAAGTCAGTTTTATCCTACTGTTACCAAACCAAACTTGGGTTCTCTGGCTTTGTGCACAATAAGGCCAATCTACTGACATGGAGTTGTGAAGGAAAGCACAGGGTTTGTTGTAGGTGCCAAAACAAGGAGTGTGGGCAGCTAATGGTAAAAAAAAACCTTGAGCTTCCTGATGGGCTTTAGGGAAGTGTTTTTATGGGTAAAGTGAGGGACAGGGAGGCTGCAGGGTGGGTGATCAGCTTGTGCACAATATCTGATTGGTTACCAGTTATCAGGGTGATGTCACAGGAATTAACATCATCAGGCTCCAGTCAGTCTGAGGGCTATGTGCTCATGGACATCATGCAGTTAGCCTCTTCCATTGGTGAGGGCTTTAGTATCTGTAAAACAACTCAGGAATGTGCATGAGATACAGTATCCATGTACTTCAGGGAGGAACTAAAGATTCTGTGACTGCCACATGGCTGGTTTACTGTTTAAATTGTTACCAGTTCTCTTGGCTCAACTGCTACTTTTCTCACTACATGGTCACATACCCTTAATCAATAATTCTTTTTAAAGAAATAGTTTAATTTTTTATTCTTGGCTGTGTTACCTCCTAAGGTTTTTTCTAGTTGCAGTGAGCAGGGACAACTGCTGTGCATGGGATTCTCACTGTGGTGGTTTCTCACGTTTGCAGAGCACAGGCTCTGGGGCAAGAGGGCTTCAGTAGTTGTGGCGTGTGGGCCCAGTAGTTTTGGCTCTCAGGCCCTAGAGCTCAGGCTCAATAGTTTGGGCATACAGGCTTAGTTGCTTTGTGGCATATGGGATTTTCCCAGGCCAGGGACTGAACCCATGTCTCCTGCATTGGCAGGCAGATTCTTACCACTGAGCCACGAGGCAAGCCCAATCAATAATTCTTGAGCCAGGCCTTTGTGACTCAGGGAAGGCCTGGGAGACTATAGCTTTTCTACAAAGGAAAGGCAAGCAGAGGATATGGAGGGAGAGGTTTGTCCCAGGAAGCCCCCATAGGGGCTCCATAGACTTAGGTCCTATACATAATGAAAAATAGAGTCATATTTAACCTTTCTAGAATTTGACCCAATTTTATGTCTGAAGTTTCTTGCCAGACTTTTATAATTTAATAAGACAGAATAAGCTGTGGCTATGGTTTTCCAGTAGTGATGTATGGATGTGAGAGTTGGACTGTGAAGAAAGCTGAGCACCGAAGAATCGATGCTTTTGAACTGTGGTGTTGGAGAAGACTCTTGAGAGTCCCTTGAACTGCAAGGAGATCCAAACAGTCCATTCTGAAGGAGATCAGCCCTGGGTGTTCATTCGAAGGACTGATGCTAAAGCTGAAACTCCAGTACTTTGGCCACCTCATGAGAAGAGTTGACTCATTGGAAAAGACTCTGATGCTGGGAGGGATTGGGGGCAGGAGTAGAAGGGGACGACAGAGGATGAGATGGCTGGATGGCATTACCGACTCGATGGACGTGAGTCTGAGTGAACTCCGGGAGATGGTGATGGACAGGGAGGCCTGGCGTGCGGCAATTCATGGGGTCGCAAAGAGTCGGACATGACTGAGCGACTGAACTGAACTGAACTGAAGCTGTAGCTATGCAGAATCAGTATATATACATGATCAGTAAATGTATATTTTTTAGGCACATGAGCCATAGTGTATATTATGATTTACAAAGACATTAAGAAATATTCAGAGCTTATTATTCTTAATATTTGGAGCAAAATAATATGCTTATGTGGTGGACTTAGGACTAAAGTGTTGAAAAAATGTTTTGTATGGCAAAATAGTATATACTCACTGTAGAATTTTTAAAATCTATTTATTTATTTTGGTTGTGTGGCTTGGGTTGGCTCAACCCCAACTCAAACCACCAGGGAATTCCCTGTAGGAATTTTGAAAATACAGAAAAGAAGAAAAGCCAAAACGACTTATAATCTTCAGTTAGTGTTAGTTGCTCAGTCATGTCCAACTCTTTGCAACACCATGGACTGTAGCCTGCCAGTCTTCTCTGCCCATGGAATTCTCTAAGCAAGACTACTGGAGTGAGTTGCTATTCCCTTCTCAGGGGATCTTCCTGATCCAGGGATTGAACCCTGGTCTCCTGCATTGCAGGCAGACTCTTTGCCATCTGAACCACCAGGTACAATGAGTTGGTGGGGTTTAAAACAAAAAGCTTGTGACTTAAATTTGGGGAAGCATTAATCATCTTCACCTAATTTGGGGAGTAAACTTTGCATGTTGAGGCTGTAAGTTAAATTATGGTGGCTTCATCTTGACCATTCATTCTGATGTAAATGAACTGAGCTACCTTCTGGGCTCAGGGTAGCCTTCTCTTGCAAGGAACTTACGTGAGGGGGAGAGGAGGAGGCCTCTGAACCTCCTGGCTCTGGTGAAGGGGCTGGATGCAAAAACCTGACAGGTTCTTCCCTTCTCTGGGATCCCACAGCCATGTCCCCCATGAGTAGCAAGGGATTGAAAATCAGAGAGTGACTTGATTATTTCTCTCATTTTTTTAAAAAAGAGGAGAACTTTGTTTACATAAATGCTCCATCACTATATTTTCATATTCTGGCCATGCCATAGGGCATGTGGGATCTAACCCTCATTCCCTGCAGTGGGAGTGAACGCAGAGCCTTAACCAACTGAACCACCAGGGAAGTCCTAAGACTATTAAGAAGACTAAATATAGCCTTCCATCTTTGCCCCAAACGCCCTTGATCTTGACTTTGAAACCCATCAGGAGAGTTGGGTGGCTACTATCTGGGCTTCTTACTAGAATTTTAATGCTAATGTTTAACAGAATTCAAATTATCTATACAAATAAGACACACAGAGAGAGCCTGTTACAAACAGATCCCCCTTCCCCCAACGGCTCCAAAATAGTGGAGACAATTTGCTTGTTGATGTCACTGGTGCTGACAAGCAGGCCGCCACCTCCCTGCCTGCTCTAGGGTGTCAGTGAAACCTGACACGGTCCTCGGCTTGTCAGCTTCTGTTCTTTAGGAGAAACAGGTGGTAAAGGGAGAAAACTGGAGACAGGCCACTCCTAAAGGAATCTATTGTGTGGCAGCTCATTGCATTTTTTTTTTTCTCAATGAAAAAAAAACCACATCATTAGTTTTACTTTTTAACTGTATCCATTGAAATTGTATTGGAAGGTTTCATTAAGGTATTCCTCAGAGTAGACTTGAATGTGGGAAAGATGAGTATTCATAAATGATAATGAACAACGACTAAGTATTAATTAGCAAATACATGTTTTAGGGACTTCTCTGGCAACCCACTCCAGTGTTCTTGCCTGGAGAATCCCAGGGACGGTGGAGCTTGATGGGCTGCCGTCTATGGGGTCGCACAGAGTCGGACACAACTGAAGCGACTTAGCAGCAGCAGCAGCAGCAGCAGCAGCAGGAATAATTTAGGAGAGGGCAGTGGCACCCCATTCCAGTACTCTTGCCTGGAAAATCCCACGGATGGAGGAGCCTGGTGGACTGCAGTCCATGGGGTCGCTAAGAGTATGACATGACTGAGTGACTTCACTTTCACTTTTCAGTTTCATGCACTGGAGAAGGAAATGGCAACCCATTCCAGTGTTTTTGTCTGGAGAATCCCAGGGACGGGGGAGCCTGGTGACTACGGTCTATGGGGTCGCACAGAGTCGACACAACTGAAGCGACTTAGCAGTAGCAGCTGGCACAACAGTGGTTGAAATACCTCTCTGCTAACGCTGGGAGCGCTGGTTCCAGCCCTGGTTGGGGAAGCAAGATCACACGTGCCATGCGGTGTGGTCAAAAGATTAAAAAAAACACCAAACATACTTTGTACACTAGGTGCCACTACTGAATGGCTTAATAATAAAAATCACGCACCCTTTAAAAACATTATTTAATAACCAACCGCTACTGCTGATCCAGAAGGGATACTCTTTCTTATTAATGACAAACGTACTTTCTTGAGTAAACTTTCATCACTTGTTCCTTTTTTTTTTTCCACTCAGCGAAATTTATCTGACGCAAAAATATAATAAAGCAAGATCTATGTAATGCAGAATTAAAGTGGAGATTCATTAAAGCGGACTCCAGTTGAAGGTCATTTAATTTTTTAATCTGTCATAAAATTTTAAATTAAGGAAGCCCGTCTTTATTTATTTAAAGGCTTCTGTGGCTGTTCTGACCCTTCCTTGTGCGTTTGCCAAAAGCCCTGTAAACAAAGCCTCCTCTGGGACAGAGGTGGTTATCTGGGCTTCTCCAGCTCCTTCCCTTCTCTCCGCCACCCTCCGCCCCGGGCCCTGCCTTCCTCCGCCCCGGGCATCTCCGCGCAGGCCTCTGATTGGTGCAGAGCGCAGCCTTGCCTTTTAGGGACAGTTGTCGGGCTTTTAAAGTGGTAAGGGAAAGGGTGCAGTGGCTGCTTTTATCAACCAATCAACTGTTTTATTGCCAGATCCCCAAATATTCCCGGGCCAATGGAGGGGAGAGCCCAGGATGCCCGGGAGAGGCCGGGCTTAAGTTGAGCCGAGAGGCAGGCGCTCAGACAGCCCTGGGGCCCCGCCAGCCCCCATCTGGCACTTGTCTCTGTCGCTGTCAGAATCTGTCTAGCTCCGCGTTCCCTCGCAGGGGTGTGTTGGGGGGAGTCCTCATTCCGACTCTCAAAATGGTTATCAAAGTGTTTGTTGCCACATCATCTGGGTCCATAGCGGTAGGTGTCTGATGGAATTCGGGGGCTTTCTTCTCGTCCTCTTTTCTGAAAAACTCAGACTTGGAAGTAGAAGCAGCGCGTATGGCCCAGCGCTGGGCTTACATTTCTTTTTGAGGCGTGTGTGAGTAAGCCTGCGAACCCTTTGCTCTCTGCCTTGACCTGAATGGTGTAGCAGTGTGTAAAATGTGTGATCTGGGGCAGCTGTGTGTGGAAGGGAATTCGAGGAAGGGGGGGTGTGCTGGATGCTAAGACTTTTAATGTGTGATTTGTCTCTATTGTGTCACATCTTTGATAGAATCAGAGGCGTGTTTTTTTTTTTTTTGGAATGTTTCTGCCATTCATCTGTGAGACTTAGACAAATCTAATATTGCAAGTAAATGACACTTTATGTAACAACATTTTTAGCGTATGATGGGCCAGATTACTAAAATGACCCCTGGCTGCAATGACTTGTGTATGTGGTGCAATCCTAAGGAAAGTGTAAATTTAGCATGTGTAATACTATTATTTGAGGGTAATGATGTCACAGTGAAAAAAACAAACATCTCTGAGGCTACAGATTTAAATGCTCTAGGAACCCAAACAGACCAAAAATAGGTGCTTTATCTGATTTCCTTGGGACAAGGCTGGGAGTCACCCAGCCATCTCTTTAAGTCCAGCCTTCGTTTTGTGCTTTAAGAAATAGGGGTAAGGGAGGGACTCATTTTATCCTTGGAAATGATTCAGGCTTTGATATTAGACTTGAACCTGCAGTGTCTGTCTGGGACTGATATTTGGACCAGCATTTTAGCATCTGTAAGGCTGTGGAGAGAAAACAGTTTTATTAGTCCTGAGAGGTGAAGAACAGCACAGGGGCTGTTTCCTTTTATATCTGATTCCTGGAACTTCTCGGGTTGCAGCTTGGATTTCAGCGGTCCCTCAGCCAGGATGACACCCTAGGTGAGTGACTGGTCCAGGGAACAATCCTAACAGCAGCTACTGAATGCCTTCCCCCCTCCCCTACCACCCACCTCCAGCCCTGAAAGTTCACACCGTTTCTAGAGAGGACAAGAGGAAAACCTGAGAAAAGAGCCTGGTCCTTCCTTCTGACTCAACTGTCTAATGATCTGCTGAGCATCTTTCATGATGTTCCAATTTTATGAAAAAATTCCAAATGTAAAACTGCAAAGTCTTTTACGGCTGTTGATGACCTCATAAACTTTGATCTACAAAAAGCACATTTTTGGATTGCTTAGATTAAAAAAAATTATTTTTTTTAAAGAAAATGGCTTTCATCGTGGAAAAATGGCTTTCATCGTGGGCTTCACATAAGCTGTTGACACACTCATTGCTGGAAACTTTTACTGCTAACCTGTCAATCTTCTATATATTCCATAGATCAGGTCTGAGTGACCCTAGACATCCTTACGGAGAAGGCAATGGCAGCCTACTCCAGTACTCTTGCCTGGAAAATCCCATGGACGGAGGAGCCTGGTGGGCTGCAGTCCATGGGGTCACTAAGAGTCGGACACGACTGAGCGACTTCCCTTTCACTTTTCACTATCATGCATTGGAGAAGGGAATGGCAACCCACTCCAGTGTTCTTGCCTGGAGAATCCCAGGGATGGGGGAGCCTGGTGGGCTGCCGTCTCTGGGGTTGCACAGAGTCGGACACGACTGAAGTGACTTGGCAGCAGCAGATATCCTTAACAAAGACAATGAACAAACAGATCCTTTCTTAGGATTTTCTGATTTCCTACGTTCTTGAAATTTGGGAACATGATTTATTTAGCCTGGGAGGATCTGGAGGGGTACTGTTTATTCCAGGATCTTGAAAAATCCAAGTTCATTTTGCTGCTGTAAGCAAATGTTTTGGTGCCACGTGGGACGATGTGACCTTGAGAAAGTTATTTCACCTTGCTAAGCCTCAATTTCCTTGTCTGTAAAAGGAGGATAAGAATAGAACTCAACTTACTTAGGAAGTAAGTTAAGAGTGAGGGTCAGTAAGGGTCAGTAAGCAAGGGTCAGTAAGTAAGGGTCAGTAAGCCAAGAGTGCCCAGCATGGTGTCAAGTGCTTAATAAATATTATCATTTTTAGTTAATGCTATAATTATCAGCTATTAATATTATAATTGTTATAGCTATTGGATATTATAATTATTAGTTAATGTTAAATGTTAATAATATTATTAGTAATTGTTAATCAATATTATTGTCACTGTTACAATTATTAGTTAATATTTAAAGATCTTCATCTATGATGATGTTCAGAATAATTATCTCAAGTCACATAAATTGAAGAATTTCTGTCTTATCATAAAGAATAAGAACAGATTATTCCTACGGTGTCTGTGCTAATGATTTTTCCTGGTTGAGGGAATTTCACCTGGAAGTTTCTTTGCAGGACAACCCAGAGCAGCTGCCAGCACTTATGCTGTGTGGATGGTGGTTGGTCTACAAAACTTTTACTCCTTATTTCTTCAGTCTATATGCTTTAAAAATAGGTTCTTGCCTGTGACATCATCAGAGAGCAATATGACTTCTGTTGGATGAATGAAATAAATGAAAAAGGAAAATACTGATTGTAATCTCTTGATGAAGATTACATATGCAGTTGTATATTACGTCTCTGTTTTAACAGTTGATGCCAAACTGTGGTTCCATGTTTTACTACTTTAGAGATAGATGTGGGTGAAGAGACCCTGGGAGCAGGAAAATGTTGTGTCTTCATGTCTAACCATCCCTTCATCCTGAAGGCCATTGCTGCAAGGATCTGAAGACAAAAGGAGAGAGATCAGTCCTCTCTGTTTTCAAGATGCACAGCCCCTGAGCCACCATCATTAAGGACAGACTAATGGTGGCTCCTGGATTTCTTAGTCCTTTTTCCAGTCTTGGGCTTTCCTGGTGGCTCAGATAGTAAAGAATCTGCCCACAAGCAGGAGACCTAGATTCTCTCCCTGGGTTGGAAGATCCCCTGGAGAAGGGAATGGCTATCCATTCCAGTATTCTTGCCTGGAGAATTTCATGGACAGAGGAGCCTGGTGGGCTACAGTCCATGGGGTCGCAAAGGAGTAAGGCAGTTGAGTGACTAAACTTATCACTTCATAGAGGGAAAAACATAGCTCTTGAATTGATGACTCTGGGTGTGACCCTTGGAAAATTCTTTAATTCACTGCACCTCAGTTTTGTTACTTAAAATGGTGATCAGAATTCTTGCCTGGTGTGGCAGTCAGGATGAGACAATGAGGTAACAGTGTGCTGGGTGCCTGACTGTGCAGTTACTTGAATTGTGGTGCAAAATGCTTTTCCATGCATTCTGCAGTTCTCACCAGCCCTGGGAGGAAGGCAGCGTTCTGTCCATTTTGCAGATGAGGTGATGGACAAGCAGAGCTTCTGCTCAGATAACAACCTTCCCGGCCAGGATGGACTTGCAGGTCACCTGTCACTTAGATGCGGCCTGCTTTATATTACAGTGCTGCTGCTGCTGCTAAGTCGCTTCAGCTGTGTCTGACTCTGTGTGACCCCATAGACGGCAGCCCACCAGGCTCCACCATCTCTGGGATTCTCCAGGCAAGAACACTGGAGTGGGTTGCCATTTCCTTCTCCAATGCATGAAAAGTGAAAGTGAAGTCACTGAGTCATGTCCAACTCTCAGCAACCCCATGGACTGCAGACCACCAGGCTCCTCCATCCATGGGATTTTCTAGGCAAGAGTACTGGAGAGGGGTGCCACTGCCTTCTCCAGTCACCTCTTTTGGAGAGGTTTCTAACTGTACAAGACAATAAGTGGGAGGTGCCAATCGAGTGACCCAAAGATCCCTCTGATGCATCACAGTCGCCAACAGTGGCTGGTGACTTCAGGACCCTGAATGACACTTTCTTATTATTTTTTGATTTATTTTATTGAGGTATAGTTGATTTACCATGTTGTGTTAATTTTTGCTGTATAGCAAAGTGATTCAGTTATATATTCATATATGTTCTTTTTCAGATCCGTTTCCATTATGATTTATCACAGGATATTGACTATGGTTTTCTGTGCTATATAGTCGGGCCTTGTTTATCCGTTCTATATACAGTCGTTTGCATCTGCTAATCCCAAATTCCCACGCCATCTCTCCCACACCCTTCTCCCCTTTGGCAACCACAAAACTGTTCGCTTTGAGAATGACGCTTTCTTATGAGTCAGTGTAACAGAATAAGGAAACAGAGCTTTCTGAGCTTGCACCGAGGTCCCGAAGGCTCCAGGTGACACAGACCCTGAGGACCCCAGGCCCTCCAGAGGGGCTGCTCAGAAGGATGAGGCAGCCTTGGCCATGGCACCCTGGAGAGGGGAGAAAGGGCGAGGCGTGCAAGAAGTGTGTCTGTGGCGAGGACTGTTGGGGGGCTCTGCACCACCCCTCCCCTTGAAGCCATGAACGGGAGGTCCCCTCTGGGGGCTGATGTTGTGTCCCTGGAGTCAGCTTGGGAGGCCATGTGGAGAAAAGCTGTACATCGACTGCAACGAGTGGGGAGTGTGTAGTGGGGTTCCTTGAACAAGGGTCCACCAAGGGGGTGTTGCAGGAGAGTGCACCCACACTCAAATGGGTATCAGAGTGTGGGCAAAGGTCACATGCCAGCCAGGTGAAGTCACGTGCTCACCCCTCCCTCTGGGCTCATCCTAAGACCCTTCTCCAGCCCCCAGCAGAAGTCAAGTGCTCCAGACAGCTAGGAGAGCAACGCTTTTGACCCATTTTAAGTGATTGGTGTTTGGGAAGTCCAGGATGGCAGATTTTATTTTTCTTCTCTTTTTTTGAATGAGGTGCTGAGAGAGAAACTTTAACGCAATATCAAGCTTCCAACAGTCAGTCAACTTTCTGTAGATGTAATTGCTTGTCTTGAGAGGGATAATAGTCAACAGATCGTCCCCTCCTGTTTTCTCCATTTTTCTTTGACTTTCCAGAAGAGAAAAAATAAGTCAGGACTTGGGAAAATGTTCTCCATCTATTTAGAAATTGTGGAATAAAATGAAATCCTTTTCCATCCCACCTCAAGTCCTGAGGCATGATTTTTTAAGTTCTTCTTTTTTATAATTGACATGTAGTTAATTTATAATGTTGTATTAGTTTTAAGTGTGTTGTACAGTGATTCAGTTAAGTCCTGAGGCATTGTTAATAGAGATGGGACTCTCGTCCGTGGGGAAGTGGACTTCAGCCAGGCTGAAGGTATTTGAGGAGCAAGGAAGAGAAGGGTTTGAACAGAATAGGAATGTTGCCTTCTGAGTATTTAACTAAAAGAAAAGCTACCTGAAGTAAGGATGTCTCTACTCTTTGAAACAGCAAAGTTATCTCTGAAAATAACTAAAGGAGTAAGTAATTCATAAAGTGACATAAGTAATGAACAGGTTGGAGAGTATGTAGAGAAAACATGATTAATTAATTTAGTTCAACAACCTGTTGTCATGTCTAGTGGGATTTTCTGATATTCAGAAACTCCGCCGTGAAGCCCGGAATACGGAGTCCAGTTTCCAGTAGAAAGACCAGGAGGTTTGGGATTCCCCTAGCGTAGCCTTGGGGAAGCTCACCCTGGCGGGGAGGTAAGCAGTCTGTCCATTGGTTCTGAGAGATGTGACACTCAGGAATGTGCCCAAGTGCTTATGCCAGATTCTTAAGGGACCTTCCATCATTCTATTCCTTTCTGTATGACTTCTGTTTTTATTTTTTGTCTATGCTTGCCCCAAACTGAAATAGATCCCTTGGCCTGAGTCTTATGGATTAAATGTTATATTGTAGCTAAGAGCAGCCTTTAATTTATTGACCTAATGCTTTTAGTTGCTTTATCTTTGTTATGTTGATGGTACAAATGTTAGTTAAGAAAATGTATGATTACCATTTATATATGGGTATATGTAATTTATATACAAAAATTTATATATAATTTATATTTAGGTAAGTATTACATGCTCAGTCATGTCCAGCTCTTTGTAACTCCATGGACTGTAGCCTGCCAGGCTCCTCTGCCCTTGGGATTCTCTGGGCAAGAATACTAGAGTGGGTCACCATTCCCTTCTCCAGAGGACCTTCCTGACCCAGGGATGTAACCCAGGTCTCCTGCATTGCAGTCAGATTCTTTACCATCTAAGCCACTAGGGAAGCCCATGATTTATATTCACTGTGCATTAATTAAAATTATAAAACAGTAATTTATATTAATTAAATTATTAAACAGTAACATTATACTTATAATTAATATGCTATGTGAGTGAGTGAAGTCGCTCAGTCGTGTCTGACTCTTTGCCACCCCATGGTCTCTAGCCTGCCAGGCTCCTCAGTCCATGGGATTTTCCACGCAAGAACAGTGGAGTGGGTTGCCATTTCCTTTTCCAGGGGATCTTCTCGACCCAGGGATCGAACCCAGGTCTCCCACATTGTAGACAGACGCTTTACTGTCTGAGCTTATATCTATATATAATCAAGTCACCACCCAAACCAAATTCCATAGGATTTGTTTTTGGTGGTGATTTGATTCTAGGGCATAAGCATCCATGTGTATCTTTTTTTACCTTACCTTAGGAAAGAACCTCTACACAAAAGACATTGCTATAATCAATCATTTTGGCAAAAATGAATAAAATAAGAATTTTGGGGAGGTGTATAAATCTCTGAAAGCTCAGTTGGTAAAGAATCTGCCTGCAGTGCAGGAGACCCTGGTTCGATTCCTGGGTTGGGAAGATCCCCTGGAGAAGGGAAAGGCTACCTATTCCAGTATTATGCTACCCATTCCAGTATTCCTGGGCTTCCCTGGTGGCTCAGCTGGTAAAGAATCCACCTGCAATGTGGGAGACCTGGGTTCGATCCCTGGGTTGGGAAGATCCCCTGGAGAAGGGAAAGGCTACCTATTCCAGGATTCTGGCCTGGAGAATTCCATGGACTATACAGTCCATGGGCTTGCAAAAAGTTGGACATGACTGAGTGACTTTCAGTGACTTTTATAAATCGATAAAGATTTATATCGAATGAATTGGGTTTAAACAAAAGAGGATTTGAATCTAGATGTTGGGTTTAGGATTGGCATGTACCTTTTCAGCGTTTGGAATCCTCAGCATCTAGTCCTTCTGCTGATAAACAAGTTACATGAAAATGACAAGGGGACTCATCCTAGAAAACATTCCTAATGACTATTTTCATTGTGAGGCAATATTCCATTCAGAGGACTTAAAATTAAGACATTGGATATTTTTATGTCAAAGAAGATACTAATGTAAACTTTCAGTTTTAAGAAAGGACCATATTGTACCTCTTTATCATCTGTACAAATTTTTTTTTTACCCAAATAACATCTTATGAATCTATTAATGTGAAGAGCTTGGCACCATGTCTTGTGCAGAGTAGGGAATCAATAAGTGAGTATTGATTGGTTTATGCTATTGATCATTCTGAAGTTTCTCCCGGAGTTCTTACAATGTGGTCCACAGTCTGCTGTAAGTTGTTTACCAGTGTTTATAAAAAAAGACTGGTGGTCCAGTGGGTAAGATTCCATGCTTCCAAGGCAGCAGGTGCAGGTTTGATCTCTAGTCGGGGAACTAAGATCCCACATGCCCTCAGTCAAAAAAAAAAAAAAAAAAAAAAAGGCCTCATGCATTCTGGGAGTGAATTCCTTGACTGAAGAGAGAAAAATTCTGACTGAAGAGAGAAAATTGTAATTGTTTCTGGGGAAGGAGTGCTAAGATTTCAAGATGGCCACAAAGAAATGACATTGGTAGAATACAGTCCCTACTTGTGAACCACGTGTAGAAAAAAGGGCACCTGGGTTTTCTCTTAGGTGTGGCTGCACGTTGATTTTACTTAGAGTTGGATGTGAGTAGAAAAAAGTTATTTCACTGCATTACTCTTTCACGTTCCAGGAGAAATATCCACCAGCTCTTCTAGTTTTTTTTTCTGCTCTTCCTTTTCCAATAATCTCCATGTGGACTTCTCAGTTTCCTGTGTTATTTCTAAAGCTACTTTTGTTCAGCATGACTCATGTTCCCATTTTCATAACTGTGAATAGTGCCTTTTAGTGTGGGTGTACTTGGTATTTAAGTTTCATAGTAAATTGTGTTTTTTGCCTTCTTTCTATCCTCTTGTTCTTTGTAACCAATCCCTATTTAATTTTTGGCTTTAAAGCTTAGCATAGAATTAAACGTATTTTGAAGACCTCAAATAAAAGCTATGATGATTGCATCTCTATTCCTATTCGGTTGAATATATCATGATTTAAACATTGATGAGATTAAAATTTCAGAATTTAAATGATTGCCCTGTTGATCCTATGGAATGAAGAAGTGTGATTTTATGATTTTTCTTGTTTAAATACTTAGCAAAGTTATTGGTATTGTATGGTATAGTTGGAGAACGGGTTTTTACAAAACAGTCTAACGGTAATCTTTTTCTTCTCATGACTAGATTAGGAAGAAACAGCAAGAAGTTGTGGGCTTTTTGGAAGCTAATAAAATTGATTTTAAGGAGTTCGATATTGCTGGAGATGAAGACAACAGGAAGTGGATGAGAGAAAATGTTCCTGGAGAGAAGAAACCTCAGAATGGGATTCCGCTGCCTCCTCAGATCTTTAACGAGGAGCAGTATTGTGGGGTGAGATTTAGTTTCTCTGAAAATTCTTCTGCAAGTGTGTTTATCAGAGATTGTTTAAGCAGATAAGCTTTGAGGTAGCGTTTACATTTGTTGACATTTTTCTGCTTGTGATCTATTTCTACCATTTGATACCTGGATGGTTAGATCCATGGTGAAGAATAAATAGTTAAGATTTAAAAAATGATAGAAACGATAAAATGATGATTCAGAAGTTCTTGGGATTCCTTTAGGTTTTTTATTTTATTTTGAAGAGAAGAGGCCACTTGTTCAGGCAAAATAAGCGTTTAGTTGAAAAGACATTCTGTTCAACCTGGTAGGATACACATACCTGCATCCACGGGTACACTTTCACCTTTGTAAAGAATGATTTGCAGAAGTAAAGTTTTGTGTGAAAGTGAAAGCGTTAGTCCCTCAGTCATGTTCAACTCTTTGTGATTCTGTGGCCTGTAGCCTGCCAGGCTCCTTTGTCCATGAAATTCTCCAGGCAAGAATACCGGAGTGGGTTTCCATTTCCTTCTCCAGGGGGTCTTCCCAACCTAAGATCGAACCTGGGTCTCCTGAGTTGCAGGCAGAAAGTTTTGTGTAAATGCATCTAAATAGCTAAAAAACTGTTCTGGACACCCTTCCTCCTTGTGAGGACACAATAAGAAGATGGCCATTTATGAACCAGAGGGGGCTTACTCACCAGACGATGAATCTGCTGACACCCTCATCTTGGACTTCCAGCCTCCAGATCTGTGAGAAATAAATGTCTGTTATTTGTAAACCACCCAAAACAAAACAAAACCAACAAAAACTCTTCTGGGCATTTAATTATAATAGCAATTTTATTTTGTACATTTAGGCTTTCATTTTACCATAAAATCATTTTTTCCTCAGGGTTTGTAGATTCTGCTTGGTAAACCAAATTGTTGAAAAGAAACATTTAAAAGCTCAAAGGACTTTGGAGCACGAGAACTGGAGTTAGCTTTGGGGGATCATCTAAGTCTTCCAGGCCATTTTTCAGACTTGGCCATCATGCTTCTGGAAGGCAGAGGGAACTAATTACCCAGAGCTGTGCTGTTTCTGGAGGTTGGAGCCTGGCATAGGATTTTTTCACTCATTTCTTCTCTTTTATAAAAAATTAATTATTTATTAAAAATTATAAGCAATTTTTATTTTGTTTAGCTTCACCACATGGCACGTGGGATCATAATTCCTCGACCAGGAATCAAACCTTTGCTCTTTGCCTTGGAAGCATGGAGTCTTAACCACTAGACTGCCAGGGAAGTCACCACCTTTCTCCTTGCTATACAAAACTGCTGGCCCTTTAGCTTAGCTTCTCTTTGTTACTATGTTTCTCACCTAAAGCAAGTGTCATCAAACTACAGCCCGAGTGCCACGGCTGCAGCTATCTGTTTTGGTGAAATTTTATTGGACATGCCTGCACTAATTCACCACCTAGTGCCTATGGCTAATTTTGCATGATGGCAGGTAGTAAAGTAATGCTCAAAATTCTCCAAGCCAGGCTTCAGCAATACGTGAACCGTGAACTTCCAGATGTTCAAGCTGGTTTTAGAAAAGACAGAGGGACCAGAGATCAAATTGCCAACATCCGCTGGATCATCGAAAAAGCAAGAGAGTTCCAGAAGAAAATCTATTTCTGCTTTATTGACTATGCCAAAGCCTTTGACTGTGTGGATCACAATAAACTGTGGAAAATTCTGAAAGAGATGGGAATACCAGACCACCTGAACTGCCTCTTGAGAAACCTATATGCAGGTCAGGAACCAACAGTTAGAACTGGACACAGAACAACAGACTGGTTCCAAATAGGAAAAGGAGTCCGTCAAGGCTGTATATTGTCACCCTGCTTATTTAACTTCTATGCAGAGTACATCATGAGAAATGCTGGGCTGGAAGAAGCACAAGCTGGAATCATGATTGCCAGGAGAAATATCAATAACCCCAGATATGCAGATGATACCACCCTTATGGCAGAAAGTGAAGAGGAGCTAAAAAGCCTCTTGATGAAAGTGAAAGAGGAGAGGGAAAAGTTGGCTTAAAGCTCAACATTCAGAAAACGAAGATCATGGCATCTGGTCCCATCACTTCATGGGAAATAGATGGGGAAACAGTGAAAACAGTGTCAGACTTTATTTTTTTGGGCTCCAAAATCACTGCAGATGATGACTGCAGCCATGAAATTAAAAGACGCTTACTCCTTGGAAGGAAAGTTATGACCAACATAGATAGCATATTGAAAAGCAGAGACATTACTTTGCCAACTAAGGTCTGTCTAGTCAAGGCTATGGTTTTTCCTGTGGTCATGTATGGATGTGAGAGTTGGACTGTGAAGAAAGCCGAGTGCTGAAGAATTGATGCGTTTGAACTGTGGTGTTGGAGAAGACTCTTGAGAGTCCCTTGGACTGCAAGGAGATCCAACCAGTCCATCTTAAAGGAGATCAGTCCTGGGTGTTCATTGGAAGGACTGAAGCTGAAGCTGAAACTCCAGTACTTTGGCCACCTCATGTGAAGAGTTGACTCATTGGAAAAGACTCTGTTGCTGGGAGGCACTGGGGGCAGGAGGAGAAGGGGACGACAGAGGATGAGATGGCTGGATGGCATCACTGACTCAATGGACATGAGTCTGAGTGAACTCCGGGAGTTGGTGATGGACAGGGAGGCCTGGCGTGCTGTGATTCATGGATTCAAAGAGTTGGACACGACTGAGAGACTGAACTGAACTGAACTGGGAGCTGAGCAGTTGCAACAGAGACCATCTGACCCACAAAGCAAGAAACATTGAGATTTACTATCTTCGCTGGTGGTTCAGATAGTAAAGAATCTGCCTGCAAAGGAGGAGATCCAGGTTTGATCCCTGAGTCAGAAAGATCCCCTGGAGAAGTAACTGGCAACCCACTACAGTAGTCTTGCCTGGAGAATCCCATGGACAGGGGAGCCTGGCAGGCTATAGTCCATGTGGTCTCAGAGTCAGACATGACTGAGTGACTAGATGACATGACGTGACATTTACAGAAAAGCTTTCAGACTTCTCATCTGAAGCATGAATTGTTCTGCTGTTGGGGGTTCATATTACTTTCTTAGGCTGATATAACAAAATACCACAAACCTGGTGATTCTTATGGACTGTATGTTTGTGTCCCCCTAAATTTGTATGTTGAACTTCTAAGGCCCAGGGTGATGGTATTTGAAGAAGGGATCTTTGGGAGGTGATTAGGATCAGATGAAGTCCTGTGGGTGGGGCCTTCATGGTGGGATTAGTTTCCTTATGGGAGGAGGAAGAGAAAGAGACCCCTTTCTCTTCACCCTGTGATCACACAGCCAGAGGCAACTGTCTATGAGCCAGGAAGAGAGCAGCACTCAATGACGCTGCACCCAGAATACATTTTTGTTAGTAAGCCACTCAGCATATGATATTTTGTTATGGCATCCCCAGCTGATGGCTACAGTGCTTTAAAACAACAGAAATTCTTTCACAGTTCTAGAGGCTAGAAGTTTTAAATCAAGGTGTCAGTAGGGTTGGTTTGTGCTGCAGGCTCTAAGCAAAAATCTGTTTGATGTGTCTCTCCTGGCTTCTGGTGGCCGCCAGCCATCTCTGACATTCCTCCACTTGTTGACACATCCTGTCCATCTCTGCCTCCATCTTTACATGGCCTTCTTCTTGGGGTCTCTCTGTGTCTTCACATGGCTTTTGTATAAGGACAAAAGTCATTGGAATAGGGTCCACCCTAGTCCAGCATGGCCTCATCATAAGTAAGTACATCTGTGAATGTAAAAAGAGAAAGTGTTAGTTGCTCAGTCATGCCTGACTCTTTTTGACCCCAGGGATTATAGCCCACCAGGCTTCTCTGTCCATGGGATTCTCCAGGCAAGAATACAGAGTGGGTAGTCATTCCCTTCTCCGTGGGATCTTCCTGACCCAGGGATTGAACCCATGTCTCCTGCATTGCAAGTGGGTTCTTTACCATCTGAGCCACCATGGAAGCCAATATCCCAATTTCCAAATAAGGTCATTTTCTGAGATTTTGGGTGGACATGGCTTTTGACGGGGAAGTACAGGCTGTGTGAATTTACATGGTTGTGTTCGGCTTCTTCAGAGGCTTAACTTAAAGTCCTATGGATGTGAGAGTGTTTTCAAACAGGTTTAAGGTGTTGAGCAATTATTTAGTGGAACTTACGGCCAGTCCCTTGGACTGCAAGGATATCAAACCAGTCAATCCTAAAGGAAATTAACCCTAAATATTCATTGGGAAGACTGATGCTGAAGCTGAAGCTCCAATACTTTGGCCACCTGATGCAAAGAGCTGACTCATTGGAAAAGACCCTAACGCTGGGAGAGACTGAAGGCAATAGGAATAGGGGGTGGCAGAGGATGAGAGGTTAGATAGCATCACTGACTCTGTGGACATGAATTTGAGCAAACTCCAGGAGATAGTGGAGAACAGAGGAGCCTGGTGTGCTGCAGTTCATGTGGTCACAAGGAGTTGGACATGTTTTGGTGACTAAACAAGGAACAATGGTCCAGTCCAACTCTCTTGTGATTGAAGCTGGGGCTTCCCAGAGTGAGGAAAGTATTTCCTTGGTAAGGGAGGGTCCCTCCCCTATACACCACACTCCTCTCCCCACACCCTCCAGACTGCTTGGCTTCCGGACATCTCTCCAACCTGACCTGAATTTCTAAGAATTGTGGCTTTTATTAGATAAGGAAAGGGAGAAAAAGGCTTCTTGGGGTGGGGGGCAATGGTGATGGTCAATTTTTATTTTTTAGAAATTAAAATTTTATTTATTTATTTGTCTGCACTGGGTCTTAGTTGCAGCATGGGGGACCTTTGTTGAGTCATGAGGGATCTTCCATTTTGGTGCATGGGCTCTCTAGTTGTGGTGTGAGGGCTGAGTAGTTGAAGTGTGTGAGCTCAGTTGCCTCATGGCATGTGGGATCTTAATTCCCCAACCAGGGGTCCAACCCACAGTTCCTGCATTGCAAGGTGGATTCTTAACTACTGGGCCACCAGAAAAGTTCGTATAAATTTTTTTTAACAATTGAAAAATGAGTCCGTGCACAAAGAAAAATTAAAATGGTTCCAGAGTTGTCCACAGTGGAGATGATTCTTCCTCCTATTTTAGACCCCTCTAATTCCTTTTTCTGAAGTGGGCCAACATTATGAGCCCACCACCTGGGAAGTTACACCTGGCCCCACTCAAGAGAGCACTCTGCTTGTTTTAAGACACTACTGTTGCTGTCTTGAAATTCATAATGATTTTTGAAAAAGGGTTGCCTTGTTTTTGTCAGTTTATTTTTATCACTTTATTTGCACTGGGCCCTGCAAATTATGTAGCTGTCCTGCTTTGACCCACCAATGTTGGCAATTTCTTGCTTGGCCTTCCATGAATTTTGTATGTGTGTTAACCATTGTTAATCACTTAAAAAAATGGGAATAAACTCTATACACTTTGTTCTTTTCACTTAATAACTGTATCTCAGAGCTGCACATATTCTTTTTAAAAAGCTTTTTAAAATTTTATATTGGAACATATATTGTGTTAGTTGCTCAGTTGTGCCTGACTCTTTGTGACCTCATGGCCTCTAGCCAGCCAGGCTCCTTTGTCCATGGGATTCTCCAGGCAAGGATACTAGAACGGGTTGCCATTTCCTTCTCCAGGGGATCTGCCTGACCCAGGAATTGAACCCATGTCTCCTGCTCTGCAGGCAGATTTTTTTTTTTTTTAAGCCACTGAGCCACCATGGAAGCTCAGGAGTGGGATTGGTGGGTCATATATTCTTTATTTCAATGGTTGCAAAACGTTCCATTGGATATGACATAATTAATTGGCACAGTTCTCTAACGGGAAACATTCAGGTTGTTTTCAGTTTCCCTCTGGCTCAGCCTGCAATGGAGGAGACCTGCATTCGACTCCTGGGTTGGGAAGATCCCCTGGAGAAGGAAATGGTAACCCACTCCACTATACTTGCCTGGAAAATCCCGTGGACAGAGGAACCTGGCAGGCTACAGTTTGTGGGATTGCAAAGAATCGGATATGACAGAGCGACTTCAAGTCTCTTCTAAGCTACAGACGATGCTGCAGAAGTCTCTTTACACATACAGAACTTTGTGTTCAGTCTGGGTGTATATATAGGATAAATTCCTAGAAGATGTGCTGAGTTACAGCATATATGCATCTCATATTTCAATAGATATAAAATATGGACTGTAGTTGCACCAGTTTATATTTGGGTGTGGCTGGTTTCCAGTGACTTTGACAATACTCTATATGCAAACTTAATCAATTTGTTAGATGAAAAATGTGTTCTCACTGCTTTGACTTGGATTTCTGTCTTTATTGCAGAAGCTGAATATCTTTTCCTGTTTATAAGCTTTCTGTTTTTTTTTTTTAATGACTTTCTACTTTTTCTCTTTGGTTCCAGGTAATGTTCATTGGCTTGTGAGAATCTTTACTTGTGATGGAAAGTAGCCCTTTCACTACTATAGATGTTGCAAATATTTCCCTATGTTTCTTATTTGTCTTTTGACTTTTTGAAGTGGTTTTTTTTTGGAATGCAGGGCTTAACATTATTTTCTGTAGACAGTTTATTAATATATTTTATAGTTCCTGCACTCTATGTCTTGTTTAGAAAATCATTCAGCACTTTAATATCATTAAAGGAATCATCTCGTTTTCTTCTAGTACTTTTCTAGTGAAAGTAGAATTTTAAATCTCTTACTTTTTGTTATTTTCACTGTCCTTTTCATTAAGACTAGTTACAGTGGAGATGATACTGAAGTCTTTTCTTTCAACCTATGTTTATCCCAGAATAAAAATTCTGCAGTTATTTTCTGCTATAGAAATAGAACTTCAAAGGCATTTCTTCTTTCATTTTACTGTCATCTAGCAATGCTTTCTGTATTAACTGTGGAAGAAGAAAAGATTTCTCAACTAAGAAAAAAGACTTCTATTTTTAAGATGTGTTTTCCTGTTATAAATACGGCTCTAATGAGATAAGCATACAAATGATTTTGTTTAGCTGTTTTGAATTCTTTCTGCATTCAGAGAGGTATTTGTAGTTTTGCTAAACTTGCTTTTCTGCAATCTGTGGATATTCCCAACAAAAGGGCATTAATGAGGCAGAGGACTTTGTTTTCAGAAAGTAGGTAAAATGACTATTTGTATTGCAGATTCCAATTTTAAAAAGAGACTCAAAGTTCTGAAAGACGTGTCAGGTTTAAAATGGCATAGTTGTTCAGTTGCTAAGTCCTCTCCGACTCTTTGCATGCAACCCCATGGACTGCAGCACACCAAGCTTCCCTGTCCTTCACTATCTCCCGGAATTTGCTCAAACTCATGTCCATTGGGTCAAGGATGCCAGCATAAATCTACTCAATATTCTGTAATAGCCTATATGAAAAAAGAATCTGAAAAAGAATGGATATATGTCTATGTATAACTGAATCCCTTTGCTATGCACCTAAAACTAACACAGCATTGTGAATCAACTAACCTCCAATATAAAATGAAAATTAAAAAAATAAAGTAATAAACGCTTAAAAAAATAAAATGGCATAAATATGAATGGTTAACATATCTTTCCACATGATAGAAATGTGGACCATCAGAATAAGGGTATCATTTAAGCTGACTCAATGGCCTCTGTAAATTCTCAAATGATGATGGCAGCAGCCAGAGGGGACCTCAAGGGCAAGCAGTGGCTTTCTCTGCACCAGGTCAGTGCAAGGCTGGTGTCGTGGGTGGTTCTGTGTACCATCGTGTCCCTGCCAGCCTGAACTCCTGCTGCTCTGGGCAGAACAGATGAAGATGTTATCTCGAGGGCATGGCAGACAACCTCTAGCTACAGAAAGGGGACACCAGGAAGCCAGGCCCAGTGGAGGCCAGGTCACCCGCCTGGCAGGAAAATACTAACAGGAAGTAGCAGACTTGTCTGCTGATGCCAAGTTGGAGTCTGTGCATTTTCACCAATGTGAGTGCTGGGGTGCCTGCCTGGTCCTGAGCACAGCTAAAAGGGTCTTCGACCATGCAGCAGAAAGGCAAATATGTCTGGGGACTCAGGGCAAGAGGGGACAGGATGCCTGCCTGATTAGGGCAGGGGGAGGGTGTTTTCAACACACTGATGTTACTGAACATACTGTTTTATTTTTTAATTTTTTTCAATATGATGGCAATTTTATTATATCTTACATATAACTTTGATAGTGTACATATCAACATGTTAATAAAAATTATCTTTTGTTTTGCCATTATGGTCAAGTTTTCTTTGCTTTTTATTTTTTAAAATTTTATTTTTACTTTACTTTACTTTACAATACTGTATTGGTTTTGCCATACATTGACATGAATCCACCTTGGGTGTATACAAGCTCGCAATCCTGAATCCCCCTCCCACCTCCCACTCCATATCATCTCTCTGGATCATCCCCATGCAGATCGTTTCTTACATGATAGTATACATGTTTCAAAGCCATTCTCCCAAATCATCCCACCCTCTCCCTCTCCCTCAGAGTCCAAAAGTCCATTCTATACAAATTAATTAATTTGTCTATTTTTGGCCAAGCTCAGTCTTCATTGCTGTGCACGGGCTTTCTCTAGTTGTGGCAAGCAGGGGCTACCGTCTAGTTGTGGTTCATGGGCTTCTCACTGCGGTAGCTTCTCTCATTTCTGAGCACAGACTCTAGGCATGTGGGCTTCAGCAGTTGGTGACACATGGGCTTAGTGGCTCTGCGGCATGTGGGATCTTCCCAACTAGGAACAGGGATCCAACTGGTGTTCCTTGATTGGCAGGCAGATTTTCAAATACTGGACAACCAGGGAAGTCCTTTGTTTTTTTTAAAAATTTTATTGAAGTGTAGTTGAGTTACAATGTTGTGTTAGTGTCTGGTATATAACAAAGTGATTCAGTTATACATATATTTGTTTTCATATTCCTTTCCATTATGGTTTATCACAGGATATTGAATACAGTTCCCTGTGCTATAACTACTACCTGACTACTTGTTAGTTGCTCAGTCATCTCCAATTCTTTGCGACCCTATGGACTGTAGCCCACCAGGCTCCTCTGTCCATGAGATTCTCCAGGCAAGAATACTGGAGTGGGTTGCTATTCCCTTCTCCAGGGGATCATCCCGACTGAGGGATCAAACCCAGGTCTCCTGTACTGCAGGGGAATTCTTAACCACTGTGTCACCAGGGAAGCCTGAGAGAAGATAGCATCATGGATATTTGAAGCACTGGGTGACGTCACCCCCATATCTCTGGTCCCTCTAAGAAGGTTTTAATATTTCTTTTTATCTGACCTCCCTCAAGGGCCTGGGAGTCAGGGCTGGGGTCAAGTGAAATGGAACCTTTGTGAGTTATAAACTCTTGTCATTTTTATATTGGTAACATATATTTTTAAATTTTATGAAAAAAAATGATGACCACAGCAGACAATTAAAAATTTTTTCCTGCTTAACGAAATAAACCACCAACTCTATTTCAACCCCTCTGGTACTTAAAAATTGTTCTAAACCATCCACCCTGACTCCCTGTGGCAGTTCCATGAAGACACACAGAAAGCATCCTTTGACTGTGGCCATTAGTAAAGAGATTGTCTAGCTCTTTATGTTTGTATGTCTTATTCTGTATATCTTTTGAATATTCTTCTATTGAGTTTTTGCCTTTTCCTTATTTTGGAAGAGGGAAAAGCATAATATGTTATATATACTAGTATTATACATTAGTTTAATATATATAAATATATATGTTATATATATACATGTATATATATATATATACATATATATGTTATATATATACATGTATATATGTGTATATATATATACATATATATGTTATATATATACATGTATATATGTATATATATATATATATACATATACATATATGTTGTTAAGAAGAGCAAAAAATTGTGAAATCCATCCAAAATTTAGCAAGAGATGTCTGGAGAAAATTTGCATGTTAGTGAGATACTTTATTTTCTTGGGCTCCAAAATCACTGTGGATAGTGAGTGACTACAGCCATGAAATTAAAAGACACTTGCTCCTTGGAAGAAAAGGTATGACAAACCTATACAGAGTATTAAAAAGCAGAGACATTACTTTGCAACAAAGGTCCATCTAGTCAAAGCTATGGTATTTCCAGTAGTCATGTACAGGTGTGAGAGCTGGACCATAAAGAAAGCTGAGTGCTGAAAAATTCATATTTTTGAACTGTGGTGTTGGAGAAGACTTTGGAAAGTCCCTTGGACTGCAAGGAGATCAAACCAGTCCATCCTAAAGGAAATCAGTCCTGGATATTCATTGGTAGGACTGATGCTGAAGCTGAAGCTCCAATACTTTGGCCTCCTGATGTGAAGAGCTGACTCACTGGAAAAGACCCTGATGCTGGGAAAGATTGAAGGCAAAAGGAAAAGGGAGTTGGCAGAGGATGGGATGGTTGAATAGCATCACTGACTCAATGGACATGAATTTGAGCAAATTCAAAGAGATAGTGTAGGACAGAGGAGCCTGGCATGCTGCAGTCCATGGGGTCACAGACAGGCAGACATGACTTAGTGACTGAACAACAACAACTTACTAGTACTACTACTACTAATGCATCCTATCATGTAATCTTTAGCAACAACTAGTAAGTGTGTATTCTGGGAATCAATGAGTATTTCTAATATCAAAGACTCACTCACAGTATGTGATATTTCCCTTAAGATATGAAGCAGCTTACAAAAATACATTTAGTACAAAAGAGGAAAGTAATTACAGAGAATCAGGGTGACAGGTAGGAAAAAAGCAAAGCTTTGGATAAGATGAACACACAGGAATTACATAAGATTATCTTCTTAACATAGGTGGCCTGTCTTTGGTTTTAAGCTCTTAACACACGTCAAAGGAGGGTAGGCAGTAGCAAGACCACATGTTTGCGAGTTCTTTTCAGTTCAGGCCAGACTAACCGTGTACCGGTTGAGCCTATGGCAACACTGTTGAAACTGCATTATAGCCCCAGTAATAAAGACTGGCAACAGGAAAGTGGACTGGAGGAAGATCTTTTATGTTTTAATGATAAAAAATGAAACTCTTCCTAGCTATTGGCTAACACACTGCTGGAGAGTTGGCTTAGGGCAGGACCCACCTGGTGAAGGACTGACTTGAGTGTGGCCTGGCCCGGGTGGGGATGGCGGGAAGGGCAGATCTTTACTGAGCTTCAGATTTCCATCTGCTGCCAGGTTTCTAATCATTCTACAGTTTTTCCCCTTTGGGCAAAATGAGCATGTTTCTAAACCCTCTATAATCTTGCAGCTCCTGGTATTGGAAGAGCCTTAGACAAGTCTAGTCCCTTGGTGGTGATTTAGTCACTAAGTTGTATCTGACTCTTTGCAACTCTATGTACTGTAGCCCACCAGGCTCCTCTGTCGTTGGGATTTCCCAGGCAGGGATACTGGGGTGGGTCACCATTTCCTCGTCCAGGGGATCTTCCTGACCCAGGGATAGAACCTGGATCTCCTTCATTGCAGGTGGCTTCTTTATTGACTAGAAGCTACTATAATAACAGCACAGAAATCTTGTTTTAGTCCTGTGTTGTTTGGACCCTAATCAGGGTCTGAACCCATAGGACCAAATTATAAAGAAACCAGCTAAAGATGTGAAACTTTTAGAGAAGACTTTCCCTATGTATGTTTGAGTCTTGTCAGTAATTCCTGAGCCGGAATACTCCATGTGTGTGTATTCTCACTATACTATAACAGGCACAATAAAGGTGTGTAAAAACAAATGTAAACTTCATGGTTCAATTTCCCAAATTTGGGGATTTATCATCTTTGGCAAAGCGAATAAACTTTTGTGTTAGCTCCTCACTTTATGACTAATAAATAAGAAAGATTAACTTAGGTAAATGTACTGGCTCACACGTGTGCATTGGGTTTAATCATTCTTTTTCTTTGCTTCAAGGATTTTGACTCTTTCTTTTCTGCAAAAGAAGAGAATATTATTTATTCCTTCCTTGGCTTGGCTCCCCCTCCAGGCTCAAAGGTAAGCTTGAGCACCCCCATGGGGTTCGATATAGGTCATAAGTGAGGATAAGATCAGCATCTGAGACTGTTAAATAAGTAATGATCTTTAAATTAACATGATTGTAATATACTTCTTTTTCTTATGCAGAGATATCATGCATGGGTTCTACTAAAACATATTTCAGAACTATACTTTTATTATTTTTGAGGTTTACACCCTGTTATAATAAGTTTTCGGAGGAGGCAATGGCACCTCACTCCAGTACTCTTTCACTTTTCACTTTCATGCATTGGAGAAGGAAATGGCAACCCACTTCAGTGTTCTTGCCTGGAGAATCCCAGGGATGGGGGAGCCTGAAGGGCTTCCATCTATGGGGTCGCACAGAGTTGGACATGACTGAAGCGACTTAGCAGCAGCAACAGTATAATAAATTTTACATACCTAAGTTAAGAAATACTGCATTCAATAATTTTAAGTGTGTTAATTGAATATGTAAAAATATAAATTCTCAGGTTATATCTATGAAATTATTTTGTTATGAATTTTTCATAACAGCTTATGTTAGTTAATTTTACAGTGATATATACTCCTCTATTATTTCTGTTTAAAATAAATTGAATTTTGCCTTTTTGCATCTGGTAAGGAGGGAAAAAGTATGATCTAGACTCATAAATAAATTTCATAAGGTTTTTTTCCCCCTCTGGTGTTGTTTCATCTTTAATTATGTATTATATGTCATTGAAATAAAGAATTATGCTAATAACACAAGTACCATGAATTTGAATGTTTGATGGAGATCATCGGGCTTTATTCTTTACTTTTATTGAAATCCTTACCTCTACCAAGCATCTCATACATGACTCTCCATAGACACAAGACAAGCACACATTTATCTAATTCATTTATTTCTTAGTTGATTTGTTTGTGCCCTGCTTCATTTAAAAGAGATTTTTGTGAAAGTTAATTCTCACACAATTAAATTCTGAGTTCCCCCCAAAGGCTTCCCTTACAGAGATGGGTGTGTCTCAGAGGCGTGTGGTGTGCTGTCTTCCATGTGTCTACATTCTTCAGGTGATAATGCCTGAGGTCTCTTTTATGAAGTTTAACAGATTCTGTCTCCAAATGGTAATGTAGATTTGCCAGGTGACTAATGGTTCTATAGGAGGATAAAGCCTCCTATTAAGATAATGAAACCCCTTTCTGGCTTTGGTCAACTTAAATGCAACATATTTCGTACATTTTATTAACAGCTTAAAAAAGTGCTAAAAGTTATTACACACAATTCAATCTTTTTTATTTGATGAAAAAGTTTGTTAACTGAGTCACATTAGTTTAGCTAGTATGTTTAAGAGATGGTACCTTAGTGTTAGGATATATTTCTTGGTGGGGACACTCAGGTCCCTGGAATCTTGAAAAGGAAAGGAAGGGTGGAGGGAAGAGTGTTTCAGGGAAAGGTAAGAGCAAGTGCAAAGGCCCTGAGGCAGCATAGAGCTTGGAGAAGACCTGCTTGATGGCCATGAGGCCTGAGTCCCTGGAGTGAGGGGAACAGATACATGGGATGCAGGGGTGGCAAGTGGGCAGCCTGTGGCTTACAGGGGTGCTCTGGAATCTATCTTAGGTGTATGAAGACATAAGGGTTTTTAAGCAGAGGAATAAAGTGATCTTATTTCCTTCTTAGAATTCTTTTGACTACGATAGGATGAATGGATTGAAGTGGGGTGAACAACTATAGATGTCATGGTGGCTTGGATTAGGGTGGTGGGGATAGAATGGTACAGAAGTGGATGACTTTAGTGCCTGTTCTGAAGGAAGAATGCTGGTAAGAGTTGCTGATGGACTGAATCAGCGATGAGCATGTTGGACAGCAAAGAGATGTATTGCAGGCAGATTCTTTACCATCTGAGCCACCACAAAGGTACCCCACTATTAGCAGTGCAGTCTGGGCTAGAACCTTCGTTGCTGTCACTATTGCTCAGTGTTTATGTGTGTGCACTCTGGCAAAGTCCTTCAAGTCTCCTTTGGGAAGACAGACACCTGATGATTTATGGAAACGATATTATTTGTCACAGTATCATTTTGTAGTAAACAACATCGTGGAGAAGTGTCAGCAAGGAAATCAATCTTGCTCAGGCTAAAAATAGACATTCTTGACTATTGTGGAGAAAATGTATACTTATAAAATGATATTCAGCATTATAAGCAGAACTGGTTTTTTGTCTTAGGCAGGCTGTTCCAGGCCAAGTACCGGGCTGATTTTCCTAAGAGAGCTTTGTGAGTAAGCACTGTCCCTGTAAAGTCAACCTTAGTTCTTCACAGGCATCTGGTCATATCTGATTCAATGAACATCATTCTTCTATTTTTAATTGAAGTATAGTCGATTTACAGTGTTGTGCCAATCTCTGCTGCAAAGTGACCTAGGTATATACATATCTACATTCTTTTAAAATGTTCCTTTCCATTATGGTTTATCCCCAGAGATTGGATATAGTTCCCTGTGTTATACAGTAGGACCTTGTTGCTTCTCCATTCTAAATGTAATAGTTTGCATTAACCAGCCCCAAACTCCCAGTCCATCCCTTTTCCCCCTACCCCTGTCTCTGCCTTGGCAACCACAGCCCTGATCTCTAGGTCTGTGAGTCTATTCCTGTTTTGTAGGTAGGTTCATTCTTTTTAATGGCCGAGTAGTATTCCACTGTATATATGCACCACATCATTATCCATTCATCTATCGAGGGACATTTAGGTTGTCTCCATGTCTTGACTTGTGAATAGTGCTGTTATAAACATAGGGGTGCATGCATCTTTTTGAATTGTAGTTTTGTCCGGGTATATGCCCAGAAGTGGGATCATATGATAATTCTATTTTTAGTTTTCTGAGGAACCTCCATACTGTTTTCTGTAGTGGCCACACTAACTGCATTCCCACCAACAGTGTAGGAGAGTTCCCTTTTCTCCAGACCATCTCCAGCATTTGTAATTTTTAGTGGTGCCATTTTGACCCCTGTGAGGTGGTACCTTGCAGTTTTGATTTGCATCTCTCTGATAATTAGTAATGTTGAGCATCTTTTCATGTGCCTATTGGTCATCTGTACATGTTCTTTTGAGAGTGTCTATTAAGGTTTTCTACCCATTTTTCAATTAAGTTGTCTGTATATCTTGGAGATTAAGCCCTTGTCAACTGTGTCATTTGCAAATATTTTCTCCCATTTTGTAGGTTGTCTTTTTTTTTTTTTTTTAAATTTCCTTTCCTGAGAAAAAGCTTGTGAGTTTGGTTAGGTTCCATTTGTTTATTTTTGTTTTTATTTCTATTGCCTTGGGAGACCAACCTAAGACATTTATATGATTTATGTCAGAGAATGTTTTGCCTATGCTCAGTGAGCCTCATTCTTAATAGCACAGATGCAAGGCTTTGGTTGCATAACCAGTTTCCAATTATGCCTTGGTAACAAGGAATATACATTCTTACTGAACCTAGGCAAATAACTATAGTGTCATAAAAAGTAAAAAGTTTCAATTAGAAGTTTTGAATTCTGGAGGAATCAGATAGAGAGAATGTTATTTACAAATGTTTGATTTCAATGTACAAAAGTAGCATCTACTACAATGTCAAAATTTATTAAATACTTAAGAGAAAAAACAGGGCTTTCTTACATATCCAGAAAATAAAGCATTAAAAAAATCAACCATATTCCAAACAAAAACTACAGTCACACCTCATTGATTCATTCTGTTCAATGTAATTAGCTCTTAATTCCACTGGATCTGAGTTTAGAAGTCTCAGGAATCCATCTACATCTCAACTAGAATTTTGGAAATTCTGACTCAGTCCAATCATATGGTCTCTAACTGATGCTACCAGAAGCCTATACTCCACAGCACTCGACATATAACCCTTTTCTGTGGCAATCTGAGCAGTCATTCTACATAGTAGATTAAGCATGATGGCTTGTAGCTGATTACAAAGGCTTTCAGGGAAGCTAAGGAAAATATCTGTGTGTGACAAAAGACTTAAAATGACTGTGGTTAATTCACTACTGTTAATTTTCAAATTTGAAAGACTTGATGAGAATTATGACAATAATAATTTACCTGGCAAGAAATTTGGTTATATATGCTAACAAAGAGCTAGCAGAAAAAGAAATTAAGAAAATAATTCCATTGCAATTACAGCAAAAAGTAAGATATCTAAGAATTCATTTGACCAAAGAGGTGAAATACCTACGTACTGAGAACAGTAAGACATTGTTGGAAGAAATCGAATAAGATACAAATAAATGGAAAGATATTCTGTGATCGTGGTGGTGAAGATGGTGAAGTCGCCCAGTCATGTCCGACTCTTTGCGACCCCGTGGACTGTAACCTACTAGGCTTCTCCGTCCATGGGATTCTCCAGGCAAGAATACTGGAGTGGATTGCCATTTCTTTCTCCAGGGGATCTTCCCAACCCAAGGATCGAACCCAGGTCTCCTGTATTGCAGGCAGACGCTTTAACCTCTGAGCCACCAGGAAAGCTATTGGAAGAATTAATAGGGAATCTATAAATTATTTTTTTTGACCAAATTTAGGAAGTTTTTTTTTTTTTCGGTGCTTCCCTGGTGGCTCAGAGGATAAAGCATCTGCCTGCAATACAGGAGGCCCCGGGTTCGATCCCTGGGTTGGGAAGATCCCCTGGAGAAGGAAATGGCAACCCACTCCAGTATTCTGGCCTGGAGAATTCCATGGACAGAGGAGCCTGGAGGGCTACAGTCCACGGGGTCGCAGAGTCGGACAGGACTGAGCTACTTTACTTCCTTACTTAGGAAGTTTTTAGCCATTATAGTTTCTGCCCCATTTTTTCTCATCTCCCCTTCTGACAGTCGAACTCCATATATGTTGTCTTTGGTCATTATCCTATATTTCCTTTATTTCCCTGAAGCTTTCTTTTAAAACCTTGTTTCTCTCTAGTCTTCAAATTGTATAATTTGTTTGTCTATCTTTAAGTTTACTTACTTTTTCCTCTGTCATCTTTATTTTGCATTCAGTCTAGTGACACTTGAATTTCAGATATTGTACTTTTTTTTTTTATATTCTAGAATGTCCCATTTGTTTGCTGTTTACAGTTTTTATTTCTCTGCTGATATTTCCAATTGTGTCATCATTGTAGGAGTAGTTTTCTTTACATATTTGAGTATAGTCTTATTAGCTGCTTTTAAAATTCCTTGTCTGCTAATTCCAACATCTGGCTTCTTCCTGGATTCAGTCTCTATTCTTTTTTCATTCTGGGGATGGGCCAGATTTTCCTTGTTCTTTATACTTCAAGGGTTTTGGATACTTAGGCATAGTGAATATTGTGTTGTGCAGACTGTATTTTGTTACATTCCTCTGAAAAATGTTGATTTTTTTTTTTTTTTTGGTTCAGTAGGGCATTTACTTTGTTGTGCTCAGACTGCAAACACTATGTTTCTAGTAGCAGCTTAAATCTGAGTTATTTTTTCTTTAGCTGAAACCAGTCATATGCAAACATTGTTCTGGGCTCAGTTGAAGATTTTGGCAGAGTTTATAAACAGAATTTGGGGCTCTCTCCATTTGCCTCTCTCCTGTCCAAGATTCTATCTTGATTTTCCAGGGGCTGTGGTTGCCCCAAATTCAGGTTTTTTGATTTTTCAGACAAGAAAAAAAACCCCTGTTGAATTTGCTGTTGTGGTTTTATGTTTCTCACAAGATTTGCTTACTTTCAGGTTTAAGCCCTGAGAATGGCAACTTACTCGGTGCTATTCCTACTTTCTTAACAAATTACTGCTCAGTAGTGTTGACTATATTTACACTGCAGTGCAAAAGATCTCCAGCACTTTTCATTTTGTAAGACTGAAAGTCTTATATTCATAATACTCCCCATTTCTCCTTATTCTCAGTCCCTAGTAACCACCATTTTTCTTTTTGTTTCTATGAATTTTTCCCTTTTAGATTCCTCATATGAGTGAAATCAAATGGTAGTTGTCTTTTTGTGACAGGCTTGTGTCAGGATTTCCTTTCCTTCTTTTTTTTTTAAGGCTGAATAACATTCCGTTATATATTCCATTCACCCATTGATGGTATTTGGATTGTCTCCAGTTCTTAGCTTTTGTTAATAATGTGGCTGTGAGCTTGAGGGTATAAATCATTCTCATCTTTCAAATGTCAACTTCCTCTTGAATCATTTAGCTTTGGTTCGTTCTCTTATTTTTCCTTTACTTATGTCTTATAGAAAATTTATTTTTAAAATTTCACCTAGAGTTTATAATCATTGTCTGTTTGAATGTCAGTAGAAGATTACTTTCCTATACCAGAATTAGAGTTGTCAGTGAAATTAGATTTTAGTGAAGATTGAGATATGTTATTTATAACAATAAAAAAATAATTCAAAGAAAACTTGAAACGAAGGGCATAAACAAAAAGAAAGCTGGAATATTGGCTTTCAGAGGAATTAAAGACCAAAAGCGATAATGAAGTAAAAGAGGTATATAAAGAAAAATGGTAAAAATATATGAAGAAAATATAGTAGTCATGGCTTTTTGTGGATCACAGTACATGGCAGTCAAATACATAAACCAGAAACCCCTAGAGAAAACTTGTTAAAAACATACCTTTCAATACATACATTGCATTTCTTACATATTGGCTACTCTTTTAAGCATACAAACAAATACAATTAGCAAAATTAATTTTCAAAAATCTTAAAATTAAAACAAAATTTCTTCCAGTTTCATTGGGATATAATTGACATATAGCCCTAGAATTTAATGTATACAGCATAATCATTTACATGCATCATGAAATGAACCACAGTAAGTTTAGTGAACATCCATTATCTTGTATAGATACCAAATTGAAGAACTAGAAAATAAATTGTTTTCCTTGTGTGAGAATTCTTAAGATTTACTCCTTTAACATTTTACATATATAACATAAATCTATGTTAATTATATTATCATGTATAGTACATCTATAGTTCTTATTTATCTTGTCACTGGAAATTTATATGTTTTGTCCATCATCATCCAGTTCACTTCTCCCCACCCCCTGCCTCTGGTAAACACATTTTTTTCCCTATGAGTTTGTTTATTTGTTTTTGAAATATAATTAACCAACAACACTATGTTAGTTTCCATTGTACAACATAGTGATTCATTATTTCAAAATGATCACCATAATAAATCTAGTTACAGTACAAAGATATTACATAATTGTTGACTGTATTCCCTATATTGTATGTTTCATAACAGTGATTCATTTATTTTGTAATCTCTCTCAGTTATTTATTTCCTCTCTCCATCCTTCTCCACTCTGGCAACCACTATGTATTTATGATTCTGTTTCTGTTTGGTTATGTTTATTCATTTGTTTTGCTTTTTAGATTCCATATATGAATGATACCATACAGTACTTGTCTTTTTCTGTCTGACTTATTTCAGTTAGCATAATACCCTCTAGGTCCATCCATGCACTTGCAAATTCCATTCTTTTATATGTGTGTGTTGTGTGTTAGTTGCTCAGTCATGTCCAACTCTTTGCGACCCCATGGACTGTAGCCCGCTGGGCTTCTGTGTCCATGGGATTCTCCAGGCAAGAATACTGGAGTGGATCACCATGCCTTTCTCCAGAGGATCTTCCCGACCCAAGGATCAAACCTGGTCTCCTGCATAGAAGACAAATTCTTTACCATTTGGGCTACAGGGAAGTCCTAATTCTTTTTATATGACTGTGTAATATTCCACATATATATGGAATATATATATATATATAATATCTTCTTTATTTACTCATCTCTTTAAGGACACTTAGGTTGCTTTGATATCTTGGCTATTGTAAATAATGCTGCAATGAACAATGAAGTGCATATATTTTTTTTCAGATTAGTGTTTTCACGTTCTTCAGATAAATATTCAGGAGTACCACTGATGGGTAGTATGGCAGTTCTATCTTTAAGTTTTTGAGGACTTTCCATACTTTCTTCCTTAGTAGCTGTAACAATTTGCATTTTTTATCAATAGTGCATGAGGCTTCTCTTTTCTCCATATTTTCACCAATACTTGTTATATGTTATATGTTATCTTTTTTTTTTTTTTTTTTACTTTGGAATGTTGTGGTGTTTTTTTGCCATACATTCACATGAATCAGCCATGGGTGTACATGTGTTCCCCATCCTCCCTTGCACCTCCCTCGCATGAAAATCTTCCTCGCACCTCCCTCCCCATCCCATTCCTCAGGGTTATCCCCGTGCACCAGCCCTGAGCAGTCTGTTTCATGCATCAGACCTGGACTGGCACCTATTGCACGTATGATAATATACATGTTTCAATGTTATTCTCTCAAATCATCCCACCCTCACTTTCTCCCACAGAGTCCAAAAGTGTTCTTTACATCTGTGTCTCTTTTGCTGTCTTACATATACGGTCATTGTTACCATCTTTTTAAATTCCATATATATGTGTTATTATACTGTATTGGTGTTTTTCTTTCTGACTTACTTCACTATGTATAATAGGCTCCAGTTTCATCCACCTCATTAGATCTGATTCAAATGCATTCTTTTTAATAGCTGAGTAATATTCCATTGTGTATATGTACCACAGTTTTCTTATCCATTCGTCTGCTGATGGACATCTAGGTTGCTTCCATGTCTGAGCTATTGTAAACAGTGCTGCGATGAACATTGGGGGTACATGTGTCTCTTTCAATTCTGGTTTCCTTGGTGTGTATGCCCAGTAGTGGGATTGCTGGGTCATATGGTAGTTCTATTTCCAGTTTTTTAAGGAATCTCCACGCTGTTCTCCATAGTGGCTATACTAGTTTGCATTCCCACCAACAGTGTTAGAGGGTTCCTTTTTCTCCACACCCTCTCCAGTATTTATTGTTTGTAGACTTTTTGATAGCAGCCATTCTGACCAGTGTGAGATGGTACCTCATTGTGGTTTTGATTTGCATTTCTCTGATAATGAGTGATGTTGAGCATCTTTAATGTGTTTGTTAGCTATCTGTATGTCTTCTTTGGAGAAATGTCTGTTTAGGTTTTTGGCTCATTTTTTGATTGGATCATTTATTTTTCTGGAATTGAGCTGCATGAGTTGCTTGTATATTTTTGAGATCAGTTGTTTTTCAGTTGCTTCATTTGCTATTATTTTCTCCCATTCTGAAGGCTGTCTTTTCACCTTGCTTATAGCTTCCTTTGTTGTGCAGAAGCTTTTAAATTTAATTAGGTCCCATTTGTTTATTTTTGCTTTTATTTCCAATATTCTGGGAGGTGGGTCATAGAGGATCCTGCTATGATTTATGTCAGAGTGTTTTGCCTATGTTTTCCTCTAGGAGTTTAATAGTTTCTAGTCTTACATTTAGATCTTTAATCCATTTTGAGTTTATTTTTGTGTATGGTGTTAGAAAGTGTTCTAGTTCCATTCTTTTACAAGTGGTTGACCAGTTTTCCCAGCACCACCTGTTAAAGAGATTGTCTTTTCTCCATTGTATATTCTTGCCTCCTTTGTCAAAGATAAGGTGACCATAGGTGCATGGATTTATCTCTGGGCTTTCTATTTTGTTCCACTGATCTATATTTCTGTCTTTGTGCCAGTACAATACTGTCCTGATGATTGTAGCTTTGTAGTATAGTCTGAAGTCAGGCAGGTTGATTCCTCCAGTTCCATTCTTCTTTCTCAGGATTGCTTCGGCTATTCGAGGTTTTTTGCATTTCCATACAAATTGTGAAATTATTTGTTCTAGTTCTGTGAAAACTACCCCTCAGTTTCAGTTCAGTTAAGTTTAGTCGCTCAGTCGTGTCTGACTCTTTGCGACCCCATGAATCGCAGCACGCCAGGCCTCCCTGTCCATCACCATCTCCTGGAGTTCACTCAGACTCATGTCCATCGAGTCCGTGATGCCATCCAGCCATCTCATCCTCGGTCGTCCCCTTCTCCTCCTGTCCCCAAATCCCTCCCAGCATCAGAGTCTTTTCCAGTGAGTCAACTCTTCTCATGAGGTGGCCAAAGTACTGGAGTTCCAGCTTTAGCAGCTTGATAAGGATTGCATTGAATCTGTAGATTGTTTTGGGGTATATACTCATTTTCACTATATTGATTTTTCTGATTCATGAACATGGTGTATTTCTCTATCTATTTGTGTCACCTTTGATTTCTTTCATCAGTGTTTTATATTTTTCTATATCTAGGTCTTTTGTTTTTTTAGATAGATTTATTCCTAGGTATTTTATTCTTTTCATTGCAATGGTGAATGAAATTGTCTCCTTAATTTCTCTTTCTGTTTTCTCATTGTTAGTGTATAGGAATGCAAGGGATTTCTCTGTGTTAGTTTTATATCCTGCAACTTTATGATATTCATTGATTAGCTCTAGTAATTTTCTGGTAGAGTCTTTAGGATTTTCTATGCAGAGGATCATGTCATTTGCAAACAGTGAGAGTTTTACTTCTTCTTTTCCAATCTGGATTCCTTTTATTATTTTTCTTCTCTGATTGTTGTGGCTAAAACTTCCAAAACTATGTTGAATAATAGTGGGCACCCTTGTCTTGTTCCTGACTTTAGGGGAAATGCTTTCAATTTTTCATCTTTTTTTTTTTTTTCTCTACTGAGGATAATGTTTGCTGTGGGTTTATCATATATGGCTTTTATTATGTTGAGGTATATTCCTTCTATGTCTGCTTTCTGGAGAGTTTTTAAAGCTCATAATTGGATGTTGAATTTTGTCAAAGGCTTTCTCTGCATCTATTGAGATAATCATATGGTTTTTATTTTTCAATTTGTGAATGTGCTGTATCACATTGATTGATTTGCAAATATTGAAGAATCCATGCATCCCTGGGATAAAGCCCACCTGGTCATGATGTATGATCTTTTTAATATGTTGTTGGATTCTGTTTGCTGGAATTTTGTGAAGGATTTTTGCATCTATGTTCATCAGTGATATTGGCCTGTAGTTTTCTTTTTTTGTGGCATCTTTGTCTGGTTTTGGTTTAGGGTGATGGTCACCTCATAGAATGAGTTTGGAAGTTTATCTTCCTCTGCAGTTTTCTGGAAGAGTTTGAATAGGATGGGTGTTAGCTCTTCTCTAAATTTTTGGTAGAACTCAGCTGTGAAGCCGTCTGGTCCTGGGTTTTTGTTTGTTGGAAGTTTTCTGATTAGTTTCAATTTCTGTGCTTGTGATGGGTCTGTTAAAATTTTCTATATTTTCCTGGTTCAGTTTTGGAAAGTTGTACTTTTCTAAGAATTTGTTCATTTTTCCAAGTTGTCCATTTTATTGGCATATAGCTGCTGATAGTAGTCTCTTATGATCCTTTGTATTTCTGTGCTGTCTGTTGTGATTTCTCCATTTTCATTTCTAGTTTTGTTGATTTGATTCTTCTCCCTTTTTTTCTTGATGAGTCTAGCTAATGGTTTTTCTATTTATCTTCTCAAAGAACCAGCTTTTAGCATTGTTGATTTTTGCCATGGTCTCTTGTTTCTTTTTCATTTATTTCTGCCCTAATTTTTATGATTTCTTTCCTTCTACTAACCATGGGGTTCTTTGTTTCTTCTTTTTCTAGTTGCTTTAGGTGTAGAGTTAGGTTATTTATTTGATTTTTCTCCTGTTTCTTGAGGTATTGCTATGAACCTTCCTCTTAGCACTGCTTTTGCTGAATCTCATAGGTTTTGGGTTGTTGTGTTTTCATTTTCATTCGTTTCTATGCATATTTTGATTTCCTTTTTGATTTCTTCTGTGATTTGTTGGTTGTTCAGAAATGTGTTTTTAAGCCTCCATATGTTTGTATTTGTAATAGTTTTTTTTTTGTTGTTGTTTGTTTGTTTTCCGGTAGTTGATATCTAATCTTACTGCATTGTGATCAGAAAAGATACTTGAGATGATTTCAATTTTTTAAAATTTACCAAAGCTAGATTTATGGCCCAGGGTATGATCTATCCTGGAGAAGGTTCTGTGTGCATTTGAGAAAAAGTTGAAATTCATTGTTTTGGGGTGAAATGTCCTATAGATATCAATTAGGTCTAACCGGTCCATTGTATCATTTAAAGTTTGTGTTTCCTTGTTAATTTTCCATTTAGTTGATCTATCCATAGGTGTGAGTGGGGTATTAAAGTCTCCCACTATTATTGTGTTACTGTTAATTTCCCCTTTCATACTTGTTAGCATTTGCCTTACATATTGCAGTGCTCCTATATATTTATAGGTGCCTATATATTTATAATTGTTATATCTTCTTCTTGGATTGATCCTTTGATCATTATGTAGTGTCCTTCTTTGTCTCTTTTCATGGCCTTTATTTCAAAGTCTATTTTATCTGATATGAGTAATGCTACTCCTGCTTTCTTTTGGTCTCCATTTGCATGAAATATCTTTTTCCAGCCCTTCATTTTCAGTCTGTATGTGTCCCTTGTTTTGAGATGGGTCTCTTGTAGACAGCATGTATAGGAGTCTTGTTTTTGTATCCATTCAGCCAGTCTCTGTCTTTTGGTTGGGACATTCAACACATTTATACTTAAGGTAATTATTGATAAGTATGATCCCATTGTCATTTACTTTGTTGTTTTGGGTTCGAGTTTATAAACCTTTTCTGTGTTTCCTGTCTAGAGAAGATTCTTTAGCATTTGTTGAAGAGCTGATTTGGTGGTGTTGAATTCTCAGATTTTGCTTGTCTGTAAAGCTTTTGGTTTCTCCTTCATATTTGAATGAGATCCTTTCTGGGTACAGTAATCTGGGTTGTAGGTTTTTCTCTTTCATCACTTTAAGTATGTCCTGCCATTCCCTTCTGGCCTGAAGAGTTTCTTGAAAGATCAGCTGTTATCCGTATGGGAATCCCCTTGCGTGTTTTTTGTTGGTTTTCCCTTGCTGCTTTTAGTATTTGTTCTTTGTGTATTTTGTTAATTTGATTAATTTGTGTCTTGGGGTGTTTCGCCTTGGGCTTATCCTATTTGGGACTCTCTGGGATTCTTGGACTTGGATGGCTATTTTCTTCCCCATTTTAGGGAAGTTTTCAACTGTTATCTCCTCAAGTATTTTCTCATGGTCTTTCTTTTTGTCTTCTTCTTCTGGGACTCCTATGATTCGAATGTTGAGGCATTTAACATTGTCCCAGAGGTCTCTGAGGTTGTCCTGATTTTTTTAAATTCTTTTTTTCCCCCTCTCTGCTTCATTTACTTCCACCATTCTATCTTCCACCTCACTTATCTTATCTTCTGCCTCTGTTATTCTACTGTTGGTTCCCTCCAGAGTGTTTTTGATTTCACTTACTGCATTATTCATTATTGATTAACTTTTAAAAAATTTCTTCTAAGTTCTTGTTAAACTTTTCTTGCATCTTCTCTATCCTTGTCTCCAGATTATTTATTTGTAACTCCAGTTTGTTTTCAAGATTTGGATCATTATTACTATCATTATTCTGAATTCTTTTTCAGGTAGACTTCCTATCTATTCCTCTTTTGTTTGGTTTGGTGGGCATTTATCATGTTCCTTTACCTGCTGAATATTTCTCTGCCTTTTCATTGCACTTAGATTGCTGTGTTTGGGGTGGACTGTCTGTATGCTGGAAGTTTGTGGTTCCTCTTTATTGTGGAGGTTCCTCACTGTGTGTGGGATTGGACGAGTGGCTTGTCAGGGTTTCCTGGTTAGGGAAGCTTGTGTCGGTGTTCTGGTGGGTGGAGCTGGATCTCTTCTCTCTGGAGTGCAATGAAGTGTCCAGTAGAGTTTTGAGGTATTGGTGAGTTTGGTGTGACTTTTGGCCTCCTGTATTTTAATGCTCAGGGTGTGTTACTGCATTGCTGGAGAATTAGCTTTGTATATCTTGCCCTAAAACTTGTTGGCTCTTGGGTGGAGCTTGGTTTCAGTGTAGGTATGGAGGCTTTTGGATGAGCTCTTGTCAATTAATGTTCCCTGGAGTCAGGAGATTTCTGGTGTTTTCCAGTTTTGGATTTAAGCCTTCTGCCTCTGGCTTTCAATCTTATTCTTACAGTAGCCTCAAGACTTCTCCATCTATACAGCACTGGTGATAAAACATCTAGGTTAATGGTGAAAAGATTCTCCACAGTGAGGGACACACAGAGAGGTTCACAGAGTTATATGGAGAAGAGAAGAGGGAGGGGGGCAGATAGAGGTGACCAGGAGGAGAGGAGGGGCAGTCAAAGGCGAGAGACGAGTCTAGCCAGTGATCAGTTCCCTAAGTGTTCTCCACAGCCCAGAACCCCCAAAGAGATTCACAGAGTTAAGTAGAGAAGAGAAGAGGGAGGGAGAAGATAGAGCTGACCTGGGGGAGAAACTGTACAAAAAAGAACTGCACAAAAGAACTGTACAGAAGAACTGTACAAAAAAGATCTTCACAACCCGGATAATCACGATGGTGTGATCACTCATCTACAGCCAGACATCCTGGAATGTGAAGTCAAGTGGGCCTTAGAAAGCATCACTACGAACAAAGCTAGTGGAGGTGATGGAATTCCAGTTGAGCTCTTTCAAATCCTGAAAGATGATGCTGTGAAGGTGCTGCACTCAATATGCCAGCAAATTTGGAAAACTCAGCAGTGGCCACAGGACTGGAAAAGGTCAGTTTTCATTCCAATTCCAAAGAAAGGCAATGCCAAAGAATGCTCAAACTACCGCACAATTGCACTCATCTCACATGCTATTAAAGTCATGCTCAAAATTCTCCAAGCCAGTCTTCAGCAATATGTGAACTGTGAACTTCCTGACGTTCAAGCTGGTTTTAGAAAAGGCAGAGGAACCAGAGATCAAATTGTCAACATCCGCTTGATCATGGAAAAAGCAAGAGAGTTCCAGAAAAACATCTATTTCTGTTTTATTGACTATGCCAAAGCCTTTGACTGTGTGGATCACAAGAAACTGTGGAAAATTCTGAAAGAGATGGGAATACCAGACCACCTGACCTGCCTCTTGAGAAATCTGTATGCAGGTCAGGAAGCAACAGTTAGAACTGGACATGGAACAACAGACTGGTTCCAAATAGGAAAAGGAGTACATCAAGGCTGTATATTGTCACCCTGCTTATTTAACTTCTATGCAGAGTACATCATGAGAAACGCTGGACTGGAAGAAACACAAGCTGGAATCAAGATTGCTGGGAGAAATATCAATAACCTCAGATATGCAGATGACACCACTCTTATGGCAGAAAGTGAAGAGGAACTAAAAAGCCTCTTGATGAAAGTGAAAGAAGAGAGTGAAAAAGTTGGCTTAAAGCTCAACATTCAGAAAACGAAGATCATGGCATCCAGTCCCATCACTTCATGGGAAATAGATGGGGAAACAGTAGAAACAGTGTCAGACTTTATTTTTTTGGGCTCCCAAGTCACTGCAGATGGTGACTGCAGCCATGAAATTAAAAGACGCTTACTCCTCGGAAGAAAAGTTATGACAAATCTGGATAGCATATTCAAAAGCAGAGACATTACTTTGCCCACTAAGGCCCATCTAGTCAAGGCTATGGTTTTTCCTGTGGTCATGTATGGATATGAGAGTTGGATTGTGAAGAAAGCTGAGCACTGAAGAATTGATGCTTTTGAACTGTGGTGTTGGAGAAGACTCTTGAGAATCCCTTGGACTGCAAGGAGATCCAACCAGTCCATTCTGAAGGAGATCAACCCTGGGATTTCTTTGGAAGGACTGATGCTAAAGCTGAAACTCCAGTACTTTGGCCACCTCATGTGAAGAGTTGACTCATTGGAAAAGACTCTGATGCTGGGAGGGATTGGGGGCAGGAGAAGAAGGGGACGACAGAGGATGAGATGGCTGGATGGCATCACTGACTCAATGAATGTAAATCTGAGTGAACTCTGGGAGTTGGTGATGGACAGGGAGGCCTGGCGTGCTGTGATTCATGGGGTCGCAAAGAGTCGGACACGACTAAGTGACTGAACTGAACTGAACTGGTGGAGATAAAAGAGAATCAAAAGGGGGGAGAGAAATCAAGCCAGTAATCACACTCCTAAGTAAGAATGGGTACTGAAGATTGGATTCTTAAAGGTACAAAATTGATAACAAGTACCAAAAAGCCAAGGTTAAAAATCTAGAGTAGAAGTTACACTCTCAAAAATACAATATTAAAAAAAGAAACAAAATTGCAAAAATTATAAAAAATATATATATGAAATTTGCTTCAAAAATATGAGTTTTTTTTTGCAAGGTAATAGAAGGTTTTTTAAAATGAAAATTAAAGGAGTAATAAAGAACGTTAAAAATACTAAAAATGATAATAGTAAAATATATCTAGGAATTTCTCTGGAGTTGTTGAGGGCAGTGTGGGTTGAGTTCAGTTTCAGATAGTTCCTTGTTCCAGGTTATACTTCTCAAGGTCTATAGGCCCCTTCCAATGTAGCCAGTGCTAACTACAGGGTTTTAATCTGTTGCACCTGTCACTTCCAAAGCAGTTCCCTCTTACTCCCTTATACTGCTTCCCTTATACTGCTCAGGCTTCAGGTTGCTCTGCAGGGGAACTGTCTAAAGCCGGCCCTGGGTTTTGTGCACTTCCCAGGTCTAAGCTGCTCAGGTTCAGGTTCTCGGGTACTCCACAAAGGCACAGATTCAGTTGGGCCTGTGTTTTGTGCCCTTCCCAGGTCCGAGCAGCTCAGGTGACCAGGTGCTTGGCAAGCGCACTCTCCCCAGGTGGGTGGTGCGTCATATTACCTCCTCAGTCCCAGCCGCTCAGTTTCCTGGGTGCACCACAGAGCGCCATCTCAGGTGTGCTGTGTCTCTTCTGGGGAGCTGATCTCTTACTGCGACCCTCCCGGTGGATGTCAACCATCCAGGATCCCAGGAAGTCTTGGTTAACAACTGGGGGCCTGCTCACAGTTTGGTGGAGGATGCCGTCTCTGGGGCCGAGATTGCCTCTCGTGTTCTGGCTCTGGCTGTCGCCCACCTGCCTCTCTGCCTCCAGCGGGTGGAGGGGCCAGTCCACAGCTGGCTAGCTCTCCTCTGGTATTCATTCAATCCTTTGTTCTGAGTGGGCCAGGTTGTGCGTTAGAGCTTTTTGAGGGGAAGTTCTCTCTCTCTCTGTCTCTGACTATCCCACAGTTTGGGTTGCTATCTCATGTTAGCTCCCTCAGATGGTCCTCAGGGCATTCAGGCCCAGTCCTTGCCCTAAGCATGAAGCCCGGGCCTCCCTGTTCAGCCCCCATTCGCTGCTGACAGATGGGAGCATCTGGGCTGCTACTTCACTGGGAGTTGCGGTTAGGTGCATAATCTGTGTCTTTTTTTTCCTCCGAGTTATGTTGCTCTCTGAGATTCCAAAACTCCCCACAGACCCACCAGCGAGAGGGTTTCCTGGTGTTTGGAAACTTCTCCTCCCTCAGGGCTCCCGCCTGGATGGGTCTCTGTCCCTAACTCTTTTGTCTCTCTTTTTATCTTTTATATTTTGTTCTATCTCCTTTTGAAGAGAATGGGCTGTCTTTGTGGGTGCCTGGTGTCCTCTGCCAGCATCCAGAAGTTGTTTTGTGGAATTTGTTCAACGTTCAAATGATCTTTTGATGAGTTTGTGGGGTAGAAAGTGGTCTCCCCATCCTATTCCTCACCATCTTAGGACCACCCTCTATGCTGTCTTTTTGATAATGGCCATTCTGACAGGTATGAGGTGATAACTCATTGTGTTTTGACTTTCATTTCCTTGATGATTAGTGATGTCGAGCATCTTTCATTTGACTATTGGCCATCTGTATATCTTCTTTGGCAAAGTGACCATTAAAATTTTTGTGTGTGTTGAGTTATGTGAGTTCTTTGTATATTTTGGATATTAATCCCTCAAAATGTATTGTATACAAATATCTTCTTCCATTCAGTAGGCAGTCTTTTTGTTTTTGGATACTTTCTTTCATTGTGCAAAAGCCTTTTAGTTTGATGTAGTTATTTTATTTTTGCTTTTGTTTCTCTTCTCTGTGGAAACATCCAAAAATACATCGCTAAGACTGATGTTAAAGAGTGTACTGCTTATGGCTTTCTGCTAGAAGTTTTATGGTTTCAAGTCTTACATTTAAATGTCTAATCTATTTTGAGTTCATTTTTGTATGTGGTTTGAGAAAGTAGTCCAGTTTGATTCTTTAGCATGTAGCTGTCCAGTTTCCCCAACTCCATTTATTGAAGAGATTGTCTTCTCCTTATTGTATATTCTTGCCTACTTTGTCATAAATTAAATGACCATAAATGTGTGGGCTTATTTCCGGGCTCCCTATTCTATTCCATCAATCAGTATGTCTGTTTTTGTGCCAATACCATACTGGTTTCATTTTGTAGCTTTGTAGCATAATTTGAAATCAGGGAACATAATACCTCCAGTTTTATCTTTCTTAAGATTATTTTGGTACCTTGGGATCTTCTGTGACAGCAAACAATTTAATAGATATGTGTAGACACATGTGTGCATGAAATGTTCCTTTGGTATCTCTAATTTTCTTGAAGAGATCTCTAGTCTTTCCCATTCTGTTGTTTTCCTCTATTTCTTTGCATTGGTCGCTGAAGAAGGCTTTCTTATCTCTTCTTGCTATTCTTTGGAACTCTGCATTCAGATGCTTATATCTTTCCTTTTCTCCTTTGCTTTTCGCCTCTCTTCTTTTCACAGCTATTTGTAAGGCCTCCCCAGACAGCCATTTTGCTTTTTTGCGTTTCTTTTCCATGGGGATGGTCTTGATCCCTTTCTCCTGTACAATGTCACGAACCTCATTCCATAGTTCATCAGGCACTTTATCTATCAGATCTAGGCCCTTAAATCTATTTCTCACTTCCACTGTATAATCATAAGGGATTTGATTTAGTTCATACCTGAATGGTCCAGCGGTTTTCCCTACTTTCTTCAATTTAAGTCTGAATTTGGTAATAATGAGTTCATGATCTGAGCCACAGTCAGCTCCTGGTCTTGTTTTTGTTGACTGTATAGAGCTTCTCCATCTTCGGCTGCAAAGAATATAATCAATCTCATTTCGGTGTTGACCATCTGGTGATGTCCATGTGTAGAATCTTCTCTTGTGTTGTTAGAAGAGGGTATTTGCTATGACCAGTGCATTTTCTTGGCAAAACTCTATTAGTCTTTGCCCTAGTTCATTCCACATTCCAAGGCCAAATTTGCCTGTTACTCCAGGTGTTTCTTGACTTTCTACTTTTGCATTCTAGTCCCCTATAATGAAAAGGACATTTTTTTAAGGTGTTAGTTCTAAAAGGTCTTGTATGTCTTCATAAAACCGTTCAACTTCAGCTTCTTCAGCGTTACTGGTTGGGGCATAGACTTGGATAACTGTGATATTGAATGGTTTGCCTTGGAGATGAACAGAGATCATTCTGTCATTTTTGAGATTGCATCCAAGTACTGTATTTCGGACTCTTCTGTTGCACATGATGGCTACTCCATTTCTTCTGAGGGATTCCTGCCTGCAGTAGTAGATATAATGGTCATCTGAGTTAAATTCACCCATTCCAGTCCATTTTAGTTCACTGATTCCTAGAATGTCAATGTTCACCCTTGCCATCTCTTGTTTGACCACTTCCAATTTGCCTTGATTCATGGACCTGACATTCCAGGTTCCTATGCAATATTGCTCTTTACAGCATCAGATCTTGCTTCTATCACCAGTCACATGCACAACTGGGTATTGTTTTTGCTTTGGCTCCATCCCTTCATTCTTTCTGGAGTTATTTCTCCTCTGATCTCCAGTAGCATATGGTGCACCTAATGACCTGGGGAGTTCCTCTTTTGGTATCCTATCATTTGCCTTTTCATACTGTACATGGAGTTCTCAAGGCAAGAATACTGAAGTGGCTTGTCATTCCCTTCTCCAGTGGGCCACATTTCATGCAAAGATGGGCTTGATAAAGGACAGAAATGGTCTGGACCTAACAGAAGCAGAAGATATTAAGAAGAGGTGGCAAGAATACACGGAAGAACTGTACAAAAAAGATCTTCATGACCCAGAAAATCATGATGATGTGATCACTAATCTAGAGCCAGACATCTTGGAATGTGAAGTCAAGTGGGCCTTAGAAAGCATCACTACAAACAAAGCTAGTGGAGGTGATGGAATTCCAGTTGAGCTCTTTCAAATCCTGAAAGATGATGCTGTGAAAGTGCTGCACTCAATATGCCAGCAAATTTGGAAAACAGCAATGGCCACCGGACTGGAAAAGGTCAGTTTTCATTCCAATTCCAAAGAAAGGCAATGCCAAAGAATGCTCAAACTACCACACAATTGCACTCATCTCACATGCTAGTAAAGTAATGCTCAAAATTCTCCAAGCCAGGCTTCAGCAATACGTGAACTGTGAAATCCTTGACGTTCAAGCTGGTTTTAGAAAAGGCAGAGGAACCAGAGATCAAATTGCCAACATCTGCTGGATCATGGAAAAAGCAAGAGAGTTCCAGAAAAACATCTATTTCTGCTTTATTGACTATGCCAAAGCCTTTGACTGTGTGGATCACAAGAAACTGTGGAAAATTCTTCAAGAGATGGGAATACCAGACCACCTGACCTGCCTCTTGAGAAATCTGTATGCAGGTCAGGAAGCAACAGTTCGAACTGGACACGGAACAACAGACTGGTTCCAAATAGGAAAAGGAGTACGTCAAGGCTGTATATTGTCACCCTGCTTATTTAACTTCTATGCAGAGTACATCATGAGAAACGCTGGACTGGAAGAAACACAAGCTGAAATCAAGATTGCCGGGAGAAATATCAATAACCTCAGATATGCAGATGACACCACCCTTATGGCAGAAAGTGAAGAGGAACTAAAAAGCCTCTTGATGAAAGTGAAAGAGGAGAGCAAAAAAGTTGGCTTAAAGCTCAACATTCAGAAAACGAAGATCATGGCATCTGGTCCCATCACTTCATGGGAAATAGATGGGGAAACAGTAGAAACAGTGTCAGACTTTATTTTTTTGGGCTCCCAAGTCACTGCAGATGGTGACTGCAGCCATGAAATTAAAAGATGCTTACTCCTTGGAAGAAAAGTTATGACAAACCTAGATAGTATATTCAAAAGCAGAGACGTTACTTTGCCGACTAAGGTCCATCTACTCAAGGCTATGGTTTTTTCCTGTGGTCATGTATGGATGTGAGTGTTGGACTGTGAAGAAGGCTGAGCACTGAAGAATTGATGCTTTTGAACCGTGGTGTTGGAGAAGACTCTTGAGAGTCCCTTGGACTGCAAGGAGATCCAACCAGTCCATTCTGAAGGAGATCAACCCTGGGATTTCTTTGGAAGGAATGATGCTAAAGCTGAAGCTCCAGTACTTTGGCCACCTCATGCGAAGAGTTGACTCATTGGAAAAGACTCTGATGCTGGGAGGGATTGGAGGCAGGAGGAGAAGGGGATGACAGAGGATGAGATGGCTGGATGGCATCACAGACTCGACGGACGTGAGTCTGAGTGATTTCCAGGAGATGGTGATGGACAGGGAGGCCTGGTGTGCTGTGATTCATGGGGTTGCAAAGAGTCGGACACGACTGAGTGACTGAACTGAACTGAACGTGTGTGCAAATACAAGAATAAGAATATATTGGCTAGAAATAGAGTGTATTTTTCTTGTATACTTATTACACAATTTCTAAATCTATTATAGTCTTGGTCATAAAGGAAACCTTTACAAACTTCTAAAAGGGATGATTTTATAGGATACATTTTTACTCCAAGTGTAGAATTATCATGTGAAATGGAAATAACATAAAAATTAAGAAATAAATATATTTCAAATAACTCCATATCCAAAGGAAAGCAAAACTGATATTACAAATCATGAAATAATAAGCAAAAGATATTACTGCATATACAAATCACAATATATGGCCAAATTTCTATACAGAGGAAAATTGTTAGCTTTAAATATTTTGGAGCTTCCCTCATGGCTCAGTGGTAGGGAATCCATCTGCCAATGCAGGAGATATAGGTTTGATCCCTGGTCCAGGAAGATCCCCTGGAAAAGGAAATGACAACCCACTCCAGCATCTTTCCCTGGGAAATCTCATGGACAGAAGACCCTTGTGGGCTATGAGTCCAGAGGTTGCAAGGAGCCAGACACAACTTAGCAAATAAACAACAACAAAAAATAACAGAAAAATAAAAACCTAGTAAAATGAATACTCAACTTTTAAAATTAGGAAAATAGCAAAACAGAATAATTCATATGCAGTGAATGAATAAAAGGAAAAACCAAGATTAATACAAAATAGAAAGTGTGTATGTTTATGTATGTGTGTGTATATATATATATATATATATTCAATTTATATATCACTTGAATACAAATCGATGGGGAAACAATGGAAACAGTGAGAGACTTTATTTTCTTGGGCTCCCAAATCACTGCAAGTGGTGACTGCAGCCATGAAATGTAAAGACGCTTGCTCCTTCAGAGAAAAGCTATGACCCACCTAGACAGCATATTAAAAAGCAAAGACATTATTTTGCCAACAAAGGTCTGTTGAGTCAAAGCTATGGTTTTTCCAGTAGTCATGTGGATGTGAGAGTTGGACCATAAAGGAAGCTGAGCGTCAAAGAATTGATGCTTTTGAATTGTGGTGTTGGAGAAGACTCTTGAGAGTTCCTTGGACTGCAAGGAAATTAAACCAGTCAACCCTAAACGAAATTAGTCCTGAATATTCATTGGAAGGACTAATGCTGAAGCTGAAGCTCCAATCCTTTGGCCACCTAATGTGAAGAACTGAGAAACTGGAAAAGACCCTGATGCTGGGAAAGATTGCAGGCAGGAGGAGAAAGGGAGGACAGAGGATGCAATGGTTGGTTGTTATCACCAACTCCATGGACATGAGTTTGGGCAAACTCTGGGAGTTGGTGATGGATAGGAAAGCCTGGCATGCTGCAGTCCACGGTGTTGCAAAGAGTCAGACACAACTGAGTGACTGAACTTGAATACATTTATATGAATTAAAAATATTTATTTGTTTTATTATTATTTTCTTGGCTGCTTGGGGTCTTAGTTTCATCATACAGGATCTTTTGCTCTGGTGCGTGGACTCTAGTTGTGGAGCATGGGCTCTGTGGTACGTGGGCTCAGTAGTTGCTCCACAGCATGTGGGATCTTAGTTCTTGACCAGGAATCAAACTTGCATTCCCAGCATTGCAAGGCAGATTCTTAACCATTGGACCACCAGGGAAGTCTCTTGTTTATACATAATTTGGCTATATATAATTTGAGCAGACAGATAAAATAGATAAAATCCCTGATCAGTTGAGGCATTACTTAGAAAACTTTCAGTTATACCTAGATCAATTTCTGTTATGAATTTGGATGAGAAAAGCCTAAATAATGTATTAATGAACTGTATCTAGCAGTGGGTTACAGGTAACTAATTAAAGCAGAATTTTTTCTATTGACATAGTTCATTACATGAACTTATTAATGGAGAAAACTGTAAGATTCTGCCTATAAGTACCAAGAAGATATTTGATATAATTAATCAGATATTCTTGGTTAAAAATAAACATGGATTAAAATATAAGCAGAAGGAAACTGATTAAATGTGATAAAAACCAGTTGTCAAGAGGAAACTATCATAATGAACCATGAAATACTGAAGCATTTCTATTAAAATCAAGAGACAATAGGCATGCCCGTCATCACCATGTTATTAAACGTTTTAGAAACTGTGGCTATTGGGCTTCCCTGATAGCTCAGATGGTAAAGAATCTGCTTGTAATGCAGGAGACCCTGGTTTTAATTCCTGGGTTGGTAAGATCCCCTGGAGGAAAGATAGGCTACTCACTCCAGTATTCTTGGGTTTCACTGGTGGCTCAGATGCTAAAGATTCCGCCTGCACTGTGGGAGACCTCGGTTTGATCCCTTGGTTGGGAAGATCTCCTGGAGAAGGGAACAGATACCCACTCTAGTATTCTTGCCTGGAGAATCCCATGGACAGAGGAGCCATGGACATATTATTAAACATTGTTTTAGAAGCTGTAGTTATTACAATAAAGTAAGAAAATGAAATATCTCATATATATGTAATGTATGATATATAAAAAAATATCTTCATTTGTGTATGATGTAAATGTATACTTATAAATTTCAACAGACTCCAGTAAAATTCATTAGAATTAATAACATAGAGTTTCTGGATTAAAGTATGAAAAAATTAGTAGCTTTTACTTGTATCAATTATAATGGATGAGAAGTTAAAATGTAAAAAACAAATCCAGTTCACAATGTTGATAAAAATCTTTAAAATTTTTAGGAGTAAATTTATCTGAAGGACACCAACGAGTACTAAAGTTATTGGGAGAGTATGATGCCCTAGGTGAGATGACTTAACAATAAGAAGTGAAAATTTCTAAACTAAGAAATACATTTAGTGGTATTTCAAAGAAAAGCCTATTTAAAAATTGTTGACACTGGGAAAAATGATCTTAAAATGTACTGGAATAATACAGGTCTGAGAAGAGCCAAAAAATTTTGAAAAAGACTTTGTAGCAGCTTGCCTTTCTGAATATTAAAATTCATGTTAAAACTACAGTGATAAAAGCTATGTATTGGCTTGGGAACAGATAAATACATCCAAGGGAGAAAATAAATACATCCATGGATATGTTTATATATTTATATATAGACTAGTGTGTTAACAGATCCAAATGTATATATAGAATTTTATAAATGACAAACATAACATCTTAATTGAAAGGACAATGGTGGTATATAAATGTTACAGGCTTTCTTTGTCATCTATCTGGAAGAAAACAGAGCCCTAATTTATATTATACACAAAATTAGACTTCACACTGATTAAATCACTAGATGTTAATAATTAATATAAAATAACTACATGTCATAAAATAAAAGTTAGATGTGTGCGTTTTAAGTTGCTTCAGTCGTGTCTGACTCTTTGCAACCCCATGGTCTATAGCTTGCCAGGCTCCTCTGTCCATGGGATTCTCCAGGCAAGAATACTGGAGTTAGTTGCCATGCCCTCCTCCAGGGAATCTTCCTGACCCAGGGATCAAATCCCGTCTCTTAGGTCTCCTGTATTTGCAGGCAGGTTCTTTACTACTCTCCTGGAGAAGGAAATGGCAACCCACTCCCGTACTCTTACTTGGAAAATTCCATGGATGGAGGAGCCTAGTAGGCCACAGTCCATGGGGTTGCAAAGAGTTGGATATGACTGAGTGACTTCACTCTCTCTCTCTCTTTACCACTAGTGCCACCTGCTGCTGCTGCTGCTAAGTTGCTTCAGTCGTGTCCGACTCTGTGCGACCCCAGAGATGGCAGCCCACCAGGCTCCCCCATCCCTGGGATTCTCCAGGCAAGAACACTGGAGTGGGTTGCCATTTCCTTCTCCAATGCATGAAAGTGAAAAGTGAAAGTGCAGTCGCTCAGTCGTTCAGACTCTTAGCGACCCCATGGACTGCAGCCTTCCAGGCTCCTCCTTCCATGGGATTTTCTAGGCAAGAGCACTGGAGTGGGGTGCCATTGCCTTCTCCGACTAGTGCCACCTAGGAAGCCCCAAAAGTTAGATAAATTTGTGTATATAAAAGGCTAGAAAACAAAAAATTTCTTTTTTAAAAAAGTGATTTATCATGCATTTATTTAGTTTAGTATAGTGTTGTTTGTAGACACACAAACGTGGACTTTCTGAAGAGCCATCAGTTGGGAAATATATGAATAAGTTATTATATTTTTAACATTAAGCAAATGTTAATAGGAATGAGTTACAACCATATGAATTAATCTGGACAAATGCCTATGATATACTAAGCAAATGAATCAAGTTGTGTGTAGTATGTACCTATTTATTGTTTTTAAAAAACACAAAAATGAAACAAAAATAGCCTATGTATATGTTAACATAGAGTTGAATACATATAAAGATTTTAATATTGAGTACTGTAGGAGTGTGGGATTGGAGGCTGTGTTTATGGCCCAATTAGTTCCCATGAACTTGAAGTGCCTTTGGAATAAAAATCACCAAATCTTTATGCACTATTATATATTTGTTTCTCTCTTTCTGACTTATGTTACTCTGTATGTCAGTCTCTAGGTCCATCCACATCTTGCATGTGGATGTGGAATCTAGGAAAATGATATAGAAGAACCTATTTGCGAAGCAGAACTAGAGACAGATGTAGAGAACAAATACATGGACACCAAAGGAGAAAGGGGAGTGGAATGAATTGGGAGATTGGAACTGACCCATACACACGCAGGCTATGTGTAAAATAGATAGCTAATGAGAACCTGGGCTTCCCTGGGGGCTCAGATGGTAAAGAATCTGCCTGCAAAGCAGGAAACCTGGGTTCAGTCTCTAGGTTGGGAAGATCCCCTGGAGAAGGGAATGGCTACCCACTCCAGTATTCTCACCTGGAGATTCCATGGACAGAGAATCCTGGTGGCAGGCTACAGTCCATGGGATCATAAAGAGTCGGACATGACTGAGTGACTAACACACACTCAGACGTGCACAATGAGAACCTACTGTATAGCACAGGAAACTCTGCTCAATGTTATGTGGCAGCCTGGATGGGAGGGGAGTTTGGGAGAGAATGGATACTGTACACATATGGCTGAGTCACTCTGCTGTGCACTGGAAACTTTCCCAACATTGTTAATTGGCTGTACTCCAATGTAAACTGAAAAGTTTAAAAAAGTCACCGAATTCTACCCTCACCTCACTTTACTAAGATATAATTGAAATATAACATTGTATGAATTTAAGGAGTACAACACAATGATTTGATATATGTAGGTATGTGAAATAATCACCACAGTAAGTTTATTTAACATCTGTTACCTGACATAGTTACAGTTCACTTCTGATGAGGAAAATAAACTAGCACTTTAAAAGTCTGGAAACCACTGGATAGGTCAGGAAAACATAAAGTAGAAGGTGTATCCTAGCCCTGCCCCTAACTTGCAGTATGACAATTTTTGCCTTATTTTCTTGTTTCTTAGGTGTGAGTGGTGGTGACTATCTGTTGACTTAGGTTACAGCATCATAGTAAAGATAAAATGAGGGGTGAAGATAAACATAGTTTGGAGACTTAAAAGGTGTTGAAATGCAAGCCATTATCCTCAAGAAAACTCTCAAACAGTCTCAATTTCTGTGATACAGGTGACAAAGTCGCCTGAGGAAGCGTCTTCCCTTCCTGATGGTGAAGTGGCAGGAGAGGCTCAGAGCACCACAGAGGTAAGAGTTGGTGTCTTGAACCATCTTCTGGGAAACCTGTTTTACATAGCATGTCTACTGGGTTCTAGTTTTTCCATATCTGTTTGTCTGTCTAGCTCTTCCATCCATCCCTCTATCTATCCATCCATCCATCCATCTATCTATCCATCCATCCATCTATCTATCCATCCATCCATCCATCTATCACATCTGTCTATTTATCCATCCATCACACCTATTTAGCTACCCATCCAACTATCTATCCATCCATCCATCACATCTATCATTTCTCTATGTATCTATCAATCATCCATCATTTATCTCTATCATCTTTTTTAATCTCTAAAATTATAATGCCTCTCTCCACATAAGCAATAGAAAACAAATACCCCCTAAATATGGAATCCTTTGACGTTCTCTTCACAAGCCTTAAGTGGATGAATTAGCTCCTATTAGGGTCTTTATGATTCTACCATGCATGTGAGTCGGGTCTGTTCACTGACACTGATAGATCCAATTAGCAACGTTGGGGGTTGGTGATCCTATACTCTAGGAGTTAAGTGACTAGTAAATAGGGGTCTACCTTTGCTTCAGTTATATACTGTATCTAAATAAGGAAACCGTAGCAGTTATGGCCTGGTGTTGTCTTGGAAGCTTATCCAAGGTTGGTGATACCATGGGTTTCCTTTGTGACTAGGGAACAGAGAAGGCTGAAGAAAGTGGAGAACACAAGGCACAAGAAGAGGGTGATGAAGATGTGGGCGACCCTGCTGGACCCCAAGAGAAGGATGTGAGTGTTTGCTTTTCTCACTGTAGTTTCACTGGATTCAGTTCTATTCAATAACCATTTATGGAGCTCTGACCAGATGCTGGGAATCTTTCTGGGCATGCAATAGTGAGCTCAAAAGTGAGGAACTGAGGGATTAGCCAGGAGACAGCAGGTAATTTTCACTTAACGTGTTAACTGCTCTGTGTGAGGTGGGTGAGGGCTGAAAGGAAGCCAGAGGAAGGGCCTGACATCAGGCCTGGAGTGACAGGCTACACAAGGCTTGTCATTGTGTTGTGAGGGTCAGGTTGGGTTCATGTTCTTTCAGAAACAAGGGACCTTATGCCTTGTTTACAAGTATTGATGAACTCCTATCATACTTGTTGACTTAAAAAAAAAAGCACAATGTGAGAGTTGTGAATTAAGCTTTATTTGGGCAAAATGAGGACTATAGCCTGGGAGACAGCATTTCAGTTAGCTCTGAGAAACCGCTTCAAAGAGGTAGGGAGAAGGTCAGTATATATGGTCTTTGTGAAGGAGGGGTACATGCAATCAAGCTTATATATTTTGCAGAAGGTTTCTGGTAGTCTTGAGGAGCAGTCATCACCATGAAGGATTTTGGTGCTTTTCTAGATATGAGGAGGTGCAAGAATTGGGCTCATAAAATCTAGTCCTGAAAATATCTATCTGAGGACTTATTCTGCCACTTCCTCCCAGGGCACAGAGGGCTTTGTTCCTGATCTCCACCCTGAACTCCTTTCTGGGGGTGTTGAAGGTCAGCAGCTGCAGTGGCTCATGGTTTAATCCTTGTAGAGGTAGATGGCAAGTGACGATTTATAGTTGACATACTCCACCAAGAGGATTTGTGGGAAGCCAACAGGAGCTGAGGATAAGAGGGGCTGCGGGGGAGGGATTTGAGGCCTCCAATTTGAGGCCAATCAGAGGAACTGCAGGACCCAGCTAATGCAAGGCTACTTCTAAAAGGTTCCAATGCAGGGGCTGCAGGGTAAAGGGCCAAGTGGAGATTGTGGTTCTGGAAGTGTCAAGCTAAGATAATGGGGGATCAGATGGGCTACTTATTCAAGAAATTCTGAAAATGTGGCTGGGAAGCCAGACAAAGGAGAGACCCTGGCACCAAGGGAGCCTGAATGGGCAGGGTGGAAATCAGGAGGATTTCAGTGGGTTTCTGTTTTGGGCCAATTGTAGAAAAGATTATTTACCAAAGCCCAGTGGTTTGCATTTGTTCCTATTTATTGATTCCAGGAGAGTTGTGAACATCTCTTGATTGTTGGACCCTTGTTCCCAGCAGAGAGACTGTGACTGGGAAAGGGGCCAAGACTGATGCCTTGCTATGGAAAATGTGAGATGGCATCCATGTATCTTTATCTCAAGGAATTTAAATTTGGGAGGAACCAGGGCAGTAAATTCCCTTATGTTTGAACACTGCTATTTCAGTGTTGCTAATTTAAGACCCTTTGACATTTCTGTTTCGAAGAAAGACCAAATCTTCTTCAGTCTTTGCTTAGAAGTTAGGTGGGGTTTCATGGCTGCCTGTATAATTCAGAAATAATCAACTTAACATGAAATGGAGTGACCATTTAATTATCTTGGAGATTATAAAAATCTTTAAAAGCATTTTATAATCTGACTTTGCATGGATTGCCTAAAACACTGGTACAGAATTATTGATTTATACATTGAAATTCAGTTTGCTCTTTTTAAGGCAGAGAAACAAAGGAAAGAAATGTTACACACCATCCCCTTTCTCTCATGAGACCTAAGAGGAAGACAGCATCTTAAGGCCAGAGCCTGCTGGCTTCAGCTTCCCAGCTTCTCAGTTGCTGGGCCGGTTAGTTCAGTGAAGTGATAAGCCATTCAGCCTGGGGATTCTCTTGTTAATATTTTCTAAAATTGTGAGCACTTTGCAAAATAAATTACAAACTTGTGGATCCCCATAGGAATTAAAAACATTGTTTTGGTATTTTTGCGTGGGCTGTGGTGAAGGAATGACTAAGTTTAGAAGACATTTTTATTTTAGATGAATTAATGTTAATAATTAATTAACATCAATGTTAATTATCAATTCTTTAATAATATTTATTCTACCCTAGTGGCTCAGATTGGAGAAGGCAATGGCACCCCACTCCAGTACTCTTGCCTGGAAAATCCCATGGATGGAGGAGCCTGGTAGGCCGCAGTCCATGGGGTCACAAAGAGTTGGACATGATTGCGTGACTAACAATTTTTCATTCTACATAAAGAAAGATTTTGACTTTTTCTCATTTAACAAGTGATGCATGCCCTATGACTTACTGTAATTCAGTTAAATAAGGGAGAAAACCATGATCTGTCAGAGAACATTAAAAATGACATAATAACATGATTAGCTTTGTGATTGAATACATAGAAAACTTGATTAAAATTTTAAACAGAGACAAAAGCGATCTGATATTTAGAATGATTGCATTTTGTGCTTCAAGAACCTTCTGTCTGCTTTTCTGGTTTGGGGTTGTTTTTCAAGGTTGAGATGGCTGTCTCAGCTCTTTGTCATCATGTCTTTGCCAGCTGTGCACCCAGGCTTACACAGGCTTATCTGTGATGAGCAGAAAGGCCAATTAGATCACTGTGTTCTACCTTTGTAACATGGATTTTTAAAGTACAAGTCACATGTAGTAGGTTCTTCTAGATATCACAATTCAGATAAATCCAAGGCTTTTAGCTACAAACCCTGGCTCTGTTGAAACCATCTTGGGGAGATCTCATGGATTCTTAGTTTTCGCTGCTCCAGTCTGTTGTAACTAAACAGTGGCTCCCTGCACTTCCTTTTCTAACCAACACTCCATGAGGGATTTAAATAACACTGGATTTGTGGGCTGCTGCTGCTGCTGCTGCTAAATCTAGGTTTAGTTTTTAAAACTTGTGGTTGTGGACCATCAGTTTCATTGATTTCTCTAGACATCGTATTATCTGCTTCATGTCTCCACTTCTGGGAGGCAGGAAATTCAATCTAGGTGAAGCATTTCAGAGACCCACTCTTCTCCAGCGACTTAAAAGTCATCCTGGGGTCTTCAGGGGTGACTGGAGGCCAGAGGGCCCTGGTTCTTTATGGTGGTCCTCTGTGATGTGGGTTTCCTGATGCCCATTGGAAACTCTTAGTGCTGGTCCCTCAGCATGGGTTAGGCCCTCTGCCCTGGCTGGATGTGGCCATGCCTCTCACAGTGACCAGCCCTCTAACCACAGTCGATGCTTCCCCGAGCATCATGTCCAGGTGCTGCCCTGATGCCCCAGGGGTCCCTGGCTCAGCTTTTGCATCAGGCACCACCTGGAACATCCACCTCCTTCTCTCTCTTGAATCTCGCTGCTTCCATCTTCTCAGCTCCAAGCCCTAAACTCCAAGGACTTTTTTTTTGCAGGGATCATCTAGCCTCCTAACCTCTCTCAGCCCAGGGTTTTGAAAAGCACAGTCAGTAACTTCTTCCCAGCAGGTGGGGAACCAGAACAAGTATGTGGCTGTCTCCTTGGAGTTTGTGTATGGAGAAGACAGTAACTCTTATTTTGGGTAGCAGGGAGAACAAAATGAGAATTTGTATTCTGGTATATACCATTGCTTCCTAGGTAGCGCAGTGGTAAAGAATCCACCTGTAATTCAGGAGATGAGGATTTGAGCCTGGGGTGGGGAAGATCCCTGGAGAAGGAAATGGCAACCCACTCCAGTATTCTTGCATGGAAAACTCCACAGACAGAGGAGCCTCACGGGCTACAGTTCATGGTGTTGGAAAGAGTTGGACATGACTGAGCGACTGAGCACATGTATACAGCCACATGTTCGTGACAAGGCATACAAACATAGTTTAACCTGTTATTCTGAAAGAATTACAGACTCACAGGGATCTAGTACTGAGTCCTGTGTTCTCTGCTCCTGGCTTCCCCTAGTGGTGACATCTCAGCTGGCTGCAGTAGGAGGTAGAAACCAAGAGTATGACCCTGGTGCATCTCTGTTAAGTAGACTTATAGACCGTATTCAGGGTTGACCATTTTCCCCAAACCTTTCATTTGTGTGTTAAACACCATTCTTGTGTGTCCAGTAGTCATGTATGGATGTGAGAGTTGGACTGTAAAGAAAGTTGAGTGTAGAAGAATTGATGCTTTTGAACTGTGGTGTTAAAGAAGACTCTTGAGAGTTCCTTGGACTGAAGGAGATCCAACCAGTCCATTCAGGACTAAAGGAAATCAGTCCTGAATATTCACTGAAAGGGCTGATGTTGAAGCTGAAACTCCAAAACTTTGGCCACCTGATGCGAAGAACTGACTCATTGGAAAAGACCCTGATGCTGGGAAAGATTGAAGGCAGGAGGTGAAGGGGACAACAGGGATTGAGATGGTTGGATGGCATCACTGACTCAATGGACATGAGTTTTTCTAAACTCCAGGAGATGGTGAAGGACAGGGAGGCCTGGCGTGCTGCAGTCCATGGGGTCGTAAAGAGTCAGACATGACTGAGCAACTGAACAGAACTGTGTGTTCAGAACCATTTCCAAGTGAGCAGTGGTAATAGCTCCCTCCAGTGGCTGGGAGTGTTAAAACCAGTGATAGACCAGCTGAGTGTCTAAGCTCACCTGATTTCAACTACTGCACATGCTTATTCAGTACACACTTCTAAGTGCTCAGATGATGCCAGTTTCTTGGGGAAGATATTTATTGAAGAATATCATGTTGATTTAAAAAATCATAATTATTTCCTCTAATGATGTGGACTTTTCCTGACCACCAATCCATACCTTGGGGGTTCTTACACATAAGATGCCAAAGTGTATGTTACCTACTTGCTGACAGGTCAGGGCAGTGTTTGGGAGGCAAAATGGTGCACCATGAAAAGGGCTTTCATTCCTGTCTAAGATGAAATCACCTGCAGCTTCAGATCTACAGAGAGGGAACTTCATGGTTCCCTTCCCTGATGACCAGGGAGGGATGAGGGGCTAAGGAGGAGAGGGGAGGTTTGTGAATACTACCAGAGGGGGAAAGAAGGCAAGCAGGTCACCTCAGCTTCTGAGAACACTGAGAGGGGGACTGCAGACTGCGGATGTCATGAGAACTTTATGAAACCCTGGAAATAAAAGATGCAATTTGTTCATCTTTGTGTTTGGTTTTCTCTGAGGCCAAAATATTTCACATTGTGTTCTTTGCCAATTCAGTGATCCTCTCCAAAAGCTTCTGACACCTTGGCTTGACTGACTACATGATTATGGTCTATACATATTCCCCACTCTGCTTCCTCTGAAATTAGTCTTGAGGATAGTTTCTACATCAAGGGGCAGGTGTTGGTTTAGGTCCACCTAACTCGTGAGTCTAAGGCTGAGCCCCCATACTGTCTGACGATGGAGAGAACCCTGCTCTTATTCCTGACCTCCAGCCTGGTCACCCTCTTCAGATCCCTCTGGGTTGGCCCTGCCTTCCTTCCACACTGGTCACTTGTCCTAACCAGCCACTGCCTGACACTCACCACAGCTGACACCTGTCCTTAGTCCTGGCCACATGCCATGTCAGCAGCCTGCCTCCCTGGCCAACTTCCCAAGAGAAACAGCTGCTATGAAATTCTAAGACTTCTCACTTTGGAGGCTTCCTCTGACTAGATTTCTTTTTTAAAAAGTTTATTTACTTATTTTTAATTGAAGGATAATTGCTCTACAATATTTTGTTGGTTTCTGCTAAATATGTCCCCTCCCTCTTGAACCTCCCCCCCACCTCCCTCCCCATCCCACCCCACTAGGTTGTTACAGAGCCCTGGTTTGAGTACGCTGTCACACAGCAAATCCCTATTGGCTATCTATTTTACATATGGTAGTGTATGTTTCTATGTTACCTTCTTCATGCATTCCACCCTCTCCTTCTTCCCCATCCATCTTTTCTTAAGTGTATTCTCTATGTCTGTGTCTCCACTGATGGACTAGCTTTCTTAGAAGAACAACAAGGTAAAATAATTTTAAGTTGTAGCTTAGTCCAGTGCATGATTCAAACCTATCCTGTTGTTGTTGTTTACTTGCTCAGTCATGTCTGACTCTTTGTGACTCCATGGAACTGTAGTCCACCAAGCTCTTCTATCCATGGGATTTCCCAGGCAAGAATACTGGAGCGGTAGCCATTTCCTCCTCCAGGGGATGTTCCCGACTCATGGATTGAACCCATGTTTCCTGCATTGCAGGCAGATTCTTTACCATCTGAGCCTCCAGAGGACATTTAAGGATCTGCGTAATTCTGATGCTTTAAAATTTCGTGAGCTAAGTGACCATTCGGAGAAGGCAATGGCACCCCACTCCAGTACTCTTGCCTGGAAAATCCCATGGGCAGAGGAGCCTGGTAGGCTGCAGTCCATGGGGTCGCTAAGAGTCGGACATGACTGAGCGACTTCACTTTCACTTTTCACTTTCATGCATTGGAGAAGGAAATGGCAACCCACTCCAGTGTTCTTGCCTGGAGAATCCCAGGGATGGGGGAGCCTGGTGGGCTGCCATCTCTGGGGTTGCACAGAGTCGGACACGACTGAAGCGACTTAGCAGTAGCAGTAGGAAATGACCATTATATCTAATACTGTGGGCAAGAATCCCTTAGAAGAAATGGAGTAGCCCTCATAGTCAACAAAAGAGTCCAAAATGCAGTACTTGGATGCAATCTCAAAAATTACAGAATGATCTCTGTTCGTTTCCAAGGCAAACCATTCAATATCACAATAATCCAAGTCTATGCCCCGACCAGTAATGCAGAAGAAGCTGAAGTTGAATGGTTCTGTGAAGACCTACAAGACTTTCTAGAAGTAACACCCCCAAAAGATGTCCTTTTCATTATAGGGGACTGGAATGCAAAAGTAGGAAATCAAGAGATACCTGGAGTAACAGGCAAGTTTGGCCTTGGAGTACAAAATGAAGCAGGGCAAAACTTACAGAGTTTTGCCAAGAGAATGCACTGGTCATAGCAAACACCTTCTTCCAACAACACAAGAGAAGACTCTACATGTGGACATCACCAGATGGTCAATACTGAAATCAGATTGATTATATTCTTCACAGTCGAAGATGGAGAAGCTCTATACAGTCAGCAAAAAAAAGACCAAGTGCTGACTGTGGCTCAGATAATGAACTCCTTATTGCAAAATTCAGGCAAATTGAAGAAAGTAGGGAAAACCACTAAACCATTCAGGTATGACCTAAATCAAATCCCTTAAGATTATACAGTAGAAGTGACAAATAGACTCAAGGGATTAGATCTAATAGACAGAGTGCCTGAAGAACTATGGATGGAGGTTCATGACATTGTTCAGGAGGCAGTGATCAAGACCATCCCCAAGAAAAAGAAATGCACAAAGGTAAAATGGTTGTCTGAAGAGGCTTTACATATGGCTGAGAAAAGAAGAGAAGCAAAAGGTAAAGGAGAAAAGGAAAGATATACCCATCTGAATGCAGAGTTCCAAAGAATAGCAAGGTGAGATCAGAAAGCCTTTTTTAGTGATTGATGCAAAGAAACAGAGGAAAACAATGGAATGGGAAAGACTAGAGATCTCTTCAAAAAAATTAGAAATACCGAGGGAACATTTCATGCAAAGATGGGCTCGATAAAGGACAGAAATGGTATGGACTTAACAGAATCAGAAGATATTCAGAAGAAGTGGCAAGAATACACAGAAGAACTATACAAAAAAGATCTTCATGACCCAGATAACCATAATGGTGTGATTACTTACCTAGAGCCAGACATCCTGTAATGAAAGGTCAAGTGGACCTTAGGAAGCATCACTATGAACAAAGCTAGTGGAGGTAATGGAATTCAGCCGAGCTATTTCAAGTCCTAAAAGATGATGCTGTGAAAGTGCTGCACTCAATAGGTCAGCAAGTTTGGAAAACTCAGCAGTGGCCACAGGACTAGAAAAGGTCAGTTTTCATTCCAATCCCAAAGAAGGACAATGCCAAAGAATGTTCAAACTACTACATAATTGTACTAATCTCACATGCTAACAAAGTAATGCTCAAAATTCTCCATGTGAGGCTTCAAAAGTATATGAACCAAGAACTTCCAGGTGTTCAAGCTGGATTTAGAAAAGGCAGAGGAACCAGAGATCAAATGGCCAACATCTGTTGGATCATAGAAAGAGCAAGAGAGTTCCACAAAAACATCGACTTCTACTTTATTGATTGCCAAAGCCTTCAACTGTGTGGATCTCAATAAACTGTGGAAAATTCTTAAAGAGATGAGAATACCAGACCACCTGACCTGCCTCCTGAGAAATCTGTATGCAGGTCAAGAAGCAACAGTTAGAACTGGACATGGAACAACAGACTGGTTTTAAATAGGAAAAGGAGTATGTCGAGGCTATATACTGTCACCCTGCTTATTTAACTTATATACAGAGTACATTATGCGAAATGCCGGGCTGGATGAAGCACACGCTGGAATCAAGATTGCTGGGAGAAATATCAACATCATCTCAGATATGCAGATGACACCATCCTTATGGTAGAAAGCAAAGAGGAACTGAAGAGCTTCTTGATGAAAGTGAAAGACGAGAGTGAAAAACCTGGCTTAAAACTCAACATTCAAAAAAAAACCAATATCATGGCATCCAGTCCCAACACTTCAAGGCAAGGGGAAACAATGGAAACAGTGACAGACTTTATTTTGGGGGGCTCCAAAATCACTGCAGATGGTGACTGCAGCCATGAAATGAAAAGACACTTGCTCCTTGGAAGAAAAGCTATGACCAACCTAGATAGCATATTAAAAAACAGAGACATTACTCTTCCAACAAATGTCCATCTAATCAAAGCTATGGTTTTTCCAGTAGTCATGTATGGATGTGAGAGTTGGATCATAAAGGAAGTTGAGTGTCTAAGAATTGATGCTTTTGAACTGTGGTGTTGGAGAAGACTCTTGAGAGTCCCTTGGACTGCAAGGAGATCAACCCAGTCAAACCTAAAGGAAATCAGTCCTGAACACTCATTGAAAGGACTGATGCTGAAGGTGAAACTCCAGTTCTTGGCCACCTGATACAAAGAACTGACTCATTGGAAAAGACCCTGATCCTGGAAAAGATTGAAGGCAGGAGGAAAAGGGGATGACAGAGGATGAAATGGTTGGATGGCATCACTGACATGATGGACATGAGTTTCAGCAAGCTCTGGGAGTTGGTGATGGACAGGGAAGCCTGGCATGCTGCATTCCTTGGGGTTGCAAAGAGTCAGACATGAATGAGCAATTGAACTGTAGGATGGGTATTGAAGTTTTTATTTAATTACTATCCCATCTCCTCCTAAGAAAGATTTGAGGCAGGAATGGCATACATAAATACCTTACTTCAACATTTTATTGACAGACTGAATGCTGCCTCATGCCAGGCAGTCCAGGGATTGGGGATGGAGTTGTGAAAATGAGCTTCTGTTCTGGTAGAGCTGATGATGGTCTTAGCCAAGTTTCTTCAAAGCTTACATGACCTTTAAAACTTTTTTTTTATTTGAGTATAGTTACTTTACAATATGTGTTAGTTGCTACGTTACAGCAAAGTAAATCAGCTATATGTATACATATATCCTCTCCCTTCTGGACTTCCTTCCCATGCAGGTCACCATAGAGCATGGAGTAGAGTTCCTTGTCCTATACAATAGGTTTTAATTAGTTACCTATTTTATACACAGAAGTGTATATACGTCATTTCCTGTCTCCCAATTCATCCCACCCCTCCTTCCTCTCTTGGTCTCCATACATTTGTTCTCTATGTCAATGTCTACTTCCGATTTGCAAATAGATTCACCTGTACCATTTGTCTACATCCCACATATATGTGTTAATATACAGTATTTGTTTTTCTTTACTTGACCTTTTGAGGCTAAGTATCTCTAGAAATTCTCTGAGCAATTACTTTTTCTATTTAATGTTTCTTTCAAGAAATCAAGGTCAATTCAGATATTGATAAAAGCCCTAGGTTCCTTGGTAATTGCTGCTTCTGCTAAGTCACTTCAGTCGTGTCTGTCTCTTAGCTACCCCATGGACTGCAGCCCACCAGGCTCCCCCGTCCCTGGGGTTCTCCAGGCAAGAATATTGGAGTGGGTTGCCATTTCCTTCTCCAGTGCATGAAAGTGAAAAGTGAAAGTGAAGTCGCTCAGTCGTGTCCGACTCTTAGCGACCCCATGGACTACAGCCCACCAGGGTCCTCCATCCATGGTATTTTCCAGACAAGAGTACTGGAGTAGAGTGCCGTTGCCTTCTCCCAGTAATTGCTGCTAGCTAACCTCTAAAAGTTGAGATGGCCATTAATTCCTATAAGAACTCAGTGTCCTCCAGCCTAGCTCTAAGGATAAGTCCATTTTTAATAGTGTGTTTTTTTTTAAATTCATTTGCTTCAACTGTACACAATTAATAAAAATAATTGGATTTAGAAAAGTGTAAAGCTCTACATAGCTGATAGTTCTGTATTGTGTAGTGTGAATTCTAATTTGATTGTATGTAGATAAGAAGAAAATGAATGTTCTTTGAGATCTAATGAGTTAATAGATCTAAAAGAGTTACAGGTTCATTTATTTAGTCACTTAACACATTTATTGAATTTATTCCAGACAGTAGCTGGGTCCTGGAAATCCAAAAATGAACAAGGGCACATGTTGTGTCCCCAAGAGCACACAGACTAGTCAGGGAGGCCAATAAATGATGATTGTGGGAGCAAATAAGGAGATTCTTTAACTCAGCCCTTGTTGTTGTTGTTGGTTAATCACTAAGTTGAGCTTGACTCTGCCGCCCCATGAACTGTAACCTGCCAGGCTCCTCTGTCCATGGGATTTCCCAGGCAAGAAAACTGGAATGGGCTGCCATTTCCTTCTCCAGGGGATCTTCCCCACTTAGGGATCAAACTTGATTCTGCTGCCTTGGCAGGCAAATTCTTCACTACTTGAGCCACCAGGGAAGCCCCTTTAGTTCAGTTCAGTTCAGCAGCTCAGTTGTGTCAGACTCTTTGCAACCCCATGAATCGCAGCACGCCAGGCCTCCCTGTCCATCACCATCTCCTGGAGTTCACTCAGACTCACATCCATTGAGTCAGTGATGCCATCCAGCCATCTCATCCTCGGTCGTCCCCTTCTCCTCCTGCCCCCAATCCCTCGCAGCATCAGGGTCTTTTCCAGTGAGTCAACTCTTCACATGAGGTGGCCAAAGTACTGGAGTTTCAGCTTTAGCATCATTCCTTCCAAAGAACACCCAGGGCTGATCTTCTTTAGAATGGACTGGTTGGATCTCCTTGCAGTCCAAGGGGCTCTCAAGAGTCTTCTCCAACACCACAGTTCAAAAGCATCAATTCTTCGGCACTCAGCTTTCTTCACCATCCAACTCTCACATCTATACATGACCACTGGAAAAACCATAGCCTTGACTAGATGGACCTTTGTTGGCAAAGTAATGTCTCTGCTTTTCAATATGCTATCTATGTTGGTCATAACTTTTCTTCCAAGGAGTAAGCGTCTTTTAATTTTATGGCTGCAATCACCATCTGCAGTGATTTTGGAGCCCCGAAAGATAAACTCTGACACTGTTTTCACTGTTTCCTCATCTATTTCCCATGAAGTGATGGGACCAGATGCCATGATCTTCGTTTTCTGAATGTTAAGCTTTAAGCCAACTTTTTCACTCTCCTCTTTCACTTTCATCAAGAGGCTTTTTAGTTCCTCTTCACTTTCTGCCATAAGGGTGGTATCATCTGCTTATCTGAGGTTATTGATATTTCTCCTGGAAGCCCCTAGGGGTCAGGAAAGTCTTCCTTGAAAATATCATTGTATGCAGTGTCCTGGAATGATCAGTGCAGCTGATCATTAGCTGAAGTAAAACATGATGTGACTAGAAAGGTGAGCAGGAGCCAGATCATGACGGCCTCTCAACCATTCTAAAGATTATGGATTTATCATGAGAAGATTGAGGGTTTTAGACACGAGGTGGATTGTCTTTTTTTAAATTAATTAATTATTTTTTGACTGCACTACATCTTCTTGCTGGGTGTGGGCTCTCTCTAGTTTTAGTTAGCAGGGGCTACTCTCTAATTGCAGTGCACAGGATTCTCATTGTAGTGACTTCTCCTGTTGCTCAGCACAGGCTCTAGAGCTCAGGCTCAGCAGATGTGGTACATGCGTTTAGTTGCTCTGAAGCATGTGGGAGCTTCCAGAACCAGGGATGGAACCTGTGTCCCCTGCTTTAGCAGGCAGATTCCCAACCATTGGACCACCAGGGAAGTCCCTGGGATGTCTTTTAGAATGATATCTCTAGCTATAGTGTGGAGAGTTACTTGGAGATAAGGAAGCCTAGAGGTGATGTAATCTTGGTGAGAGAAGATGGCAGTCATGGTGAAGGAAAGACAAGGCATTGGCAGAGGTAGACAATATCAAAGACATTTAATATTCAACTCATTGCTGAAAAACCAACACTCAGATTCTGCAACAAGTACAGGACTCTCTTTTCCTGAATTTTATAAGACTTGCTGTGTTACCAGCTTCAGTTTAGAGATTCCCCATACTGGGACACCTCTTGGGTTGACTCAGCTTAAGCCAGCTGGATCAGGCTTTCTGTATTTTCTTTGCCAGCATCAGAAATCTGAGAATATTGTTCTGGAGCTGGCCAAGAACTTGAGGTTGGGCCGGAGAAGGTGGCCATATGGCAGGCCCTCCATGCCTTGCCTTCTGTGATAATCTTGAGAGGTAGCCTGGTGGAGTAGGAAGAACATTAAGTTAGGAAACAGGAGAAGGGGGCGACAAAGGATGAGATGGTTGGAAGGCATCACTGACTCAATGGACGTGAGTTTGAGCAAACTCTGGGAGATAGTGAAGGACAGGGAAGCCTGGTGTGCTGCAGTCCACTGGGCCACAGAGAGTTGGACACGCTTAGCAACTAAACAACAACAACAACAAAGAGTCTCAGAGTAAGTCCTGATTGTGTTACTTGGCTTCTGATTTTTGTCTAATTACTTAACTCTGTGGTCTTTGTGTCCTCATTTGTCCAAAGAAGAGACTGAGTAAGAGGATATAGGTAATTATAAGGTTGCTTTCAACTCCTTTGGTCCAGAATTCCATGAGCTCACTGCGTGCTTTGAAAGGCATTAGGAATGTTTAGCGGAGAAGGCAATGGCACCCCACTCCAGTACTCTTGTCTGTAAAATACCTTGGACAGAGGAGCCTGGTAGGCTGCATTCCATGGGGTCGCTAAGAGTCAGACACGACTGAGCAACTTCACTTTCACTTTTCACTTTCATGCATTGGAGAAGGAAATGGCAACCCACTCCAGTGTTCTTGCCTAGAGAATCCCAAGGACGGGGGAGCTTGGTGGGCTGCCATCTATGGGGTCACACAGAGTCGGACACGACTGAAGTGACTTAGCAGCAGCAGCAGGAATGTTTAGGGACTACTCTTTAGAACAAGATCTTCCTGCCCAATTAAAGCCATTGTAATACTCTGGCCCCAGAAAGGCTCATCAGAGGGCCATTCTGGGAAAGGATGTGAAGGTTCTTATTTCTTTGCAATTTTAGGAGGTATTGCCTGGTTTCCTACTTTGATCCCAGGGAAATAGAAACTTCCATGCATTGGCAGAGTGGAGACCTGTTTGAGCCTGGAAATGGCTTTATCATTTCTTAACTTTAAGTTTCTTTCTTTAGCCAGGATTCAGTGTTTAAATGGTTTATAAATGTTATTTGTTCTGATGGAGGAAAAATTTTTGATCTACTTTTATTAATTGGTTCAGAACTGAAGTAAGGCATACTTAAAAGGCCATAAAAGCAGAAAAGACATAATTTTGTTCAAATTTTCTAGTTGCTTACATATATAGTCTGAATTTTCCTTGATAGCTCTATAGGTCTGCAATATGCTTTGGATATAGAACAGTATTAAACTTATAATTAAGCAGTATTACTAATTAGTTGTATTTTCTTAGGAGTAAGAATGATGAAAATATGTCTTTGATTTTATAATATTCCAAGGACTCAAAATAAAATGCATGAAATAAGTAGGCATTGCTCAGTTATCATATCTTTGCTATTGATGTTTCTCAATAAATTGATATTCTTTGTTTTGGTAAACATGCATTTATTATAGATTGCTTAATTTCTATTTATTTTTTAACTGAAATTTTTTATAGTTTTAAATTTTTATGCAATTTTAAAAGTTGCTTTCTATTTACAGTTATTACCAAGTATTGGCTATATAGTTTGCTTAATTTTTAGATTCAACTTAAAACTTATGTGAATTTATGTTTTTATTTAATTTCTGTTTGTGGATTTAAGGAAGAAGAGGGAGAGACGGCAGTGGAAGAGGTACAGTAGTATATTTCACAGTTGTGTTGTGCTTAACAGAAGCATCTTTTAGGTGAGAGAATTGCAGCTTTCCCAATATTTCTCCATGTTCATGATACAGAGAAGCTGACTCAACCCACATTCCCAGAAAGTGAATGTGGGTCTCCTTTAGCCTGCCAAGAAAAGAAATAAAATAAGTTGGAGACACATTTGGAGGTGAATGGAGAAACAGGGGCTCTGAAGCCTTCACCTCTTGTGGTGAAGGTGTCATCAGTGAAGTCAGACCAGGCTGGACCAGATCCTTCAGTGGTGATGTCTTCTCCCTTCTTCCTTCCCACCCCATTGAATAGCACACCACTTATGCTGCTTGTGTGGTTCTCACTGGTGTTACTTGATGGCCTCCTATTTACCTTGTTGGTGAGTGAGGAATTCCCTCCCTCTGGTTATGGGAATGGCAGACACACAACTGGACACACTCACTGGACAAGTGAGATGGACAGGGCTTATTTTATTTTCTTAATTAATTAATTAATTTTAACTGGAGGATAATGACTTTACAATATTGTGGTGGTGTTTGCCATACATGGACATAAAATAGCCACAGGTATGGACAGGGTTTCCATTCACATGTTCTCCAAGCCCAGGGGATGAGGTCATTCACACAGTGCAGGGCCACACGGGGTAGGGTCACTTGGGAACAGTGTGAACAACCAGGGCTCTGGGAGGCAGGTTGTGTAGAATCAAGAGGGTGGGGTGTCCCCGAGTCCACACGGGGGACGTGGTTGGCCTGATTGAGTAATTCTGGGGTGAAAGCAGGCACTGCATCTGGTCCCTTGATACCGAGGGCTGCTTGGGTGAGAGACCTAATCTGTGCGAGCAGAGGGGGAGGGGAGCCAGTGGTCAGGCCATTGTAAGTCTTCCCAATTTTACCAATGTTAAGGCAGTGGATAATACTGAGTCTTAATTGTAGTCTTGCACCATGGTATGTACCTTAGACACCAGGAGGTTTAAACATGCAGCTCACCATTTAGTGTCTGGAAGACCTGTGACATAGGTAAGTAACCACGTGGTTCCAGGATTTCTAGTGCGGATCTATCCAGGGGGAGCATTACTATTTGTGTGTATGTGGTTTTTTTGGGGGGGAACATAATTGATTTATGGTGTTATGTTAGTTTCAGATGTGTAACAAAGTGATTCATGTGTGATTCTTTCAAGCCCTTACATGTTATTATAAAATATTGAGTAGAATTCCCTATGCTATGCAATAATTACTGAGCCGGGGCATGACAACTAAGAGCCAGAGTAGGCAAATAAAATAATAATAATAATAATAAAAGAGTTGCACAAAGTAAGAAAATAATTGAGTACTGAGGATACAAGTACATTTAAAACAAAGAAAAGTTATAAAACAATATTAGTCATATTAAGGATAAAATTTAAAGGAATAAAATATATCCTCTGTAACATATAATTTTAACTACTATTGGGCTGGCCAACATGTTTGTTTACAGGATCTATGCTCAAATAATAACCAACATTCCTAGGGAGACCTCACATCCTCACATCTCATATTTGGAGCTGGGAGTTATTTGAACAAATGAAGAATTTAATTAAAATGTTAAATCACAAAAATGTAGAGACCTTAAACATTTATTTTAACTTGAAATATACAAATATGTATTTATATACAGATATTTATATACACATACAAATATACAGATGTGCCAAATTTTTGGATGCAGGACAAAAATTGCTTCTTTGAAAAATAGTCCAATGACTAGATTTACCCACTGACTTTCTAACATAATCAGTAGTCTGTCTAGAAATTCCAGCTTTTGTTTCTTTCCCTTTGGGTTTCATGAGTCCTCCTTACCACCCAAGCTTTTCGACACTTCATTTGGTGACAGACATATGTTGGTCTTTTCAAAGTATTCCATTAACTTTACATGGGAAAAAAGTTCTTTTCATGTCCAATGGTGCTTATTTTTTTAAAAGATTTTTTGATGTGTACCATTTTTAAAGTCTTTACTGAATTTTTTACAATATTGCTTTTGTCTTATGTTTTGGTTTTTTGGCCTCAAGGCACGTGTGATCTTAGCTTCTCGACTAGGAATTGAACCCGTACCCCCAGAATTGGAAGGCAAAGTCTTAACCACTGTACCCCAGGGAAGTCCCTATGATATTTATTCAAGTTGTGTAATTACAATAAGACTGACTTGCATGGGAACAAACATAACCCACCCTGGTAAATGAAGACTTTGGCGAGTGGTGATACCAAACCTACTTGTAAGCACTCACCATGCCTTCATCAGCCAGTGTTATTTGAGAGAGAACACAGGCTTCTGCGTTGCAAGCAGACTCTTTACCATCTGAGCCACCAGGGAAGTCCAGGCTTCAGCAGAGGTTCTCAAAGCGGGTTTCCAGAGCAGAAGCAGCTGCCTCACCTGGGAACCTCTACAAATACACGTTTTCAGGCCTGGCCCCAGATCTCTAAGGTCAGAAGCGCTGAGTTGGAGCCCAGTAGATTGTTTTGAGAAGCTCTTCAGGTGATTCTGATGCTCTATCAAGGCTGAGAACACAGGTTCTAAGTGACCCAAGGGTTGCCAAGTGGAGGTCAAGGGCAAGAACTCCTACTGTTTTGATGCTCGTAATTGATGTTGTTGTTCAGTTGCTTAGTTGTGTCCGGCTGTTTTCGACCCCAGGGACTGTAGCAAGCCAGGCTTTCCTGTCCTTCATTATCTCCCAGAGTTTGCTCAGATTCGTGTCCATTGAGTCGATAATGCATCTTCATTGTGGGGATTCAGGATTGAAAGGAATGAGGGATCACTCAGAGGTAAAAACAGCTGATCAGCACCTCCAACTGTTTGGGGCAGAGCCTTTCTCTCTGCTGTCCTTCCTGTACCCATAAAGGAAAACACCAACCATGGGAAAGGAAAAGAAATAGCAGCTATATTCCAATAAAAATTAATTAAAAAGTATAAATGCTAATCAGAGAGCTAAATTAAAATTGAAAACTCAAGGACAGAATATTTACCAAAAGTCAAATGTATTGTCTAAGTATTTCAGTGGAAGGTCATTCACATTAAAGAAGGTCCCCTGTCATAAGAAACTCCTCCTCAAAACTTTTGCTGATTTTTAAAATTGCAAATAATTCATGACATTTATAGAAAGTTTAGATAATACAGAGAAAAACAGAAATGAAAAAGTTTATAACCCCATTACCCAGAGAGACCCACTAGTTACACACTCATACACATACACACACATATTTATCAAGCTTTCATGGATACTCTTCTGTAATCTACTTTTATTCATGTAATTAAGCTATATATTTTATGGGGATGGTAAATATAGATCTGTTTCATTATTTTAATATTATTTTATCAAACTCATCCCTATTATCAGACCTAAAAGTTATTTTTAGCCTATTCTGTACAGTGACTTTTTATTACCTGTATATTATATCTTTCCAATAATAAATTTTCATTTCTCTCTTGCTAGGCAAGCTTCCATTTAAAAAAAATCCCATTTTTATGTATAAAAATAAGACAAAAAGATTATTAATTTGTAAGTAGTTTCAGATTATATACGTAGGCTGCTGATAACTTTGGATTCAAGAAATTACTTAGCATAACAAAATATAGCCAGCTTCCACATTTAAAACCTTCATCAAAATTCTGACATGTATACTATCATCTAAGAAATGAATCGCCAGTCTATGTTCAATACAGGATACAGGATGTTTGGGGCTGGTGCACGGGGAAGATCCAGAGAGATGATATGGGGTGGGAGGTAGGAGGGGGGTTCAGGATTGGGAACTCATGTACACCCGTGGTGGATTCATGTCAATGTATGACAAAACCAATACAGTATTGTAAAGCAAAATAAAGTAAAAATAAAAATAAAAAAAAATTCTGACAAAATTCTATTTGCTGAGATTCTTTTTGTATTTTATTCTTCCAACTGCTTTCTGAATTTTTAAAGGTAATTGTGTTAGAACAATCTGTTAATACAAGTAAAGACTATATGCTTAAGAGGAATCATGAAACTCATTAGAATTAATGTGTTACCAGCAGAACCATCCCAGGGTGAAGTGTCCCTGTTTGGGAAGATGATGTCTGTGTGTGTGTGTATGTGGTGGATGTATGTGTGGGGTGTGTGTGTGTGTTGGGCATGTTTGTGTGTGTGTGGTGGGTGTATGTGTTTGGTGAGTGTGTGTGTGAGGTGTGTACGTGGGAGGTATGTGTGTTCTGTGTGTGTGTTGGGTGTGTGGGTGTGTGTGGTAGGTGTATGTGCAGGGAGTGTGTGGGAGAATATGTGTGTGGTGTGTGTGGGATATGTATGTGATGTGTGTGTGGGGTGTGTGTGTGGTGTGTGTATGTGTTGGGCTTGTATATGTGTGTGGTGGGTGTATATGTGGGGTGTGTATGTGTGGCGGGTGTCTGTGTTGTGTGTGTGGTGGGTGTATATGTGGGGTGTGTGTGTGTGGCGGGTGTCTGTGTGTGTGTGGTGGGTGTATATGTGGGGTGTGTGTGTGTGGCGGGTGTCTGTGTTGTGTGTGTGGTGGGTGTATATGTGGGGTGTGTATGTGTGGCGGGTGTTTGTGTGTGTTGTGTGTGTGGTGTGGGTGTGTTGTGTGTGTGTGTGTTGGATGGGGTGTGGGAGGCCCTGACCTCTAGTCTTATATTTTACACTCTTCCTCATTGTATCTGTTGACCCTTACACTTCTCCATAATGGTGTAATTTTTGTTAAAGACAAAAGAAGTAACCGCAGAGGGAGCAGAAGGGGAAGCAGAGGGAGAGGAAGCTGAAGAAGAAGAGGAACCAGGAGAAGAAGAAGGAGAAGGAGACGAGGAAGAAGAGTCTTAAGCCTTTTCATGCTCTACTTTTCCACTTGTCCAGGTAGCCACATCATTCTGGGGTTGAAGGCTTGTTTATTACTGTCTGCCATCTAGACCACATTTCACCTAGTGATGGAGGTGGATTCCAATTCGATCTGTTTGTCTGTCTTCTCAGGGCCCTGGGCTGCCCCTTCTTGGAGCCGCCAGGCTGGTTAACTGTCTTGGACCCATTTCTCGGGCACCAGGGCAAGGAAGGCTGTGGTTGATACAATTTCTAGTAAAAAGTGTGGCTTTCAGGCGAGGAAGTTTGTGTTGCACCTGCTGCTGCTTCTTCCTCTTTATTTAAGTGAAAGCACAGGGAGTATTCTGTTCTCAGCATCTATCACGTGAACTCCTTTACACATCTGTGGGGGAATTTACAATTGATGTTCATAACAATGGCAATAAATTATCAATACAACCTAAAAAACCCCACAAAGCTGGCTGCCCGTGGAAAAAAAAATATTGCCAGATTCAATGATAAGTACTTGATATTACTATTCACTGATTTATATCAAAACATCCATTTATTCAATATTAGCCAGAGCACTCATGTAGAAACAGTTTGGAATATGGTGAAGTCACTTTAGGTATCTTTGACAAGTATGTTTACTACCTTGTAATTTTAAACTTCTATTGACAATGAAAAAGAATTATGTGGTTCTTAACAGTTCGGTAAGTTAACTCTTTTGTTGTTGTTCAGTCGCTCAGTTGTGTCTGACTGTTTGCGACCCCATGGACTGCAGCATGCCAGGCCTCCCTGTCCATCACCAACGGCCAGAGCTTGCTCAAACTCATCTCCATCGAGTCAGTGTTGCCATCCAACCATCTCATCCTCTGTTGTCCCCTTCTCCTCCTGCCCTCAATATTTCCCAGCATCAGGGTCTTTTCCAGTGAGTTGACTCTTGGCATCAGGTGGTTAAAGTATTGGAGCTTTGGCTTCAGCAGGTAACCCTAAATGTATTATATTAGTAAGATACTGAAAGTGGATATTGAGGACACAGAGAAAATACTCATGTTGTGGCCTATACAGAAAAGATGATAAGGTCGTTAAGAGCTATAAAAGTATCCGGTATAACAGACTTTTAGCAAATACCCATGTGAACGTTTCTATTGACATGATTTGACCTTGCCAACAGATTTGAGGGTAACTATTTATTCTCTAGGGCAGTGAGGCTCACAATTTGCTCTAGTAGTACCCTAAGGGTTCTTGTTCATTAAAAAAAAAATTGTATTCTCCTTTCTGTCTTTACCATGCCTCCACTGAAGCAGGTAAGACCGATTTGGTGGCTATTGATATCAGGGCGTGCTGCAATTCGTCGCAAAGAGTCGGACACAACTGAGCGACTGAACTGAACTGAACTGATATCAGGGGAGCAGGAAGAAATAGAGGATGAGAGAGTGAACACTGGACACACAACAAGTCTTCAGTTAAGGTCTGCAGTCACTCTTGGAGCCTGTCTAGTGAAGGGCAGACAAAGACGCTGCAGACAGGAAAAGAAGCTCTAGTGCTTATAAACATCAGTTAACAGAAGGCTCCGCTCTGTGCACCAAAGACTGATTTGAATAGTATATATCTCCCCTTTTAATATACTTACACTTAAACATAAAATGCTGATATTAAAAAAAATGGATGTATCTTTAAGAAATCTTGGAGCTGGTGGGAGCAGCCATCACACTGTATTATTGGGACTATGGAAGTTTCATTACTCCTTTATTCAAATTACAAAGCAAATCTGAAAGTGAAAGTGTTAGTCACTCAGTTCAGTTCAGTTCAGTTACTCAGTCGTGTCCGACTCTTCGTGACCCCATGAACCGCAGCACGCCAGGCCTCCCTGTCCATCCCCAACTCCCGGAGTCCACCCAAAGCCATGTCCATTGAGTTGGTGATGCCATCCAACCATCTCATCCTCTGTCGTCCCCTTCTCCTCCTGCCCTCAATCTTTACCAGCATCAGGGTCTTTTCCAATGAGTCAGCTCTTCGCATCAGGTGGTCAAAGTATTGTCCAACTCTTTACAACCCCATAGACTGTAGCCCTCCAGGCTCCTCTGTCCATGGGATTATCCAGGCAAGAATGCTGGAGTGGGTTGCCATTCCCCTCTCCAGGGGATATTCCTGACCCAAGGATTGAATCCAGGTTTCCCGCATTGCAGACAGATTCTTTACTGTCTGAGCCCCAGGGAAGCAAATCTAGCCCATCATTTGATGCTTTCCCAGGTGCTTTCTTTCATTTTGTGACCACACAGATCTCCACTTTAGGGCCAAATGATGATCAATTTGGAAGCGATCCCATTTCTTTATTTTTAATTTTCTTCTAAATAGAAGAAAAAAGTTACAATTGAGAAGTCTGTTGTGAGTCTGATTAATGTCCCTAATCCCATTTCTTAGGAATGGATTGGGACTCAATTTTGAAAAAAATGAAGACTGGCAAGTTTAGTTTTAGAATTCTATCTGAAGAATGATAGAAAAGGAAAATATGCTGATATGTATTGCAACCTTGCCCCCCCCAACAGTAAAAGACTCATAAATACAGTTAAATTCATTTCTATTCACTCTGATTGTAAAGTCTTTTAAAATTATGCAATTTAATGTGATAATTATAAAAAATATTGAATATGAAATGACACAGCTGAGAGAGAATCCTTCAGTAGCCAGATGGCTCTATAGACTGATTAAAAAAAGAAAACCTATGGCAAGGCCATTTTACCTGTTTCTCTGATGATGAGATGGTTGGATGGCATCACCAACTCAATGGACATGAGTCTGAGCAAGCTTTGGGAGTTGGTGAAGGACAGGGAAGCCTGGCGTGCTGCAGTCCATGGAGTTGCAAACAGCTGGACATGACTTAGTGACTGAACAACAGCAACCGATGACTTCTAGTTTGGAATTTAATTCATAGAGGTTTGTCGTGAGGTCAAAATGCCTGGCAGCAAAGGCATGAATCGCTTTCCTAAATCGCATCCCTGACCCCCAGAGAGATCCTATGTCCTTGAAAATGCAACATGAAATGGGCAAACCATTTGGTGTCTAAAAACACACCATCTCATAGCTCATGGATATGCCAGGCATTTTGCTTGAAGAAATGGTCCTAGGGAGAATATGGCCGTGAATGGAACTATGAAAGATTTCTCATTTCTTATATTTGAAATTGATGCTAAATTGAGGCCCAGGAGAAACAGTCTGTAGTCTGAGACTGAGTTCTGTCTCCTAACGGGGTGCTACTTCATACTGTCTCTAGTCTAGCTGTAGGTCATTTCAATTACCCCTGCTTGCTCCTCCCCTGCTTCCCCCCCACCCCCAGGACTAAGCTGTAAATTCAGTCTCTCCATTTTGGTGGCTCAGAGGTTAAAGCGTCTGCCTCCGATGTGGGAGACCCGGGTTAGATCCCTGGGTCGGGAAGATCCCTTGGAGAAGGAAATGGCAATCCACTCCAGTATTCTTGCCTGGAGAATCCCATGGATGGAGAAGCCTAGTAGGTTACAGTCCACGGGGTCGCAAAGAGTTGGACACGACTGAGCAACTTCACCTTACCTCACCTTACCTATTTTTCATGAAAATGGAATGGGGAAACTGTAATGGAAGATACCAGCTTCCTTCTGATGTTTGATAGGTTAGTATGGAGAAACGATACAAACCTCGGCTAGTTTTCCACAAGAAAAATTTAATTTCCTTTCTTTGCCCTTGATGAGTAGTAGTTTCTAGAATAACAGGCAGTTCAACTCTTGATTGGAGAAGGAAATGGCAACTCATTCCAGTATTCTGGCCTGGAGAATTCCATGGACAGAGAGGAGCCTGGCAGGCTGCAGTCCATGGGGTTGCAAAGAGTTAGACATGACCGAGCAACTTTCACTTCACTTCTCTTGATAAATAATTAAGTTTGTGGTAAACATTCTCTCTCTTTAATTTTCATTTCCCTAATATCTTCCCTTTCTTTTAGGAAACCCAAACCACGAAGCACCATTTCATCTGTCTCCCCACAAACTGAATTCAACGAAACGCTTTGGCCTGAAGCTAGCACACCTCTGTCAGGATGTCCAGGGTTCACCGGGGAATTGTATGACTTGATGCAATTAGATCTCCATACATGTATTTACTTAATCATATCGACATGAAATCAAATGTGAAGACAGCACTCACATACCTTCACCGGCCTGACATTTGTGGCCTTTGCTTAAATTTTTTTTTTTTTTTTGCTTTGCATGAATAGTCCTTCTCATTAATACTCTGAAAAAAAAAATTACAAAATATAGAACTTCTCTGTGATAAGACAAAAGTGCCTTACGCTACTTTTCTCAGAATTCGCTTTGAAGATGAAGAACTTTCCAGAGAACAACCATACAAATAAAGTTGAATAAGAAATATCTTGTCCCAAGGAGTGGATTTCTTCATTTCTAGTCTCTCCATGTACAGGCTGGCTCAGTCTGTCTGTAGCGGGGGCAGGGTGTAGTCCTGGAGCCTCCGCAGAACTTTTCTGTGCCCGCTGGGATAGATGCTTTTTGTTGCATCGATTGTTTTGGTCCATGTTTTCCAGTGACACTGACTGCCTCGTTATGCCCTATTTTGTATTATTCGCGCCACTGTGTGTACCTTGTCTCCCAAGCCTTGTTTAAATGTCGCTGCTGTCCACGTGTGTAGGGATCTCGAGGTAGATAAATAAATTCGCCACCCCAGTGCCCTCTGCACGTTTCCACGCTGGAGGGAGTGGCTGCCTCTGCTTCTCCTGTACTGATTGATTCGCAGCAATGACTGCTACGTGCAAAGCCTGTGACTGTAATCTTGCCTCCTGATGCGGAGTGTCTGTTCTCCAAGAGCTGGTCCAGCCCCTTGACGTGTTCACCAGGTAGGTTTGAAGCGTTTCTCTGCTCACCTGCCCCATCTCAGTGTCCGATAGCAATTTTTTCCCTTTCTCGTAAGGTTTGGCCGGCGTCTCGCCCCTCTGTATGTGTGTGCTTCTCTGTGTGCTTTCCTTGCAGCCAGTATTGCTCCTGTGCCACCAGAAGGGCCCTTCTCTGCGCTGTTTTCTTAATTAAGGACAATGCTGGCTGTCAACTTGGAGTAGCCCTTAACTTTTCCTCCTCCTAAGTCTGCCTATTGATTTTGCGGCTAAGCCTGTTGGTGTCACTGGGGAATGTAGTCTCTGGTGGCAGAAGTCGTGTGGCTCACGGGAACTCTGGCAGACAGCTCTTTTCTGGTTACCCTGGTAACAAAAAGAGGCATTTTGAAGAGAATTAACATTATTTTGTTCCAAAATGTTGAAGTAGACTCCTCTGAGGAAATTTCTCTCCTTGTTAAAAATAAGGTGAGAGACTGCAGTGGGATGGAAATCCGTATGCTTAAAATTTAGTTTCTACCTTGTACTCTCTTTCATTAGATTATGTCCTATGTAAAAAGCGTCACAATTTTATAGCTGCTCCACACCCAAATAGGCCTTAAGCATTTGCTGTTGCTGGGGCTGACTTATAGCTCTTGTGGTAGAGCAGGCTGGAGACAGATTTATTCATCTAGATGCCAATTTTCCTCCTTTTTTTTTTTTGTATTTTCGAATGAGAATAAATATTTGTGCTAATAATAAGCAGAGTAAATCACTTATTTAAATTAATTAATAAATCACTTTAATTATTTTTTATTATGTTGTCTTTTGTAGTCAAGAAATTAATATTTTAATATATATTATTTATTCACTCACATTTCACTTTGTACAAGGTATTATTAAAATGCAAAAATAATTTTGATCAATAATACCATGTAATTAGTATAAGTTCTCATCCAGATTTGACTTCACCCATCAGTCTAACTCCCAATGGTTAGTGGCTCCAGGGGCATGATGACAAATGTAGACTATAAGATATCAAAGTATAGCTTAAAAATCCACATGCTTTGTCAATATATGAAGTTTCTAGAAACTAAACAGCATTACAAATACGTAAAAAAAAGAAACTCAAAAGAAACACTCAGGTTAATAAGCAAAATCCTGCAAAAAAAAAAAAAAAAAGAGAGAGAGAGAGAGAAAGACCAGAGACATGGAATAATTCTATAATTCTATGATGATCTCAACTAACAGAGGTTCAAATAGTTGATTTTGATTAGTTCATACAGAGCCTGAACATTCAAAGTAAATGTTCCTTTTAATTTTTTTTTTTTTTTTTAAGTTGAGTTTTAGGCTACACTGGGTCTTTGTTGCTGCAGTCTCTTTCTAAGTTGCAGGGAGTCAGGGCTTCCCTCTAGTGGTGGTGGGCAGGCTTCTCACTGCAGTGGGCTCTCTTGTGGAGCGCAGGCCCTAGGGCACAGGCTCAGTAGTTGTGGTGCATGGGCTTAGTTACCCTGCAGCATGCGGAATCCTCCTGGACCAGGGATCGAACCTGTGTTCCCTGCAGGTTGGCAGGCAGGTTCTTAACCACTGGACTGCCAGGGAAGTCCTCCTTTTATATTTTTTAACTTGAAAAGCAGGTACACAAAAATTCAAATGCATTTTTCTAACCACAGAATAGTAAATGCTTCCTCTTGCACTTTTTACTTTTGGGGTTTTTTGCATTTCTTTGGTTTGAAATCTTCCTCTGGTGCAAGGATCCAAGATAAGAGATAAAGAGGGTTTATTTTTGTCATCAAGTTTTCTAGATTAAATGCGAGACGTGTAGAAAGGGAATGGACTGTATTGCCTACAAAGTTCCTTGAGGGATTTTAGAAATGCTGCTTTAAAAAACAGTGTCAAACCTGTGCAAAGGTAGTGAGTGTAGGGTGACCGTTTTGCTGTCCTGTCCGACTCTTTTGAGACGCCATGGATTGGGATTCTCCAGGCAAGAATACTGGAGCGGGTTGCCATTTCCTTCTCCGGGGGATCTTCCCTACCCAGGGATGGAACCAACATCTCCTACATTGCACGTGGATTCGTTACCGCTGGGCCATTGAGAGAGCAGGTGAGGTGTAGTAATAGAGAAGGGCCACTAGATGGCGATAAAACACAAGCTTCTTGATAACAGCATCGCTGTCCCCGGAGCCCCCCTGGCTATGTGAAGGAAATGGCAACCCATTCCAGTACTCTTGCCTGGAAAATCCCATAGACAGAAGAGCCTGGTAGATTACGGTCCATGGGGTCGCAAAGAGTCGGACACGACTGAGCGACTTCACTTCACTTCACTTCACTTCTCTTCACTGTGGAGATCAAAAGGTGAGCATAAAGCATTTGTCCACCAAACAGAGGAAAAGCAAACAAACCCTCTTCCACACCCAATGGTCAATTAATTAGTATATTGTTTATAATGCTTTTCAGTTCAGTTAAGTTCAGTCGCTAAGTGGTGTCCAACTCTCTGCAACCCCATGGACTGCAGCACGCCAGCCTCCCTGTCCATCACCAACTGCCAGAGCTTACTCAAACTCATGTCCATTGAGTTGGTGATGCCATTCAACCATCTCACCCTCTGTCGTCCCCTTCTTTGGGATTGGAATGGAGACTGACATTTACCAGTCCTGTGACCACTGCTGAGTTTTCCAAACTTGCTGGCATATTGAGTACAGCACTTTCACAGCATCATCTTTTAGGATTTGAAATAGCTCAGCTGGAATTCCATCACCTCCACTAGCTTTGTTTGTAGTGATGCTTCCTAAGGCCCACTTGACTTCGCATTCCAGGATGTCTGGCTCTAGGTGAGTGATCACACCATGATGGTTATCTGGGTCATGAAGATCTTTTTTGTATAGTTTTTCTGTGTATTCTTGCCACCTCTTCTGAATATCTTCTGCTTTTGTTAGGTTCATACCATTACTGTCCTTTATTGTGTCCATCTTTGCATGAAATGATCCCTTGGTATCTCTGATTTTCTTGAAGAGATCTCTAGTCTTTCCTATTCCATTGTTTTCCTCTATTTCTTTGCATTGATCACTGAGGAAGGCTTTCTTATCTCACCTTGCTATTCTTTGGAACTCTGCATTCAAATGAGTATAGCTTTCCTTTTCTCCTTTGCCTTTAGCTTCTCTTTTGTCAGCTATTTGTAAGCCCTCCTCAGACAACCATTTTGCCTTTTAGCATTTCTTTTTCTTGGAGATGGTATTGATCACTGCCTCCTGTACAATGTCATGATCTCTGTCCATAGTTCTTCAGGCACTCTATCAGATCGAATCCCTTGAACCTATTTTTCACTTCCACTGTATAATCATAAGGGATTTGATTTAGGGCATGCCTGAATGGTTTAGTGGTTTTCCCCACTTTCTTCAATTTAAGTCTGAATTTGGCAATAAGGAGTTCATGATCTGAGCCAAAGTCATCTCCCAGTCTTATTTTTGCTGACTTTATAGAGCTTTTCCATCTTTGGCTGCAAAGAATGTAATCAATCTGCTTTTGGTATTCACCATCCAGGGATATCCATGCGTAGAGTCTTCTCTTGTGTTATTGGAAGAGAGTGTTTGCTATGAGCAGTGCGTTCGCTTGGCAAAACTGTTAGCTTTTGACCTGCTTCGTTTTGTACTCCAAGGCCAAATTTGCCTGTTACTCAAAGTATGTCTTGACTTTCTACTTTTGCATTCTAGTCCCCTATATGAAAAGGAAATCTTTTTTAGGTCTTAGTTCTAGAAGGTCTTGTAGGTCTTCATGAACCGTTCAACTTCAGTTTCTTCAGCATTACTGGTTGGAGCATAGGCTTGGATTACTGTGATAATGAATAGTTTCCCTTGGAAATGAACAGAGGTCATTCTCTCATTTTTAAGATTGCATCCAGATACTGCATTTCAGAATCTTTTGTTGACTATGAGGGCTACTCCATTTCTTCTAAGGGATTCTTGCCCACAGTAGTGGATATAATGGTCATCTGAGTTAAATACACCCATTCCAGTCCATTTTAGTTCACTGATTCCTAAAATGTCAGTGTTCACTCTTGCCATCTCCTGTTTGATCACTTCCAATTTGCCTTAATTCATGGACCTAACATTCCAGGTTCCTATGCGATATTGCTCTTTACAGCATCAGACTTTACTTCTATCACCAGTGACATCCACAACTGGGTGTTGTTTTCTCCTTGGCTCCACCTCTTCATTCTTTCTGGAGTTGTTTCTCCACTGATGTCCAGTAGCTTACTGGGCACCTACCGACCTGGGGAGTTCATCTTTCAGTGTCATATCTCTTCCCCTTTTCATACTGTTCATGGGGTTCTCAAGGCAAGAATACTGAAGTGGTTTGCCATTCCCTTCTCCAGGGGACCACATTTTGTCAGAACTCTCCACCATGACCCATGTTGGGTGGCCCTACATGTCATGGCTCATAGTTTCACTGAGTTAGACAAAGCTGTGGTCAATGTGATCAGTGTGGTTAGTTTTCTGCAACTGTGTTTTTTCAGTCTGTCTGCCCTCTGATGGATAAGGATAAGAGGCTTATGGAAGCTCCCTGATGGAGAGGCTGACTGAGGGGGAAACTGGGTCTTGTTCTGATGGGTGGGGCCATGCTCAGTAAATCTTTAATCCAATTTTCTATTGATGGGCTGGGCTGTGTTCCCTCCCTGTTGTTTGACCTGAGTCCAAACTATGGTGGAGGTGATGAAGATAACCCTGACCTCTTCAAAAGGTGTGGTACATTGCTGCACTCAGTGCCCGTGATGCTGCAGCAGGCCGCTGCTGACCCACGCCTCTGCTGGAGACTCCTGGATACTCATGGGGAAGTTGGTCAGTCTTTTGTGGGTCACTGCTCCTTTCTCCTGGGTCCTGGTGTGCACACGGTTTTATTTGTGCCCTCCAAGAGTCTGTTTCCCCACTCCTGTGTAAGTTCTGGTAGCTCTATGGTGGGGTTAATGGAGACCTCCTTCAAGAGGGCTTATGCCATACCCTGGACTGCTGCACCCAGAACCCCTGACTCTGTGGCAGGCCACTGCTAACCTGTACCTCCACAGGGAACACTGAACACAGTTCTGGCTCAGTCTCTGTGGGGGTCTCTGGGTCCTGGTGTGCACAAGGTTTGTTTGAGCTCTCTGAGTATCTCTGACAGGTAGGGTGTTTGATTCTAAATGTGATTTTGCTCCTCCTACCATCTTGCTGGGGCTTCTCCTTTGCCCTTGGTTGTGGGGTATCTTTTTTTTCGTGGGATCCAACATTCTCCTGTTGATGGTTGCTCAGCAGCAATTTGTAATTTTGGAGTTCTTGTAGAAGTGCACATCCTTCTACTCCGCCATCTTGGATTTTTGTAATTTTATATCAATGCTTTTATCCAGGACAATTAATTTTGGGCAAAATGTGGTGCATTCTTAAAAGACATGAAAATCAGTCATTGATTGAATTTCAAATGCTGGGTTACATAGAGGTGTTTCCCTGGTAGCTCAGCTGGTAAAGAATTCACATGCAATGCAGGAGACCCTGGTTTGATTCCTTTCAGGAAGATATTCTGGAGAAGGGATAGTCTACCCACTTCAATATTCTTGGGCTTCTCTGGTGGCTCAGCTGGTACAGAATCTGCCTGTAATATGGGTTCAATCCCTGGGCTGGGAAGATCCACTGAGGAAGGGAAAGGCTACCAACTCCAGTATTCTGGCCTGGAGAATTCCATGGACTGTATAGTCTATGGGGTTGATAGGAGTCTACAGTTGTCAACAACGGAGAGCCTACTACAATTTTGATCAAGATACAGAATCTTCTTTTACCTTGTAAATAGCTCCTCATGGACGTGTAAACAGAACTCCCATGGGCCAAGTGGCTGATTGCCCTTGTTTCAAGACTTTTAGCCTAGTATGATGTGTTTCCAAATGTTTGGAAATAAATAGACTCATTGTCCTCGTAGAAGCCTTCTTTTCACAGGTGCCTGAGCTGCTCAGTGTTTTGATGATTTGTTTTGGAAAGACTTTCAGATAAGTAGGAAAAAAAAAAAGTTGTGAAACCTCTAAAACATACTAGTAGAATGAGTTTAATGAGGTAAACTATGCCTTAGTCCCAGGGCAAGAATTTTAATTTGCTTGTTTTGCACCAGGTCACTTTTCTCTGTGGTCTGTTTCATAAAATGTTTGTTTGTTTGTTTTGTCCATCCCTCAAAAGAAACAGAAGTTAATAGGGATGCAAATAAAACTCCCACAAGAAAACATTGCACTCATAGACTAATCAGGGTCTCCAAAAATAAAGCAGAGAAATGCAGCCTGGCTTTATTTTTCTCTAGAGACCACTCTCTAGATATTAACAGATTTCCGTATAAATAACTTTGGACTTCCCTGGTGGGTCAGACAGTAAAGAACCTGCCTGCCATTCCAGGAGACATAAGAGATGCAAGTTTGATTCCTGGGCCGGGAAAATTCCCCTAGAAAAGGGAATGGCTATGCAATCCAGTATTTTTGCTTGGAGAGTTCCATGGACAGAGGAGCCTGGCAGGCTACAGTCCATGAGGTTGCAAAGAGCTGGACACCACTTAGCAGCTGAACAACAACAATAATAGATAGCTTTCTCCAGCCTTTGACTAGGTTCATAGATTTTAAACGGAAATGTTGGTAGGTCAAATTCACTAAAAAAAATGCACCTTGATGGTGTTTCAGAGTGGCTACAGGGGATTTGCTTGGTATGTAGAGATGGCAAAATATCTAGGTAGAGAGTGGGAGTTTTGCATGGTTCCTGAATACATCTGTTGATGGTTCTCCTCCTGGCTTGAATTTCTGGAATAGTTTTAGAACAATGATGTCACCTTTGACTCACTATGAAATTCTTGATGGGGCTCATGAGCCAAAGTATTTTTAGAAGCTCCTCAGATAATTGAGCTGTGAAACTAGGTTTAAGAAACACTGTGTGACACAAGAAGCTCAATCCAGTGCTCTGTGACCATTCATAGGGGTGGGATGGGGTGGGAGGGAGTTTCAGGAGGGAGGAGACACGTGTGGCTGATTCATGTTGTTGTATGGCAGAAAACACAATATTGTAAAGCAACTATCCTTCCATTAAAAAAAATTGCTGGCCAGGAGGAATTTAGACCCTGGAAAACATCCAATTTGTTCTCCCTAAAGGGGAGTTTCCCAGGTGGCACTAGTGGTAAAGAATCTACCTGCCAATGCAGGAGATATAAGAGACGCAGATTCAATCCCTGGGTCAGGAAGATCCCCTAGAGGAGAGAATGGCAACTCGCTCTAGTATTTTTGCCTGGAGAATCCCATGGACAGAGGAGCCTGGTGGGTTATAATCCACAGGGTCACAAAGAATCGGGCCATGACTGAATCTACTTAGCACGCATGTACACATCTGTATGGGACAATAAAGTTGATCACTACTGATGGAATTTTCCAAAGGATCCAGTTGTTTTCAAATACATATATATATTTGAACTCTTTGTTTAAATGGATCTCCATATAAAAATCAGATGGATGAAGAGCTGCTCTGAGTATAGCTACAGGGACTTTGACCCCCATGGGGACTCAATTTAGAGTACAGTTTGAAGACTCTTTGTTTGGTTGTAGATTTTAAAAATTAACCTCATTGAGGTTAGGTTGTTTTTCAGTGCACAACTGTTCTGCAGTGATTTTGGAGCCCAAGGAAATAAAATCTGTCACTATTTCCATTGTTTCCCCATAAACATCTACTTCTGCTTCATTGACTATGCTAAAGCCTTTGACTGTGTGGACCACAACAAACTGGAAAATTCTTCAAGAGATTGGAATACCAGACCACCTTACTTGCTTCCTGTGAAATCTGTATACAGATTAAGAAGCAACAGTTAGAACTGGACATGGAACAACAGACTGGTTCCAAATTGGGAAAGGAGTATGTCAAGGCTGTGTATTGTCACCCTGCTTATTTAACTTATATGCAGAGTACATCATGAGAAATGCTGGGCTGGATGAAACACAAGCTGGGATCAAGATTGCAGGGAGAAATATCAATAACCTCACGTATGCAGATGACACCATCCTTATGGCAGAAAGCAAAGAGGAACTAAAGAGTCTCTTGATGAAAGTGAAAGATGAGAGTGAGAAAGCTGGCTTAAAACTCAACATTCAAAAAAACAAGCTTGGGGAACCTAATTTTTCTTTTAAATTTTTAGTTTTTTTAAAAAAATGTACCAGGTTTGATGTCTTTAGCTGTCTGCTTAGTGTTCTTATCAACAAGGCCTCCTGTGGCCACTCCATTGAAAATGAAACTCTCCCCCTAAATTAAACATAGAGTTACCATTGTTGTTGTTCAGTCACTCAGTTGTGTCTGACTCTTTTCAACCCCATGGACTGCAGCACACCAGGATTCCCTGTCCTTCACGATCTCCCAGAACTTGCTCAAACTCATGTCCACTGAATTGGTGATGCCATCCAACCATCTCATCTTCTGTCATCCCCTTCTCCTCCTGCATTCAGTCTTTCCCAGCATCGGAGTCTTTTCTAATGAGTCAGCTCTTCGCATCACGTAGCCAAAGTATTGGAACTTCAGCTTCAGCATCAGTCCTTCCAATGAATATTCAGGATTGATTTCCTTTAGAATTGACTGGTTTGATCTCTTTACTGTCAAAGGGACTCTCAAGAATCTTCTTCAACACCACAATTCAAAGTATGACCCAGCAATTCCACTCATAGGTCTATACCCAAGAGACAGGAAAACATATGTCCACTCAAGAACATGTACATGAATGTTCATAGCAACATTATCCACAATAACCACAAAGTGGAAACAGCCCAGATGTTCAATCAGCTGGTGAATAAGCAGACAGTGGTCTCTCCATACAGTGGAATGTTACTCATCCACAACAAGGAACAGAATGTTGACACAGACAGCAACAGGGATGAATCTTAAAGACATTATGTGATTGAAAGAAGTCAGACAGAGAAGGCCACATATTGTAGGACTCCATTTATATGAATTGTCCAGAACAGGCAAGTGTGTATACAGGAAGGAGATCCGTGATCACCATGGGCTAAGGAGAGGAAGCAATGGGGAGTGGCTGCTACTGGGTATAGGGGTTCAGGGGGTCAGTGCTGGGTGATGAAAATGTCCTGAAAGTAGGTAGTGGATTTGGTTGCATAACTGTGAATACACTAGAAATCATAGAACTGGGCAGTTTTAAAGGGTGACCTATATCCCAATAACCAAGGGAACATTTCATGCAAAGATGGGTACAATAAAGGACAGAAACAGTATGGACTTAACAGAAGCAGAAGATATTAAGAAGAGGCGGCAAGAATACACAGAAGAACTATACAAAAAAGATCTTAATGACCCAGATAACCATGATGGTGTGATTGCCACCTAGCGTCAGACATCCTGGAGTCCTGTGGACCTGAAGTCAAGTGGGCCTTAGGAAGCATCACTAGGAACAAAGCTAGTGGAGGTGATGGAATTCCAGTGAGCTATTTCAAATCCTAAAAGATGATGCTATGCTGCACTCAATATGCCAGCAAGTTTGGAAAACTCAGCAGTGGCCACAGAACTAGAAAATGTCAGTCTTCATTCCAATCCGGAAGAAAGGCAATGCCAAAGAATGTTCAAACTGCACAATTGCACTCATCTCACACACTAGCAAAGTAATGCTCAAAATTCTACAAGCTAGGCTTCAACAGTATATGAAAAGAGAACTTCCAGATGTTCAAGCTGGATTTAGGAAAGGCAGAGGAACCAGAGATCAAATTTCTATGTTGGATTGTAGAAAAGGCAAAAGAATTCCAGAAAAACATTGACTTCTGTTCCATTGACTGTGCTAACACCTTTGACTGTGTGGATCACAACAAACTGTGGAAAATTCTTCAAGAGATGAAAATACCAGACCTCTTAACTTGCCTCCTGAGAAATCTGTATGCAGGTCAAAAAACAACAGTTAGAACCAGACATGGAACAACGGACTAGTTCCAAATTGGGAAAGGAGTACCTCAAGGCTATATATTGTCACACTGTTTATTTACCTTATATGCAGAGTACGTCATGTGAAATGCCAGGCTGGATGAAACACAAGCTGGAATCAAGACTGCCGGGAGAAATATCAATAACCTCAGATATGCAGATGACACCACCCTTACAGCAGAAATTGAAGAGGAACTAAAGAGCCTCTTGATGAAGACAGACAGTTCAGAGAGAATGGGAAGCTATTAGATGTCATAACCAGGTCAGGGGTGTGTGGCACAGGGAGCTGTGTGTGTGTGTGTGTGTGTGTGTGCCTGAGTAAGAAGTGGGAGACAGAGGGCTTCTGGGTAAATCTTGCCTCACTCCAGTAGGATTGAGAGCTGTGGTCAGGCAAGTGAAATACCATGTTAGTTGGGTAGTCCACCCTGGCAGGCATTCCTGCCTCGAGTGCAGACGTCTACCGCCTCCCATCTGGTTGGCTGGGTTTCTTCGGCTGGCCCCACTGGGATCTGTGTGCTCTCTCACTTCCACTGTGCACTGGTGTAACTACCAGCACAGGTCCACATTCATCTTCACACCTATGCCTCCTGGAAAGTGAAGAACAAAAGAGCCTCTTGATGAAAGTGAAGAGGAGAGTGAAAAATTGGCATAAAACTTAACGTTAAAAAAACTAAGATCATGGCATCTGGTCCGATCAGTTCATGACAAATACAATAGGAAACAATGGAAACCATGAGAGACTTTATTTTTAGGGGCTCCAAAATCACTGCACACGGTGACTGTGGCCTTGAAATTAAAAGACGCTTGGTCCTTTGGAGAAAAGCTATGACCAACCTAGACAGCACATTAAAAAAGCAGAGTCATTACTCTGACAACAAAGTTCCATCTAGTCAAAGCTATGGTTTTTCCGGTAGTCATGTATGGATGTGAGAGTTGGACTATAAAGAAAGCTGAGCACCAAAGAATTGATGCTTTTGAACTGTGGTGTTGGAGAAGACTCTTGAGAGTCCCTTGGACTGCAAGGAGATCAAACCAGTCACTGCTAGTGGAAATAAGTCCTGAATAGGCTTTGGAAAGACTGATGTTGAAGCTGAAACTCCAATCATTTGGTCACCTGATGAGATGAGCTGACTCATTGGAAAAGACCCTGATGCTGGGAAAGATTGAGAACAGGAGGAGAAAGGGACAACAGGGGATGAGATAGTTGGATGGCATCACTGACTCAATGGACATGAGCTTGAGCAAGCTCTGGGAGTTGGTGATGAACAGTGAAGCCTGATATGCTGCTGTCCATGAGGTTGCAGAGTCAGACATGACTGAGAGACTGAACTGAGTTGAACTGATATCCCAATAAAACTGTTATAAAATAATGTGAACTCCCTGTCTGCCTAGTACTCATTATCTCCCTTTTCTGCTTTATTTTCCTACTGATTCCAACCTGCGTGCGGCCATGCTCAGTCGGTTCAGTTGTGTTTGACTCTTTGCGAGCCCATGCACTGTAGCCCACAAGGCTCCTCTTGTCCATGGGATTCTCCAGGCAAGAATACTGAAGTGGGTTGCCATGCCCTCCTCCAGGGGATCTTCCTAACCCAGGAATGAAACCCATGTCTCCTGCATTGCAGACAGATTCTTTATACCCACTAAGGCACCTGGGAAGCCCTAGTCCCATCCTACTATATGCCATTTATTCTGTGTACAGTCTGTCTTACTTCACTAGGTTATAAGCTCCATGTAATTAGAGATTTTTTGCTGTGTTGTTCACAGTTATGTCCTGTGAGCCCAAATAGTGCATACTACATGCCCAGTAAATCTGTGTTGTCTAATTGATTGAATAAATGTGACCATACAGTAGACCCTTGAACAATGTGGAGGTTGGGATGATGACCTCCATGCAGTTGAGAATCTGACTGTAACTTATAGCTGTCCTCTATATCTGGGATTCTGTATCTGCAGATTCAACCACCCCAGGTCGAGTAGTACTATAGTATTTACTGTTGAAAAAAATTCACGTGGGACTTCTTTGGTGGTCCAGCGGTTAGGACTCTGTGCTTCCACTTCAGGGGGCATGGGTTTGAACCCCAGTTGGGGAACTAAGATCCCACAACTCGTGTGGTACAACCAAAAAAAACAAAAACAAAAACAAAAGAAACCCAAGTATAAGTGGACCTGTGTTATTTGAGGGTCCACTGTCTATACACAGAAGCTGGCACAAGGATATCCTCTCAAAAAAAAAAAAAAAAAAAGATAAAAAAAGATAGTTGCTCAGAAAAGGAAAAGAGAATGAATATGGAGACACTTTTGTGTTAGGTTACTGGGTTTGGGTTGAAAATGTCAGTACAGACTTATGACTTTGTAAGATGTAAGACTCTCTTCTCTCAGGTGGCACTAGTAGTAAAAAATCTGCTTGCAATGCAAGAGACATGGGTTCCATCCCTAGGTTGGGAAGATCCCCTGGAGGAGGGCATGGCAACCCACTCCAGTATTCTTGCCTAGAGAATCCCATGGACAGATGAGCCTGCCGGGCTATAGTCCATAGTGTGGCAAAGAGTCAGACACAACGGAAGCAACTTAGCACATGTGCTGGAATGGGTGTGGAGGCCATCTGTGAAGGCCAAGCACTGAGGAGCTGGATCTGAAAACCAGTAGTAACAACTAGAAGAAATAAGCCAAGCCTGTGAGAACCTTGTGTCTATGAAGCTGCTGAACTGATCCTGAAAGGTGCCAGGGGCCTGAGTCCTACTTTGGTTGTAATGTTCACTGGTGCTTACATGTTATCTGTTCCAGGCACACTGTAAAATAATTGAATTTCACTCAAATTTTGGCCAACATCCAGACATTATTACTCCTTATACCTTTAGACTTGATCAAGTCATTAGGCTGGAGGTTGAGAATGTATACCGTTCTTTAGTTCTGGCTAGCCATGTATCTTTATCAAGTAGTGTTTGATGTGTGTGAAAAGTGAAAGTTGATTTTTAAGAATTTCTAATTGCTAACTGTATTTCAAATGCTTAGGTTTTATATACACACTGCACACACCTTTGCATGCATGCACTCACAGACAATTGTATCTGCTACTCCAAATTCCTAAAATGGCTCAGCTACCCTGCTCTTGGAACCAGGAGAATATTAGGGGGAAATATGCAGGGGAAATTTCACAGGAAAAGATGAAAATCAGGTCAGCATTTTTCCCCTAAGCCTTGTTTCTTTGGTAATCTTTACTCCTTCCCTCCCAGGCCCAGTTCTGAAGCCAATAAATGTTGCAGAGAGCAGCAGATGACCTCATATATTTCCTGTTCCTTGAAGTCCAGCCAGTACTTGATTTTACTGCCTCTTGTTGCGTGGTGGCTCTTCGAGGGGCCAGTTTTATGACGGTGGTTCTGAAGTGGCCCCAGGGAATTCTGAGTCACAACTCTGCCTGAGGCCTCCTTCTTGGCCATGCTCTGGAGAATGGACACTGGGACAGAGTGAATGGTCTGCAGAGAAAGTGGGTGAAACTGAGAGTTTCTTAAAACCAAATCCTTGTTTTATCTTCTAAATAATGTTCCTGTTTAAGGTGGGAGTGGTTGGGTGGATTTTTTCCTTTAGTTAAACTATAAGCAGAAAAGTGAACTTACATGGTCTGAAGGGAAAGTGAAAATAATGAAGATGTTCAAAGGTCATGAATACCTACATGTCAGAGTCAAAATTTGAACCCAGGTCTCTCTGTAGGTCAAGGCCATGCCTTACCATTTCCATCCCAGTTTATACATGCATGTGTGGGTGCTAAGTCGCTTCTGTTGTGTCTGACTCTTTGGGACCCTATAAACTGTAGCCTGCCAGGCTCCTCTGTCCGTGGGATTCTCCAGGCAAGAACACTGGAGTGGGTTGACATTATACATGACATCTTGTAAACATTGTAAATACTCCTTTTCTGAATCTTCTTCCTCTTTCTCTCTTCTTCTTCCTGCTCAGGGCTCCTCCTGCCACTGTCCCCTCCCACTCCCTTTCCACATCTCCTCCTCTTTCTTCTCATGATTATTATTATAGCCATCACTTATCAAATATTGACTATGCTGTGTCTTGAGTGTTGTGTCAAGCATTGTGCATGCATTCTAAGTCACTTCAGTCAAGTCAGATTCTTTGTGGCCCCATGAACTGTAGCCTGCCAGGCTCTTCTGCCCATGGGATTTTTCAGGCAAGAATATTGGAGTGGGTTGCCATGCCCTCCTCTAGGGGATCTTCCTGACCCACATCTCCTGCGGCTCCTGCATTACAGGCAGATTCTTTACCGTCTGAGCCACAGGGGAAAACTTACAGTATTTCATTGTTATTTTGTACAACTGGTGTCATCATTTTCATTCTGCCACGAGGAAATTGACACCCAGAAACATTGTGTGGCTCACCTAAGTTTTCAGGGCTCGCAAGGGGTTGGGCTTTGACCTCAGACTGACTTGATTTCAAAGCTGGTTCTCTGAACTATCATGGAGCATGGAGCCTTGATATCCACTTATCTGTAAATCTTAACTGTGCAAAATACCCCCTCAAAAACCACATAGCTTTCTCTCTTGGCATGGGTTCAACAGTGCTCAGGCCTTCTTGTAGGTTTTGTAAAATTCCTTGGTCAGTAGTGACACCCCTGGTTTTGTTGTTTTATACTTGTATAGTTCGCATTGACTTAACTTCATGATGACAGTGGGAGTTGGGTACCCACATAGGTGTGTGCTACCCTCACTTTGGTTGATGCGGGGGGCTGCTTTCTGGCAGGTTCTCCGAGAGACCTCTCCTGAAGCTGGGGCTGCTGAAGTGATGCTGACAACCCCGCTGAGATCTTTGATTTCCTCTAAGGCCCTGATGACCGATCTGTGCTTCACCTTGAATAATTCTGATCACTGGGAAAGAATTCATCATTGGCAAGACATCAGCTGTGGTTTTTAGTTGGTCACTGCAATTTTTACTTTATTATATCAGTAACATATATTTCAAGAGGAGTATTTTTCTCTTTTACTTTTGCTTATTGAAGCAATTCATCACAGGATTCCCTGACAGGAAGTCCAACACAGACCTGAAATTAGACATAATGTAAAGACATTAATGTAATGGTATAAAATCCGTTTGTCAAGCCAACTGGTGAGCAATATGGTTGGAAAGACCATGCCATGCTCACAGGGCTCTTGAATACCAGAACTGAGAAGTATTCTTCAGTATCAGAGGCTTATGTTGATTTTTAACTCAAGAATAAAACAGTGGAAACAGTGTGAATGGAAGCCAAAGAGCTGGTTTGTTTTCAAACAATATCTGTAATTTGGAAAGCACCCTGGAAGGGCCTGGTAACTATGGCAACAGCTGGCACTCAGAGCTCATGGTCCTCAGGCTGCTAGGCTAATTCCTACTACAAAGTCTTTTCTGTGTTCAAGTGGACCCAGGGAAGCTGTGGGCTGGAACAGTGGCCACAAACCCCAGGACCCCTGAATGAAATATGTGAGTTTTAATTGTTCACTGTTAACTATTTTATGAAAAGATGAATGAAAATGCCAGCAAACCCAATGAAGGTCCCCATACGATTTGGGCTCCTCTCCTAAAAAGTGTCTTTGCTTCGTTCAAAATGTTACCACATGAGTGCACTGGATGGTCCACAGAGTCTGGACATGGTCTTTAAGGATTTCTCATTTTATGTCCAAATTTCACAGTAGCCAAAGCCATCTCAAGTGTTTAGAAGGGATTGGAAAAGCCACCTTCTCTACAGAGTTTGTTTTAGAAGAACCCCCACTATTAGAATATTATGCTTCCATTAGATGCTGCTTCAGTGGTGTTGCCACCAGTTCCTCACTCAAAAAATGTAATAGGATTAAAAGTATCGCCTTCTTCATGAAGTATAGTTTCCAGAATTTTCTATTTCAGCCCCATTGTTTAGGGAGTTTATTGTCAACTTACAGATAATCAATCAAATTCAAGAGAAAGTAGACCCCAATAAAATGATTGGGATGGGAAGTATTAAACCTGAAAAGAGGTTCAAATTTGGATTTTAAAGAAAGAGATTGTCTTCTGTGTGGTCACTTCTCCTTTCCCTTGGGTCTTGGTGTGCACAAAATTTTGTGCATGCCCTTCAAGAGTGGAGTCTCTGTTTCCCCTTGTCCTGTGGAAGTCCTTAATCAAATCCTGCTGGCCTTCAAAGTAAAATTCCCTGGAGATTCCCAGTCCCATTGCTGGAGCCCCAGGCTGGGAGCCTGACATGGGGCTCAGAACCTTCACAACAGTGGGGAGAACTTCTTAGGCATTATTGTTCTCCAGCTTGTGGGCCGCCCACCAGCAGGTATGGGATTTGATTTTATTGTGATTGTGCCCCTCCTACCATCTTGTTTCTGCTTTTCGTTTGTCTTTGGATGTTGGGTATCTTTTTTTAGTGGATTCCTGTGTCCTCTGGTTGTTCAACAGATAGTTGTGATTTTGGTGCTCTCACAAGAGTAGGGGAGTGCATGTCCTTCTCTAAACAGATTTCGTTAGAGACTCATTTTTTTTTTTTTTAGATGGTACGTATGAGTAAAATTATATGGTATCTTTCTCCAGCTCACATATTTCACTTAATGTAATACCCTCAAGGTCCATCTATGTTGTGACAGATGGCAAGATTTAATTCCTTTTTATGGCTGTATAATTTTTCATTATACATACCACATCTTCTTTACCCATTCATCCATCAGTCAACCCTTAGATTGTTTCTAGATCTTGGTTACTGTAAATAATGCTGCAATGAACATAGGGGTGCATATGTTTTTTCAAATTACTGTTTTTGTTTTCTTTGAGTATACTGCCAGAAGAGGAACAGACAGTTCAATTCCTAATTTTTTGAGTAATCTCCCTAATGGCTTCCATAGTGGCTGCACCAAATTATATTCCAAGCAACAGTGCAGGGTTCTCTTTTATCCACATCTTCACCAACATTTGTTATTTGTTGTCTTTTTGATGATAATTACTGTGACTGGATGTGCGGTGACACTACATTTTGGTTTTGATATGCATTTGTCTAATCCTCAGTGGTGTTGAGTACCTTTTCATGTGCCTATTGACCATTTGTATGTCTTTGGAAAAATGTCTATTCAGATCCTTTGGCCATTTCTAAATTGTGTTGTTTGGTTTTATGGTTTTTGAATTATATGAGCTCTTTATATACCTTAGATTCTTGAGTTCTAAACTGGGGATAAAAACAATGGGGGATACCACTCTTCAGCATATTGTGAGCATTAAGTGAGATCAAATTTAAATTGCATTAAATAGTCTACATGATGTGTTTAGCTCTGTGACAGTAAGGGTTCAATACTGCTTTATAAAATTGGTACATGCTTAATGGATCAGTTGTGGCTACATTCACCAGATCATATGTACATTTCCAGTAGAGAATGTGGTGGTAGAAGGGTAAAAGTTAGCCTATCTCTTGGCTTGTGTTCCCAGGTAGTGCAGTGGTAAAGAATCTGCCTGCCAATGCAAAAGAAGCTGGAGATGCAGGCTCAATCCCTGGGTTGGGAAGATCCCCTGGAGAAAGGAAATGGCAACCCACTCCAGCATTCTTGCCTGGAAAATTCTATGGACAGAGAATTGGGGCTGGATACAGTCCATGGGGTCTCATGCAAAGAGTCAGACACGACTGAGTGACTGAGCATGCACGCATGGTGGTTTGGGTCAGAAGTTAGTCAAGATGTTAGCTTCAACTTCTGGACTTGACAGCTTACCATTGGATTCACTATGGAATTGGAAAACCATTCTGTTCCTTACAGAGCATCCTGCCCTGGCAATGGGAAGGAAGCTCTTTTTCCAACAGAGGAGAATCAGCAACACATGGTGCTCCTTGGGCAACTGCTTACCTGGAGTCTAGAGCAAGGAAAAGGGGACACAAATGTTACTGAGTCTAAGCTTGGTCTGCTTGCCAAATAACAGGCCAATTAACGGAGAGATGAAGTGTTGAGGCAAGGAATATGACTTTATTTGGAAAGCCAGCTAACTGAGAAGATGGCAGACTAATGTCTCAAAATAACCCTCTTGGCAGGGTTTGGATGCCAGGTTTTTTTATAGGACAGAGATGGGGAAGTAAAGATCATTACCTTACAAATATCTCCTGGCATGGCCAACCTAAGGGAGGGATTGTGTTAATATCTTCAGGTAGAGAGGCAGGGTCAAGAAGCAACAGTTAGAACCTTACATGGGAAAACTGACTGGTTCAAAATTGGGAAAGGAGTATGATAAGGCTGTATATTTTCACCTGCTTATATAACTTATATAAAAAGTACATCATATGAAATGCCTGGCTTGATGACTCACAAGCTGGAATCAAGATTGCCAGGAGAAATATCAACAATCTCAGATATGCAGATGATACCTCTTTAATGGCAGAAAGTGAAGAGGAACTAAAGAATCTCTTGATGAAGGTGAAAGAGGAGAGTGAAAAAGCTGACTTGAAACTCAACATTCAAAAAACTAAGATCATGGCAGCCAATCCCATCACTTTATGACAAATAGAAGGGGGAAAAGTGGATATAGTAACAGACTTTATTTTCTTGGGTTCCAGAATCACTGCAGTCATGGGACTGCAGCCATGAAATTAAAAGATGCTTGCTCCTTGGAAGAAAAGTTGTGACGAACCTAGACAACATATTAAAAAGCAGAGACATCATTTTGCTGACAAAGGTCCATATAGTCAAAGCTATGGTTTTTCCAGTAGTCATGTATGGATATGAGAGTTGGACCATAAAGAAGACTGAATGCTGAAGAAATGATGCTTTTGAATTGTAGTGCTGGAGGACTCTTGCAAGTCCCTTGGACAGCAAGGAGATCAAACTAGTCAATCCTCAAGGAAATCAACCCTGAATATTCATTGGAAGGACTGATGCTGAAGTTAAAAGTTCCAATATTTTGGCCACCTGATTCATAGTGTCAACTCATTGGAAAAGGCCCTGATGGTGGGAAAGACTGAAGGCAAAAGGAGAAGAAGTTGACAAGAGGATGACACAGTTGGATAGCACCAGAGAGTCAAAGGACATGAATTTAAGCAAATTTTGGGGGATATTACAGGGCAGGGGAGCTTGGTGTGCTGTAGTCCATGGCGTCACAAAGAGTGGGACATGACTTAGTGACTAAACAACAACCAAGGGCCAGGGTTCCTGAGGCAGGTCATTATTTATGATTATAATAACAAAAGCAATGAAAAACAAAGGTTAAAGTCAAAGAAACAGCTCCATCATGGAGTCAGAATTGGCTCTTACCCGCAACATGAAGAAGAATTCCAAGGACAGGGGATCACAGACCAGGGTCCAGGCCCATCTGCACCTCTGGAGTCTTGAGTTGCAAGTACAAATCCCTGATGGCAGAGTACCCTGTGGCTTTTAAATTCAAGCATGAAAACAGAAGTCTGACTTTGTCTTCCAGGAGATGGCTTGAGTTTCGGTCCTCAAGTCAGAAGGTCATAAGGATCTGCTAGGGGCCCCTGTGTGAGGTCATGACTCTGGCTCTGGGATAGAAAAGGCAGGCCTCCTGGCTCTTCTGCTTTGTGGTTGTGTGGCTCCTCTGTTGTCCTCCATTATCTCCTGGAATTTGCTCAGATTCATGTCCATGGAATTGGTGATGTCTTCTAACCATCTCATCCTCTGCTGCTCCCTTCTTCTTTGACCTTCAATCTTTCCCAGCATCAGGGTCTTTTCCAATGAGTCAGCTCTTTTCATCAGGTGACCAAAGTATTGGAGCTTCAGCATCAGTCCTTCCAATGAATATTCAGGGTTGATTTCCTTTAGGACTGACTGGTTTGATCTCCTTGCTCTCCAAGGTTCTCTCAAGAGTCTTTTCCAGCTCCACAGTTTGAAGTCATCAATTCTTTAGTGCTCAGCCTTTTTTATAGTCCAATTTTCACATCTGTACATGACTACTGGAACAACCACAGTTTTGACTATACAGACCTTTGTTGGTAAAGTGATGCCTCTGCTTTTGAATATGCTGTCTAGGTTTGTTGTAGCTTTCCTTCCAAGGAACAAGTGTCTTTTAATTTCATAGCTACAGTCACTGTCCACAATGATTTTGGAGCCAAAGAAAATAAAATATGTCACTGCTTCCACTTTTCCCCATTCTATTTGTCATGAAGTGATGGGACCAGATGGCATGATCTTAGTATTTTGAATGTTGAATTTTAAGACAGCCTTTTCACTCTCCTCTTACACCATCATGAAGAGGCTCTTTAGTTCCTCTTCAGTGTCTGCCATTAGAGTGGTATCATCTGCATATCTGAGGCTTTGGTCTTGATTCCAGCTTGTGATTCCTTCAGCCCAGCATTTTGCATGATGTACTCTGCACATAAGTTAAATAAACAGGGTGACAATATACAGCCTTGTCATACTCCTTTCCCAATTTTGAACCAGTCCATTGTTCCATGTTCAGTTCTAACTGTTGCTTCTTGACCTGCATATAGGTTTCTTAGCAGATAGGTAAGGTTGTCTGATTCTTCCATCTCACTAAGAATTTTCCAGTTTGTTGTGTTTCACACAGTCAAAGGCTTTAGCATAGTCAAAAAAGCAGCAGTAAATGTTTTTCTGGAATTCCTTTGCTTTCTCCATGATCAGCGAATGTTACCTGGGAATAAAGAGATGCTTTTAGTTGTCTCTGTCTCCATCTGTTTCTGCCTTTCTTAGTAATGCAGCAATAGAAGCCAGGGGGCAGGGGCAAATCGTACCACCCTACAGAAGACCTAATTAAGTGTGCACATGCATAATATCAGTCCACGGAAAGTCAAGAACTTTCTTGAAGGGTTAAAGTCCCCGTAAAGTGTGGGTGTAAATTATGTTGGAATATCAATAAACAAGGACTCACATGAACTAAGCCTGTAAGTTTGCACCAAGTGCCTTTGAGGTATTACGTGGACCCTCCACCACTGGGGTCCCTTCAACATTCAGTTCAGTTCAGTTGCTCAGTCCTGTCCGACTCTTTGCAACCCCATGAATCGCAGCACGCCAGGCCTCCCTGTCCATCACCATCTCCTGGAGTTCCCTCAGACTCACATCCATTGAGTCAGTGATGCCATCCAGCCATCTCATCCTCTGTCGTCCCCTTCTCCTCCTGCCCCCAATCCCTCCCAGCATCAGAGTCCTTTCCAATGAGTCAGCTCTTCGCATGAGGTGGCCAAAGTCCTGGAGTTTCAACTTTAGCATCATTCCTTCCAAAGAAATTCCAGGGCTGATCTCCTTCAGAATGGACTGGTTGGATCTCCTTGCAGTCCAAGGGGCTCTCAAGAGTCTTCTCCAACACCACAGTTCAAAAGCATCAATTCTTCGGCACTCAGCCTTCTTCATAGTCCAACTCTCACATCCATACATGACCACAGGAAAACCATAGCCTTGACTAGACGGACCTTAGTTGGCAAAGTAATGTCTCTGCTTCAACATTAGAGCCACTCTAAAGAAATGATCAATATAATACATGTTCATGGTAAAACAAAAGATTCAAACAGATGAGTCAAATTTCACCTTCTCTTGCCAATTCTTTCCCAAGTCTTTAGAAGTAATCATTTAATAATGGCTAATATTAGTAATTTATTCATAATTAATAAAAACTACTAAAATAGTTTTTGTAAATTCTTCTGGAATTCATATATACACATATAGTGTATAAATGAAAAATCAAATTGTAAAATGTTTAAGAAGACTATGTATAGTGCAGTAAATATAGTATAATGTGGACTTTATTTTCTACTCTTTTTTCTTTCTACTTAAAATATCCAGGCAATCTTTCCATACCAGCACATATAAATCTTTCGGATTTTTGGGGAAAAAACAGCATTGTATCATTACTATGTTGACTTAACCAGGCTTATACTGTAGACTTTGGAGGCAGTTTCTACTTATTTGCTATAATAAATACTGCTACTATAAACATTTTTGAGCATTTTGTATATTTATGCAAATATCTATATGCTAAATTAAAAGATTTTTTAAATTAAGAACTTTTGATTGACGTATAGTTGATTTACAATGTTCTGCTAGTTTCTAGTGAACAGCACCATGATTCAGTTATATATATATATACACACACACATATTCTTTTCTATTATGGTTTATTATGGGATATTGAATATAGTTTCCTGTGCTATACAGAAAGACCTTATTGTTTATGTATTTTATATTATATTACGTTTTAATTTTGATTGGAATATATTTGGTTTACAACGTTTTGTTAGTTTCAGGTGTTCAGCAAAGTGAATCGGTTATATATATACATTGTTGTTGTTTAGACGCTAAGTCAGGTCCCACTCTTTTGGGACACCATGGATTGTAGCCCACCAGGCTCCTCTGTCCATAGGATTTCCCAAGCAGGAATACTGGAGTGGGTTATCATTTCCTTCTCCAAAGGATCTTCCAGACCTAGAGATCAAACCTGTGTCTCCTACATTGTCAGGCAGTTTCTTTACCACTGAGCCACCAAGGAAGTCCATATGTATTCATATATCTGCTCTTTTTTGTTTAAATATTATTTTTCCATATAGATCAATGCAGAATATTGAGTAGAGTTCCCTACTATACAGTAGGTCTTTACTAGTTGTCTATTTTATATATAGTATTGTGTATATGTCAATCCCCATTTCCCAATTTATCCCTCGTTTCCTTCTCTTTCCCCCTGGTAATCATACACTTGTTTTCTACATCTGTGACTTCATTTCTGTTTTGTAAATAAGTTCATTTATACTGGTTTTTTTGGTTGTTGTTGTTTTTTTTGATTCCACATGTAAGTGATATGATACTTATCTTTCTGTCTGACTTACTTCATTTAGTATGATGGTCTCTAGGTCCATCCATGGTTGCTGCAAATGGCATTATTTTATTCTTTTATGGTTGAATAATATTCTGTTGTATGTATGTACCACATATACTTTATCCATTTATCTGTCAATGGACATTTAGATTGCTTCCATGTCTCGGCTATTGTAAATAGTGCTGAAATGAACATCAGAGTTCATGTAGCATGCTTTTCTCCATATATATGCCCAGGAGTGGGGCTGCTGGATCACATGGTAACTCTACTCTTAACTTTTTTTTTTTTTTAATTTTTGGCTGCACTGCCTGGTGTGTGAGATCTTAGTTTCCCAACCAGGGATCAAACCTGTGCTCCCTGAATTGGAAGCAAGGAGTCTTAATCACTGGACTGCCAGGGAGTCCTCTATTTTTAGCCTTTTAAGGAAACTCCATACTGCTTTTCACAATGACTGTACCTGCTTACATTCCCACCAATAGTGTAGGAGGGTTCCCTTTCCTCCACACCCCCTCCAGCAATATATTTGTAGACTTTTTGGTGGTGGCCATTCTGATTGGTGTGAGACGGTACCTCATTGAAGTTTTGATTTGCATTTCCCTGATGACTAGTAATGTTGAGCATCTTTTTATGTGCCCATTGGCCATCTGTATGTCTTCTTTGCATAGAATAAATTCTTAAGGAATTTGTTAAGAATTTAAACTGTGCTAGTTTGTACATTTTAAATATATGTTGCCAAATTTCCCCACAGATATTGTACTTACACTGCAGCCCACGCTGTATGAGAATGCTTGTTTCTTATACCTAAACTTTAAATTTTTGCCAACATTGAAAAGAAAGCATTTTTATTATTTTTATCTTAGTTTCTGTAATTGTGAGCCAGCTTGAGACTGTTTTCCTATGCTTTCATGTCAACTACATATTTAAATCCTGTTTTCCCCCCCAACTATTGGGTGGCTCCTTACTGATTTTTAAGAGCTCTTTTCATAGTGAAGAATAAGCTCTTGTGTACATTGTTGTTCAGTCTCCAAGTCATGTTTGACTTTGTGACCCCATGAACTGTAGCATGCCAGGCTTCCCTGTCCTTCACCATATCTCAGAGTTTGCTCAAACTCATGTCCATTGAGTTGGTGATGCCATCCAACCATCCCATCCTCTGCTGCCCCTTTCTCCTTTGGCCTTCAATCTTTCTCAGCATCAGGGTCTTTTCCAATGAGTTGGCTCTTCCCATCAGGTGGCCAAAGCTTCATTGGAGCTTCATCTTCAGCATCCGTCCTTCCAATGAATATTCAGGGTAGATTTTCTTTAGGATTGAATAGTTTGATCTTTCTGTCCAAGGAACTCTCAAGAATCTTCTCCAGCACCACAATTGGAAACCATCAATTCTTTGGTGCTCAGCCTTCTTTATGGTCTCACATCCAAACATGGCTACTGGAAAAACCATAGCTTTGACATCAGCAAAGTGATATTTTTGCTTTTTAATATTGTGTCTAGGTGTGCCATAGCTTTTCTTCCAAGGAGCAAGTATCTTTTAATTTCATGGCTGCAGTCACCATCTGCAGTGATTTTGGAGCCCAGGAAAACAAAACCTGCCACTGTTTCTACTTTATCCCCCATGTATTTGCCATGAAGTGATGGGACTGGATGCCATGATCTTACTTGTTTGAATGGTGAGTTCTAAGCCAGCCTTTTCACTGTCCTCTTTCACCCTCATCAAGTGGCTCTTTAGTTCCTCTTCATTTCCTGCCATTAGAATGGTACATACAGCATGCTTATGGAGAATAACTTAATCATTTGTCATTTATCATCTGACTTTAGTTAGGATTTTTTTTTCCCCTCACACAGAAGTTGGAAAGGGTCACAGAGTTAAAATACCAGCATGTTTTATGGCTGCTGGGCTCAGTCAGGGAGGACCCTTTCTTGAGGTTGACCTTGTGCTTTGGTGGTGGGTGTACAAAGTCTTGTGGCTGAGTTATTATAGAAGAATGACTTCTTTCCTTACCTTATGACTCTAGGGAAATTTTAGGAAGTCTAACCAAAATATCTCCACCATTTTCCCCCCCCTAGAAATGCTTCTGGGTCTGTGGTTGTCAGCTCACTGCAGGAGCACACCATGTAGGTATCTCTTTTGGGAATGACATCTTGCTCTGCCTGACTTACTGAATGTCATGGGATGGGGGTTTTTGGTCCCAATTAATAGGGCAAGCTCTGCTTGACCCAGCTTCTGAGTTTTCTGCTGAGATAGCTGCTTGGGTGAAAATCGCAAAGAATAGGTGTAGAGGGTGTGGCACTGAAAATGTCTTCCTTTTCCCCTGTAAGCTCTGGGGACAACCCAAAGGATGCCAATGGAGACAAATCCAGAAACATTGTTCCAATTAGTGACTCAGACTCTCTCTTGCCAGATATGAAATGATGGACTAACAAACCATAATCTCCAAACTTTTCCAATCTTGTATTATTTGGTATGATTCATTCAGATTGTTTGTTTATGAAGTATTTCTGTTGTTGTTCAGTTGCTCAGTCAGATCCTACTCTTTGCGACCTCATGGATTGCAGCACTCCAGGCTTTTCTGTCCTTCACCATCTCCTGGAGTTTGCTCAAATTCATGTTCATTGATTTGGTGATACCATCCAATCATCTCATCCTGTTGCCCTCTTCTCTCCCTACCTTTAATATTTCCCAGCAAAGTTCGTGACATTGTGCAGGAGACAGGGATCAAGGTGATCCCCATGGAAAAGAAATGCAAAAAAGCAAAATGGCTGTCTGGGGAGGCCTTACAAATAGCTGTGAAGAGAAGAGAGGCGAAAAGCAAAGGAGAAAAGGAAAGATATAGGCATCTAAGTGCAGAGTTCCAAAGAATAGCAAGAAGAGATAAGAAAGCCTTCTTCAGCGATCAATGCAAAGAAAGAGAGGAAAACAACAGATTGGGAAAGACTAGAGCTCTCTTCAAGAAAACTAGAGATACCAAGGGAACATTTCATGCAAAGATGGGCTCGATAAAGGACAGAAATGTTATGGACCTAACAGAAGCAGAAGATATTAAGAAGAGGTGGCAAGAATACACAGAAGAACTGTACAAAAAAGATCTTCATGACCCAGAAAATCATGATGATGTGATCACTAATCTAGAGCCAGACATCTTGGAATGTGAAGTCAAGTGGGCCTTAGAAAGCATCACTATGAACAAAGCTAGTGGAGGTGATGGAATTCCAATTGAGCTGTTTCAAATCCTGAAAGATGATGCTGTGAAAGTGCTGCACTCGATATGCCAGCAAATTTGGAAAACTCAGCAGTGGCCACAGGACTGGGAAAGGTCAGTTTTCATCCCAATTCCAAAGAAAGGCAATGCCAAAGAATGCTCAAACTACTGCACAATTGCACTCATCTCACATGCTAGTAAAGTAATGCTCAAAATTCTCCAAGCCAGGCTTCAGCAATACGTGAACAGTGAACTCCCTGACGTTCAAGCTGGTTTTAGAAAGGGCAGAGGAACCAGAGATCAAATTGCCAACATCCACTGGATCATGGAAAAAGCAAGAGAGTTCCATAAAAACATCTATTTCTGCTTTCTTGACTATGCCAAAGCCTTTGACTGTGTGGATCACAATAAACTGTGGAAAATTCTGAAAGAGATGGGAATACCAGACCATCTAACCTGCCTCTTGAGAAATCTGTATGCAGGTCAGGAAGCAACAGTTAGAACTGGACATGGAACAACAGACTGGTTCCAAATAGGAAAAGGAGTACGTCAAGGCTGTATATTGTCACCCTGCTTATTTAACTTCTATGCAGAGTACATCATGAGAAACGCTGGACTGGAAGAAACACAAGCTGGGATCAAGATTGCTGGGAGAAATATCAATAACCTCAGATAGGCAGATGACACCACCCTTATGGCAGAAAGTGAAGAGGAACTAAAAAGCCTCTTGATGCAAGCGAAAGAGGAGAGTGAAAAAGTTGGCTTAAAGCTCAACATTCAGAAAACTAAGATCATGGCATCTGGTCCCATCACTTCATGGGAAATAGATGGGGAAACAGTGGAAACAGTGTCAGACTTTATTTTGGGGGGGCTCCAGAATCACTGCAGATGGTGACTGCAACCATGAAATTAAAAGACGCTTTCTCCTTGGAAGAAAAGTTATGATCAACATAGATAGCATATTCAAAAGCAGAGACATTACTTTGCCGACTAAGGTCCGTCTAGTCAAGGCTATGGTTTTTCCTGTGGTCATGTATGGATGTGAGAGTTGGACTGTGAAGAAGGCTGAGCGCCGAAGAATTGATGCTTTTGAACTGTGGTGTTGGAGAAGACTCTTGAGAGTCCCTTGGACTGCAAGGAGATCCAACCAGTCCATTCTGAAGGAGATCAACCCTGGGTGTTCTTTGGAAGGACTGATGCTAAAGCTGAAACTCCAGTACTTTGACCACCTCATGTGAAGAGTTGACTCATTGCAAAAGACTCTGATGCTGGGAGGGATTGGGGGTAGGAGGAGAAGGGGACGACCGAGGATGAGATGGCTGGATGGCATCACGGACTCGATGGACGTGAGTCTGGGTGAACTCCGGGAGATGGTGATGGACAGGGAGGCCTGGCGTGCTGCGATTCATCGGGTCGCAAAGAGTCGGACAGGACTGAGCGACTGAACTGAACTGAACTGAAGGTCTTTCCCAGTGAGTCAGATGTTTACATTAAGTAAGTAAGTAAAGGCACTCAGTCGTGTCCGACTCTTTGTGACCCCGTGGACTGCAGCCCACCAGGCTCCTCAGCCCATGGGATTCTCCAGGCAAGAATACTGGAGTGGGTTGACATTTCCTTCTCCAGGGGATCTTCCCAACCCAGGGATCTAACCCGGGTCTCCCGCATTGGAGGCCGATGCTTTAACCTCTGGTGGCCAAAGTATTGGAGCTCCTCCTCCTGGGTCATCCAGAAAGCTATGACTCTGGGTTTACTGTCATGTGAATAATCGCAATCATCTGTTGCTGGGGATGTGACCTCTTGTAACTTCCTGGAATGCAGCAATCCAGGGATTAATGGATTAGTTTCTGGCTCCTTGAGAAGTATCTGTTTTACTGGGTGGTAACTGGGCAGTACTGATTCATCTCAGCTTCCTGCATTCCAGCCCCTGCTCAGCCCTTATTAACCTACAGTATGGATTGATCTGGGCATGGATTTAATACAAGGGCCGGAGGCTGCGATGGTGCACAAGAGTGGCCAAGAGGAGCTACCCCACGTCTGAGGTCAGGGGCAGTGGCCGAGAGGAGCAACCCCATGTCCAAGGAGTGGTGGTTGCGCGGGCATAGGAGGGCCTAGAGGAGATACTCCATGTTAAAGGTCAGAGGGGTGGTGGTAGGAGACACCCCTCATCCAAGGTAAGGAGGAGTGGCTGCGCTTTGCTGGTGCAGCTGTGAAGAGATACCCCATGTCCAAGGTAAGAGAAACCCAAGTAAGATGGTAGGTGTTGCAAGAGGGCATCAGAGGGCAGACACACTGAAACCATACTCACAGAAAACTAGTCAATCTAACCACAGTAGGACCACAGCCTTGTCTAACTCAATGAAACTAAGCCATGCCCTGTGGGTCCACCCAAGAAGGGCGGGTCATGGTGGAGACGTCTGACAATGTGGTTCACTGGAGAAGGGAATGGCAAACCTCTTCAGTATTCTTGCCTTGAGAACCCCATGAACAGTATGAAAAGGCAAAATGATAGGATACTGAAAGAGGAACTCCCCAGGTCAGTAGGTGCCCAATATGCTACTGGAGATCAGTGCAGAAATAAATCCAGAAAGAATGAAGGGATGGAGCCAAAGCAAAAACAATACCCAGCTGTGGATGTGACTGGTGATAGAAGCAAGGTCCGATGCTGTAAAGAGCAATATTGCATAGGAACCTGGAATGTCAGGTCCATGAATCAAGGCAAATTGGAAGTGGTCAAACAAGAGATGGCAAGAGTGAACATCGACATTCTAGGAATCAGCGAACTAAAATGGACTGGAATGGGTGAATTTAACTCAGATGACCATTATATCTACTACTGTGGGCAAGAATCCCTTAGAAGAAATGGAATAGCCTTCATAGTCAACAAAAGAGTACAAAATGCAGTACTTGGATGAAATCTCAAAAACGACAGAATGATCTCTGTTCATTTCCAAGGCAAACCATTCAATATCACAGTAATCCAAGTCTATGCCCCAACCAGTAACACTGAAGAAGCTGAAGTCGAACGGTTCTATGAAGACCTATAAGACTTTTTAGAACTAACACCCAAAAAAGATGTCCTTTTCATTTATAGGGGGCTGGAATGCAAAAGTAGGAAGTCAAGAAATACCTGGAGTAACAGGCAAATTTGGCCTTGGAATGTAGAATGAAGCAGGGCAAACACTAATAGAGTTTTGCCAAGAGAACGCACTGGTCATAGCAAACACCCTCTTCCAACAACACAAGAGAAGACTCTACACATGGACATCACCAGATGGTCAACACCGAAATCAGATTGATTATATTCTTTGCAGCCGAACATGGAGAATCTGTATACAGTCAGCAAAAACAAGACCAGGAGCTGACTGTGGCTCAGATCATGAACTCCTTATTGCCAAATTCAAACTTAAACTGAAGAAAGTAGGGAAAACCACTAGACCATTCAGGTATGACCTAAATCAAATCCCTTATGATTATACAGTGGAAGTGAGAAATAGATTTAAGGGCCTAGATCTGATAGATAGAGTGCCTGATGAACTATGGACGGAGGTTTGTGACATTGTACAGGAGACAGGGATCAAGACCATCCCCATGGAAAAGAAATGCAAAAACGCAAAATGCCTGTGTGGGGAGGCCTTACAAATAGCTGTGAAAAGAAGAGAAGTGAAAAGCAAAGAAGAAAAGGAAAGATATAAGCATCTGAATGCAGAGTTCCAAAGAATAGCAAGAAGAGATAAGAAAGCCTTCCTCAGCGATCAATGCAAAGAAATAGAGGAAAACAACAGAATGAGAAAGACTAGAGGTCTCTTCAAGAAAATTAGAGATACGAAGGGAATATTTCATGCAAAGATGGGCTCGATAAAGGACAGAAATGGTATGGACTTAACAGAAGCAGAAGATATTAAGAAGAGGTGGCAAGAATACAGAGAAGAACTGTACAAAAAAGAGCTTGACAACCAAGATAATCACGATGGTATGATCACTCACCTAGAGCCAGACATCCTGGAATGTGAAGTCAAGTGGGCCTTAGAAAGCATCACTACAAACAAAGCTAGAGGAGGTGATGGAATTCCAATGGAGCTATTTCAAATCCTGAAAGGTGATGCTGTGAAAGTGCTGCACTCGATATGCCAGCAAATTTGGAAAACTCAGCAGTGGCCACAGGAATGGAAAAGGTCAGTTTTCATTCCAATCCCAAAGAAAGGCAATGCTCGAACTACTGCACAATTGCACTCATCTCACTTGCTAGTAAAGTAATGCTCAAAATTCTCCAAGCCAGGCTTCAGCAATACGTGAACCATGAACTTCCAGATTTTCAAGCTGGTTTTAGAAAAGGCAGAGGAATGGGAGATCAAATTGCCAACATCCACTGGATCATCGAAAAAGCAAGAGAGTTCCAGAAAAACATCTATTTTGCTTTATTGACTATGCCAAAGCCTTTGACTGTGTGGATCACAATAAACTGTGGAAAATTCTGAAAGAGATGGGAATACCAGACCACCTGACCTGCCTCTTGAGAAACCTATATGCAGTTCAGGAAACAACAGTTAGAACTGGACATGGAACAACAGTCTGGTTCCAAATAGGAAAAGGAGTATATCAAGGCTGTTTATTGTCACCCTGCTTATTTAACTTATATGCAGAGTACATCATGAGAAACGCTGGACTGGATGAACACAAACTGGAATCGAGGTTGCTGGGAAAATATCAATAATCTCAGATGACACCACTCTTATGGCAGAAAGTGAAGAACTAAAGAGCCTCTTGATGAAAGTGAAAGAGGAGAGTGAAAAAGTTGGCTTAAATCTCAACATTCAGAAAACGAACATCATGGCCTCTGGTCCCATTACTTCATGGGAAATAGATGGGGAAACAGTGGAAACAGTGTCAGACTTTATTTTGGGGGGCTCCAAAATCGCTGTAGATGGTGACTACAGCCATGAAATTAAAAGATGCTTACTCCTTAGAAGAAAAGTTATGATCAACCTAGATAGCATATTGAAAAGCAGAGACATTACTTTGCCAACAAAGGTCCATCTAGTCAAGGCTATTGTTTTTCCAGTGGTCATGTATGGATGCAAGAGTTGGACTGTGAAGAAAGCTGAGCACCGAAGAACTGATGCTTTTGAACTGTGGTGTTGGAGAAGACTCTCCTTGCACTGCAAGGAGATCCAACCAGTCCATCCTAAAGGAGATCAGTCCTGGGTGTTCTTTGGAAGGACTGATGCTAAAGCTGAAACTCCAGTACTTTGGCCACCTCATGGGAAGAGTTGACTCATTGGAAAAGACTCTGATGCTGGGAGGGACTGGGGGCAGGAGGAGAAGGGGACGACAGAGGATGAGATGGCTGGATGGCATCACCAACTCGATGGACGTGAGTTTGAGTGAACTCTAGGATTTGGTGATGGACAGGGAGGCCTGGCATGCTGCTATTCATGGGATCGCAAAGAGTCAGACACGACTGAGCGACTGAACTGACTGACTGATTCTTTTCTGTGTAAGTTTAGTGTCAATATTCCCACCCATTTCTTTATTCAAGTGTTTCAGAAGGTGTGGTGGCTCAGCAAGAACTCTCTGCAAAACAGGGTAGCTGGTGAGTGATTCAAGTTCAACAACTTGAGTTGTGGAAGTTTGGGATGTCACCACTGAGTGCTCCTCAACCCCTGGAAGTGATCCAGACCACTTCTAGCTTCAGTGTGAGCTCTTCCTTGATTCATCCTCTTTTTGAAAATATTTTTATTGGAGTACAGATGATTTACAATGTTGTGTTAGCTTGTGCTGCACAGAAAAGTGAATCAGTTACACATATAGATATATCCACCCCTTTCTAGGGCTTCCTGGGTGACTCAGATGCTAAAGAATCTTCCTGCAATACAGGAGATCCAGGTTCAATCCCTGGGTCAGGAAGATCCCCTGGAGAAGGGAATGGCAACCCACTCCAGTATTCTTGCCTGAGAATCCCATGGGCAGAGGATCCTGGTGGGCTACAGTCCATGGGTAGCAAAGAGTTGGTCATGACTGAGCGACTAAAACACACACACACACACACACTCCTTTCTAGATTCTTTTCCCAGTGCTTTTTTTTAATGGGGTGGGGGTGTTGCATCATGGGACACACCGAATCTTAGTTCCCTGACCAGGGATTGAACCCATGCCCCCTGAAGTGGATGTATGGAGTCTTAACCACTGGACCACAAGGGCAGTTCCATGGGTCCATTCCTTTGAAGGTAGACTGCACCTCCAGTGTGTCCCCCTAGGGGGCTGGAAGGCTGCTGGTGTTACTGCAGGCAGGCAGGTAGGTCTGAGCAGAGAAAAGGGGACTGGGGCCAGGCAGCAGAAAATCACACAATTTGTAAACAGTGAGGGTCCATGGGCAGAGAGAGGAAAGCAGGAACCTTCAAACTGACAGGAAACTGCATATTTTGGGTGATAAGGTCCAAGTAGCAAAAAAGGAAAGGCAGAGGAAGGGCAGGAATCTTCTGTGTCTAAATGTAACCTGTTGCTCACTGTGCTCTCATTATAGTAAGATTTGCATGCTCAGTCTCTAAGTCATGTCTGACTCTTTGCAGCACCATGGACTGTAGCCCGCCAGGCTTCTCTGTCCATGGAATTCTCCAGGTGAGAATACAGGAGTGGGTTTCCATTCCCTTCTCCAGGGGACCTTCCCAACCCAGGGATTGAACCCATGTCTCCTGAGTCTCCTGCATTGGCAGGCGGGTTCTTTCCCACTCAGCCACCTAAAGAAGCCCTGAGAGTGTATCTTTGCTCAAATAAGCTTTCACTTTACTTTCTCAACCTCTTTGCTTCATCTCCGAATTCTTTTTCAATGAAGAAGAACCTCAGATTCACCTGCAATGCTAGAACCTGGGGGCTGAAAATGGGTGGAGCTACAAGGAGAAGAGAAGGGGTGCAGGTTGTGAGCCTGGTGTTCACCTGCTCCCTTGATCTGGTCCACAGTGTTAGGGGCTGTCTACCTTGATGACATCTGGCTTCTTCCATCCCTCTCTGCACACTTCTAGCAGCCCTGCCCTGTATTGTTCTAAAACCTTACTGACCTGGCTTCAGAGATCAAGTTCAAGCTTTCAATCTAGTCCCAACCTGTGCCCCTGATTTATCTCCCACTCTGGACCAACACAGACTTTCTCCTTGAGCTTGTCAAGTGACAACCCTCCATCACAAGCATACCTGCTCAGGTGCACACACCCATACCCACTTGTTCACCATCATCTGTCTCCAGAACTTCCCCAGGTGAAACTCTGTCCCCATTAAATACTAACTCTCCATTTCCCCTACACCAGCCCCTGGCAACTGCCCTTCTACTTCCTGTCTAGATGAATTTGACTGCTCTAGGTACCATATTGGAGAGGGCAATGGCACCCCACTCCAGTACTCTTGCCTGGAAAATCCCATGGATGGAGGAGCCTGGTGGGCTACAGTCCATGGGGTCGCATAGAGTCGGACACGACTGAAGCGACTTAGCAGCAGCAGTAGGTACCATATAGAAGTGGGATCAAGCAGTATTTATCCTTTTGTGAGCTGCTTATTGCAGTAAACATTTTAAAACACCTCTCCACCATGGACTGTGTAAGAATTCCCACACCTGGGGTCAGAATCGCTGGGTCATTGGGGTGATTCGAGAATTCATCTGCAGTGCATAAGACATAGGGGACCTGGGTTCCATCCCTGGGTCAGGAAGATCCTCTGGAGGAGGAAATGGCAACCTACTCCAGTATTCTTGCCTGGAGAATCCCACAGACAGAGGAACCTGGCGGACTAGTCCATGGGGTGGCAAAGAGTCCAACACAGCTTAGGAGATAAATAACAACAATGGAATGATTTGGCTTAATTTGCCTAAACCAGGAACAGCCTGTGCCCCAGAAAGTGCCCTGCCATCACTCCCACCAGCAGAGCTAGCACAAGGTCCAGGGAGCCCCACACTCTTGCCAGTTCTTGGTATCAGTCAGCTTTTGGATTAATTCCAGGCTGAGAGGTGTAAAGTGATTTTCAGTGGTTATTAATTTGCATTTCTCCATCTACTAAGGGTTTTGAGCACCCCTTCTAGAGCAGGGGACTTCCACATCTTCCTGCCTGTAAATTGTTTTTAACCCTTTTTCTATCAGGGTTGTTAAGATTTTTCTTTTGCTTGCAGACATTTCTTGTTCCACATTTTTGATACCTTGTTGATTTATTTCTTTCAAAATCTTCTCTCACTTTGTTACCTATTATCTTAGTCTATGATGATCTTTCTTGAGCAAAAGTCCTTCATTTTCTTTCTTCGTTTTTGGCCATGACATTTGGCTTATGGGATCTTAACTCTCTGTCCAGGGATCAAATTCATGCCCCCTGCAGTGGAAATACAAAGTCCTAACCACTAGACCAACAAGGAAGTCCCAAAAGTCCTTCATTTTCATGTCATCAAACTTACCAGCTTTTCTGTGCACCTGAAGTTCTGCTTAAGTCCTACCTTACGGGTCAATCATTAAGATATTCTCTTATCTTTCTCTACTAACTTTATAGTTTTACCTTTCTCATGTCAGTGTTAAATCAATCTAGAGCTCACCATTATTTGTATATTAGATAGAAATTCGATTTTATTTTGCTTGATACACTGACAATTTCCACAGTACTATCAACTAAACAATCTGCTCTTTCCTAATTGGTTTTCTCTACCACTGGGACTGAGCACACACAGCAAAAGGAAAAAAAAAAAGGATTCCCATATAGACCCCAGGTTTTACTTGGGGTTCTCTATTCTGTCCCTTTTGAGTCATTTCCTATTTTTGTGCTTCAGTTCAGTTCAGTCACTCAGTTGTGTCTGACTCTTTGCAAACCCATGGACTGCAGCAGGCTTGCCTGTCCATCACCAACTCCTGGAGCTTGTTTAAACTCATGTCCATCAAGTTGGTGATGCCATCCAACCATCCCATCCTCTGCCATTCCCTTCTCCTCCTGCCCTCAGTATTTCCTAGAAAAGGATGTCAGCTCTTCACATCAGGTGGCCAAAGTATTGGAGCTTCAGCTTCAGCATCAGTTCTTCCAATGAATATTCAGGACTGATTTCCTTTAGGATTGACTGATTTGATCTCCTTGCAATCCAAGGGACTCTCAAGAGTCTTCTCCAGCACCATAGTTCAAAAGCATCAGTTCTTTGGCACTCAACTTTCTTTAGGGTCCAACACTCACATCCATACATGACTACTGGAAAAACATTAGCTTTGACATCAGCAAAGTGATATCTTTGCTTTTTGGTCATAGCTTTCCTAAAGAGATAAGCGTCCTTTAACTTCATGGCTGCAGTCACCAACTGCAGTGATTTTGGAGACCAGGAAAATAAAGTCTGTCACTGTTTCCATTGTTTCCCCATTTATTTGCCATGAAGTGATGGGACCAGATGCCATGATCTCAGTTTTTTGAATATTGAGTTTTAAGCCAACTTTTTCACTCTCCTCTTTCACTTTCATCAAGAGGCTCTTTAGTTCCTCTTCACTTTCTGCCATAAGGGTGGTGTCATCTGCATATCTGAGGTTATTGATATTTCTCCTGGAAATCTTGATTCCAGCTTGTGCTTCTTCCAGCCCAGAGTTTCTCATGATATACTCTGCATATAAGTTAAATAAGCAGGGTGACAACATACAGCCTTGATATACTCCCTTCCCAATTTGGAACCAGTCTGTTGTTCCATGTCCAGTTCTAACTGTTGCTTCTTGACCTGCATACAGATTTCTCAGGAGGCAGGTTAGGTGGTCTGGTAGTCCCATCTCTTGAAGAATTTTCCACAGTTTGTTGTGATCCAAACAGCTTTGGCATGGTCAATAAAGCAGAAGTCGATGTTTTTCTGGAACTCTCTTGCCTTTTCTATGATCCAGCAGATGTTGGCAATTTGATCTCTGGTTCCTCTGCCTTTTCTAAATCCAGCTTGAACAAATGGAAGTTCTTGGTTCATGTACTGTTGAAGCCTTACTTGAAGAATTTTAAGCATTACTTTGCTAGTGTGTGAGATGAATGCAATTTGTAGTAGTCTGAATATTCTTTGGCATTGTCTTTCTTTGGGATTGGAATGAAAACTGACCTTTTCCAGTCCTGTGGCCATTACTAAGTTTTCCAAATTTGCTGGCATATTGGGTGCAGCCCTTTCAAAGCATCATCTTTTAAGATTTAAAAAATCTCAACTGGAATTCCATTACCTCCACGAGCTTTGTTCATAGTAATGCTTCCTAAGGCCCAGTTGATTTCCCATTCCAGGATGTCTGGCTCTAGGTGAGTGGTCACACCATTGTGGTTATTTGGGTCATTAAGATCTTTTTTGTACGGTTCTTCTGTGTATTCTTGCCACCTCTTCTTAATATCTTCTGCTTCTGTTAGGTCTATATTATTTCTGTCCATTATTGTGCTCATCTTTGCATGAAATCTCTCCTTGCTATTCTTTGGCACTCTGCATTCAGATGGGTATATCTTTCCTTTTCTCCTTTGCCTTTCACTTCTCTTCTTTTCTCAGCTATTTGTAAGGCCTCCTGAGACAACCATTTTGCCTTTTTGCATTTCTTTTTCTTGGGGATCACTGCCTCCTGTACAATGTCATGAACCTTGAGCCATAGTTCTTAAGGCACTGTATCAGATCTAATCCTTTGAATTTATTTGTCACTTCCTCTTTATTATGTAAGGGATTTGATTTAGGTCATACCTGAATGGTATAGTGGTTTCCCCTAATTTTTTCAATTTAAGTCTGAATTTGGCAATAAGGAGTTCATTATCTGAGCCACAGTCAGCTCCTGGTCTTGTTTTTACTGACTGTATGGATCTTCTCCATCTTTGGCTGCAAAGAATGTAAACAATTTGCTTTTGGTATTGCCTATCTGGTGACATCCATGCATAGAGTTATCTCTTGTGTTGTTGGGAGAGGGTGTTTGCTATGACCAGTGTGTTCTCTTGGTAAAACTACTTTGTACTCCGAGACCAAACCTGCCTGTTACTCCAGGTATCTCTTGACTTCCTGCTTTTGCATTCTAGTCCCCTATGATGGTGTTAGTTCCAGAAGTTCTTGTAGGTCATCATAGAACCATTCAACTTCAGCTTCTTTGGCATTTGTGGTTGGGGCATAGACTTGGATTACTGTGATACTGAATGGCTTGCCTTGGAAACAAACAGAGATCATTCTGCCATTTTTGAGACTGCACCCAAGTACTGAATTTCAGACTCTCATTGACTATGATGGCTACTCCATTGCTTCTAAAGGATTCTTGCCCACACTAGTAGATATAATGGTCATCTGAGTTAAATTTACCCATTCCAGTCCATTTTGGTTCACTGATTCCTAGAATGTGGATTTCACTCTTGTCCTCTCCTGTTTGACCACTTCCAATTTACCTTGATTCATGGAGCTAACATTCCAGGTTCCTATGCAATATTATTCTTTACAGCATCAGACTTTACTTCTATCACCAGTCATATCCACAACTGGGTGTTGTTTTTGCTTTGACTCCACCTCTTCATTCTTTCTGGAGTTATTTCTCCACTGATCTCCAGTAGCTTATTGGGCACCTACTGACCTGAGGAGTTCATCTTTCAGTGTCTTATCTTTTTGCATTTTCATACTGTTCATGGGATTCTCAAGGCAAGAATACTGAAGAGGTTTGCCATTCCCTTCTCCAGTGGACCGACCACATTTTGTCAGAACTCTCCACCATGACCTGTCCATCTTGGGTGCTTATGGCACACTTTTTTGTTGCTCTAACTTTGAGGCATGTTTTTGTATCTACTTGGCCAAGCCCACTATTTTACTGACTTTTTCAAAGTTGACTTAGCATTTAGAAACCTTTCTTCCTCCATATAAATCTTCAAAAGGTTGTTGAGATTCCACCTGGCTGGAGTTTTTCATTCACTTTGCATGGCATTTACAGGTTAAGGCAAGGAGAAAGACACCCTCCCCACCACCCCCCAGTGTTTTCCTGTCTGAGTTATCTTTCATGGCTTCTTGACCCCTTCACACCAAGAGATAAGGTAGAGAGTGAAGCCTGAGGGCATTGCTGCCCCAGAAGGGAGCATGGCCCTCTTGGTCTGAATAATCCATCAGAATGGGTTTCCAGAGGCCCCCAAGGGAAATTTGGATGCTGTTTTCTCCCAGGATCCCTGCCTCCATCTGAGGGAGGTGGGGGTTGGAGGTATGTTACAGAAAGCTCGGCTTCTCTGTACATCAGTGTTGAATCAAATTCTTGGAGACAGACTTTTGGGTGTAGTAGAAAAGGAGACTCTAGACAGCATATTAAAAAACAGAGACATTACTGTGCCGACCAAGTTCTGTCTAGTCAAAGCTATGGTTTTTCCAGTAGTCGTGTGTAGATGTGAGTGTTGGATCATAAAGAAAACCGAGCACCAATGAATTAACGCTTTTGAACTGTGGTATTGGAGAAAAGTCTTGAGAGTCCCTTGGACTCAGTCAATCCTAAAGGAGATCAGTCCTGAATATTCATTGGAGGGACTGATGCTGAAGCTGAAGCTCCAATACTTTGGCCATCTGATATGAAAAGATGACTCATTAGAAAAGACCCTAATGCTTGGACACCACTGAGCAACTGAACTGAACTGAACTGATTACTTTGGCAGACCAAGAGAGAAACAGTGGGCTTCTGCCTCAAAAAACTATGTGTCCCAACCTGGGAGTATCTGATGAAGGGTTTTATAACAAAGATTCAAATGTGGGGTCGCTAAGATTACAGTATGAACAAGGTCTCAGGTGGTTGGTCTCCTAATCTTGATGAGTTCTGTGGTTCCTTTAATCTCATCTCAGATGGTTTCTTGGCTGCTCCTCCCTTGATTGTTGTTGCTGTTCAGTCACTATGTCGTGTCCAACTCTGAAACTCCATGGACTGCAGCAAGCCATGCCCCCCGTCCTTCACTACCTCCTGGAGTTTGCGCACATTCATGTCCAATGAGTCAGTGACGCTATCCAACCATCTCATCTTCTGTTGCCCCTTTCTCCTCCTGCCCTTAGTCTTTCCCAGCCTCAGGGTCTTTTCCAGTGAGTCAGCTCTTCACATCAGGTAGCCAAAGTATTGGAGCCTCAACTGTTTAAATCTGCCCTTTGGAACTCAGGAAAGGTCATGGAGGCTTGAGTCTTGCCAAAGGAAATGAAGAACAAAAAAGACCTACGTGCCTGGGAGCTGCACAGGACCCTGCTCGGTTTCAGGTGGAGGGGACTTGGATCCTGTTCCTCTTTCACCTCCAACACCCTCAGCCTCAGTACATACCGGCGTGTGTTCCCTGAGATTCATCTCCATGTGTCTCTCAGCTCATTGATGTCAGTCACCACCCGGTGCCTTGGAACACCAAGTCATTCCTGTCTCCCTCATTCTGAGCACCCTACAGAAGACAAGGAAAATTCTGGACCAAAAACACACAAACAACACAGGAGAATGAGGAAAAGCAGGTGATTCAGCGATGACCCTTGAGAAATGAAAATAGCCTGGAAAGAGTTAGCTGTTTTCATGGTCTTGAGCCTGGCACCATGGAAAAGACAAAACTCCTGTCAAAACCTTGATTCTTTCTTTCCTGAATAGTCAGAGGACAGAAGCAGATGAAACCACAGGCACTGGAGAGTGATGGGTGATCTTGGGAAAGAAGGGATCAGAGGGAAGGTGTCCCCAGTTCTCAGCGGAAGCTTCACCATCCTGCCTGATCCCTGAACCGAGCAGAGAGGGATAGAGCCCAGCTAAGGGAAAAGACATCAGCTGAGGAAACCAGCACTTGCTGGAGACAGAGTGCAGTCTGAGTCCAAAGACGTGAATTACCTACTCCACAGATAGCCATCCACATCCATCAGAGGACTCAGTCTCCAAAACACAAGGCTAACACTGTCCAGGATATCATACACAGTCCTTTGTTTGTTTTTAATATTTATTTATTTGGCTGCATCAGGTCTTAATTGAGGCAAGCGGGGTCCTCCTTGTGTCATGCAGGATCTTTCATTGCAGCTTATAGCCTCTCTAGTTGAGGTGCTTGGGCTCAATAGCTCTGGTGCATGGGCTTAGATGCACTCTGGCAAGTGAGATCTTAGTTCTCTAACTGAGGATTGAACTCATGTCTGTCTGCTGTATTGCAAGGTACACTCTCAACCACTGGACCACTAGGGAAGTCCCGACACACAATCTTTTGGAGTTTATTTCCTTGGCTCTATTTTCACACACTCCTCCCCATACGTAACACCTGTTTTTCTGAGATTATTTAAAATTTCTGGATGTCACTCTTTTGCCAAGATTTTCCTTTATATAAGTGATTCTCAGTGTCAGGACCACATTTCAGTCCCCTGGGACCCCCCCGCCCCCGCCCCCAGAGATTTCCAGTCAGTCCTTCCTGGCTGCAGCCCCAGCATCTCCTGGTACTAACACCTCCCTTGGTGCTTCTGCTGTGCATCTCAGGCCAGAGTCTCCCCTCCTCCCAGTTCCCAGTTCCTGAGGGGCCTGCCCCAGCCAGCTCAACCACTGCTCCCAGAGAAGGCCCCTGTTCTGGTCCCTGACCACTGCTGAGACTAAAAAATTCTCTTTAGATTCAGGGCGCTTGTCAAGATTTCTGACTAAAAATGAATGTACAGTACTAAATGTGTCCACCAGACATGCCAGTGTATAGGGAAAAAAGCAAAGTGATGTTCCTTTTCCAGTAAAGGAAGTAGCGCAGTAACCTGAGTCACTTTGCTTGCCCCTTCCCACCCCTTGCTGAGGTTCTTCTGCTCAGCCTCTCCCAACACTAGAAGGGAAAGGTGATCAGGAGAGATGACAGGTGCCTGCCAGGCTACCAGCATCCAATGAGAGCCTCTCTTGAGACTGAAGAAAAAGAATGTACCTGGTCAGACAGAGGTGAGGCCATATCTGTAAGGTCGAGTAGCCCCGGGGCTGGTAACTGTGGGGAGCTCAGTGTGTGGTGGTAAACCAACTCTGAGGCTGGGGAGCGAAATGAGGAAAGGAGCATAGGCCAGAATCCCTGGGGCCGCAGAAAGGGAGTGGCTCCTGACAACTCCTCAGCTCTTGGGATGCCCAGTCACATTCCCAATCCATTTTTTCACTGGATCTGATGTTCCTTCCAACCAAACCGGTCCTGCCTGATATGAGCAAACAAACAAACAAACAAACAAACTCTGAAAACAGTAAATGCTGTTTACAATGCTTAGAATCATATAATGAATGTAAATGTTCTATTCCTTTTAAAAGCTGACTTATTTTATGGTAAGTATTTTTAAACATACATTCCTGCTGATTTAAAAAGATGTATTGCTTTTGAGTTTTTTCTTTGGTTGAATTAGGGATCATAATATGACTTAATTTATCATAAGCCACTTCAGACTAATATTAACTTAATTCTGGTAAAATGTAGAAATTTGTCCCCTTCTCCTTAAAAAAAATTTTTTTTGTGTGTGTACTGGGGCTTAATTGTAGCAAGTGGGACTTTGATCTTCGTAGCAGCTTCCTAGGTGGCTCAGTGGTAAAGAATCTGCCTGCCAATTTAGGAGCTGCAGGATGTGGGTTTAATTCCTTGGTTGGGAAGATCCCCTGGAGAAGAAAATGGCAACCCACTTCAGTATTCTTGCCTGGGAAATCCCACGCACAGAGGAGCCTGGAGGGCTATGGTCCATGAGGTCACAAAGAGTTGGACACGACTGAGTGACTTTACTTTCACTTCCAATTGTACTGTTGTTGTCTTATATATTAAATTTACAGATGTTAGAAATCCAACAATACAATGTTAGAGTGATGATTTTGTAGAATCTGTGTCTATTGAAGAAGTTAAGAGGCTAAATGAGAAAAAATATGTTTTATAGACTTTAAGCTCCATATTTACCATTTTGTGAGCTATTAATTTCTTTCCCTGGATTGTTTGCCAGCTGGTGCCATTTTCTTTCAGCCTGAAGAACTTCCTTTAGTATTTCCTGTAATGTAGTCTGCTATCAATGGATTCTTTTATTCTTTGTTCATCTGGAAATATCTTTATTTTACTTTCATTTTCAAAGAAGGGATTTATTGGATATAGAATTCTTTTCCTTCCCACCAGTTTTACTGAGATACAGTTCACATCTAACAGTTGTATTAGTTTTAGGTGGGCATGCTGATTTGATGTATATATATATTACAAAATGGTTACTGCAATAGTTAGAATTCTTGATTGATAGTTTTTTTTTTTTTTTTTCAGTTTTAAGCACATTGCATATGTCATTTCCCAGCTTTCTGGCTTTCTCTTGTTAGATGAAGATGCCCATAAATCATGTTGATGCTCTTCTGCTCATGAATTATTTTTCTCTTTTAAAAATTATTTTCTTTTTAAAATTTATTCTTGCACTGGGTCTTCCTTGCCTTGCTGGGGCTTTCTCTAGTCGCAGCATGCAGGAGTCACTCTTCATTGTGGTGCATGGGCTTCTCTTGTTACTGAGTACAGCTTCTAGGTGCTCTGGTTTCAGAAATTGCAGCCTAGGGACTCAGTAGTTTTGCTGTGCAGCTCTAGGGTGTATGGGCTTCAGTAGTCGTGGCATACAGGCTCAGTGGTTGTGGCACACGGACTTAATTGCACTGTGGCATGTAGATTCTTCCCAGACCTGGAATCGAATCCATCTCCCCTGCATTGGCAGGTGGATTTCTACCCACTGCACTACCATAGATGTCCTCTCTTGATACTTTCAAGATTTTCTCTTTGCCTTTCTACAATTCGACTATGCAATATTTGAATTTATCCTACTTAGTATTCATCAGACTTCTTGGATATGTAGATGTTATTGACTGAATATTTGTTGAATATTGATGGAATTCATATATTGAAATCTAATTTCCTGTGTGATGGTATTTGGAGGTGGGGCTTTTGGGAGGTAATTAGGTGATTGGTGCCTTCATTAGAAGAGGCCAGAGCACTAGCTTTCCCTTTTTTCTGCCCCCCCGGGGATACAACAGGAAGTTTTATCTCATCAGAACCCAGTGGTTCTGGCACCCTGATTTGGATGCCATGTTCCAGAATTGTGAAAAATAAATACATAATAATAAGTTGCCCAGTTCATAGTAATTTCTTCAGCACACCGAATTAAGATGGTAGATTAATGCTTTTCTCATAAATTCTGGAAAATTTTGGTCATTGTTCCTTCAATTTTTTTCTGCTTCTCCCCCCAACCCTTTTTTTTTAACCCTTTCAGCGATTCTCATTGAGTGTAGATGTTATGCTTGATGGGCTCTGTTAATTTTTACTTAATCTTTTTTCTCTCTATTCTTCAGATTGGAAATTTCTATTCCTCTATCTTCAAGTCCACAGAAACGTTTTCTTTCAATCCAAATCTGTTATTGCATTCTCTCGGTGAAAGTTTCATTTCGGTTATCGGATTTTTCACCTCCAGAACTTCTTTGTTGATTTTTATTTATAATTTCTACTTCTTATTGAAAATATCCATTTGTTGATTCATTGTCATAATTTCCTTTAAATTTCTGCACCTGGTTTTCTTTAGTTCCTTGCCGGGGTCCAGCCCCGGTGGATCCAGGGCAATTTGAAGGGGAGACGGAATTGGCGTCCTAGGAAAAAACTTATTTAATTACAGATATAGACAGAGATTAGAAATGGATAGTGTAGTAGGAAATATTAGTGGAGAAAAAGAGGCTGAATAACTTGGTTTACGTGGGATACCAATAAAGCTTCGAGACAAGAAGCTTGCACCACCTACGTAGGCCACTGGCGCCCACTTGAATATCGGAGGGTGCCCCACCTTGGGCTCCCTCTCGTGTGGAACTTAAATGCCAGGGCAAAATTAGCAGGCTTGGCGAGCACCCATGTTCCGGATGGGAATTCCGCCAGAAAAACGGGGAACAGGAAAGAACGACATGGGGAAATCAGTCTTTCCAGAAACTGATCTGATTTCTTTATTTTTTAGGTTTGCTTATATACCTTTTGTTACACATAGAGACAAATGGAAATTTTAAAGTCACGCGGGGGTCAGCAGTCCTGACCTTTATCAAAATCAAGTGCTTCACATAAATGTATAAAAAAAAGGTCTTAGGGGTTTTACATCATCTTCTGGCCATGAGGCCTGCCGACATTTTATGACCCTTTCTTTCTGATAATGGTCAGTTAACCAGAAAACTTATTTTTTCCAAGGGTGTTTTTTCTTAAACTAGGCACCACCTTCTGAAGGTACCAGATAAAGTTGTATTCCTATATGGTGAGGGTGTAGTGGGTTACAACTAAGAAAGGAATTTATTTAACCTAAGGTTAACCTGATTAATCTTAAAGGTTAATGCTTATTTCTCCTATATGCTAGTTATATTCATTATAAGGACAGGGAATATGGAGATTTAGCATAAACATCAGCCCAACAAATTAAAACCCTTCACCAATGTTCCCCTTAAGATCTATTTAGTCTTAAGGTAGTGATAAAGTTACATCTTTACATAGCAAGGACACAGTGATTTATAACAAAGTACAGTGATCTATAACAAAAGAGAAAATTCATTAACTCAAAAAGTCTAGTATTGCTAACATCAAAAACTACTATATTTCCTTTTCTATATTCCAAATACATTAATATATTCCCAGGTGCCTAAGGATATGGAGGCCTGGTGGCAATCATTGACTCAACAATGAGAAAAGCCCTATGCTAATTAAGATTTTCAAAATAATCCAAACTCTCTGTGCTGTTTATGGTTGAGAGGTAGTAAACAATCATGTGCATAGTGGCAGGAGTGTGGATAATCCTGTCACACAAGCTAGTCTGCCAGCAGAGAGGTTTGACCTGAGATACCCTTGTCATGCCCATTCTGTTGTTTTCCTCTATTTCTTTGCATTGATCCCTGAAGAAGGCTTTCTTATCTCTTCTTGCTATTCTTTGGAACTCTGCATTCAGATGCTTATATCTATCAGATCTAGGTCCTTAAATCTATTTCTCACTTCCACTGTATAATCATAAGGGATTTGATTGAGGTCATACCTGAATGGTCTAGCAGTTTTCCCTACTTCTTTTCAATTTGAGTCTGAATTTGATAATAAGGAGTTCATGATCTGAGCCACAGTCAGCTCCTGGTCTTGTATTTGCTGACTGTATAGAGCTTCTCCATCTTTGGCTGCAAAGAATATAATCAACCTGATTTCGGTGTTGACCATCTGGTGGTGTCCATGTGTAGAGTCTTCTCTTGTGTTGCTGGAAGATGGTATTTGCTATGACCAGTGCATTTTCTTGGCAAAACTCTATTAGTCTTTGCCCTGCTTCATTGCTCATTCCAAGGCCAAATTTGCCTGTTACTCCAGGTGTTTCTTGACTTCCTACTTTTGCATTCCAGTCCCCTATAAATGAAAAGGACATCTTTTTGGGTGTTAGTTCTAAAAGGTCTTGTAGATCTTCATAAAACCGTTCAACTTCAGCTTCTTCAGTGTTACTGGTTGGGGCATAGACTTGGATAACTGTGATATTGAATGATTTGCCTTAGAGACGAACAGAGATCATGCTGTCGTTTTTGAGATTGCATCCAAGTACTGCATTTTGGAATCTTTTGTTGACCATGATGGCTACTCCATTTTTTCTGAGGGATTCCTGCCCACAGTAGTAGATGTAATGGTCATCTGAGTTAACTTCAGATGGGAAAGACTAGAAATCTCTTCAAGAAAATTAGAGATACCAAGGGAACATTTCATGTAAAGATGGGCTCTATAAAGGACAGAAATGGTATGGACCTAACAGAAGCAGAAGATATTAAGAAGAGGTGGCAAGAATACACAGAAGAACTGTACAAAAAAGATCTTCATGACCCAGATAATCATGATGATGTGATCACTAATCTAGAGCCAGACATCTTGGAATGTGAAGTCAAGTGGGCCTTAGAAAGCATCACTATGGACAAAGCTAGTGGAGGTGATGGAATTCCAATTGAGCTGTTTCAAATCCTGAAAGATGATGCTGTGAAAGTGCTGCACTCAATATGCCAGCAAATTTGGAAAACTCAGCAGTGGCCACAGGACTGGGAAAGGTCAGTTTTCATCCCAATTCCAAAGAAAGGCAATGCCAAAGAATGCTCAAACTACCACACAGTTGCACTCATCTCACATGCTAGTAAAGTCATGCTCAAAATTCTCTAAGCCAGGCTTCAGCAATATGTGAACCATGAACTCCCTGATGTTCAAGCTGGTTTTAGAAAAGGCAGAGGAACCAGAGATCAAGTTGCCAACATCTGCTGGATCATGGAAAAAGCAAGAGAGTTCCATAAAAACATATATTTCTGCTTTATTGACTATGCCAAAGCCTTTGACTGTGTGGATCACAATAAACTGTGGAAAATTCTGCAAGAGATGGGAATACCAGACCACCTGACCTGCCTCTTGAGAAATCTGTATGCAGGTCAGGAAGCAACAGTTAGAACTGGACATGGAACAACAGGCTGGTTGCAAATAGGAAAAGAAGTACGTCAAGGCTGTATATTGTCACCCTGCTTATTTAACTTATATGCAGAGTAAGTACATCATGAGAAATGCTGGATTGGAAGAAACACCAGCTGGAATCAAGATTTCTGGGAGAAATATCAATAACCTCAGATATGCAGATGACACTACCCTTATGGCAGAAAGTGAAGAGGAACTAAAAAGCCTCTTGATGCAAGTGAAAGAGGAGAGTGAAAAAGTTGGCTTAAAGCTCAACATTCAGAAAACTAAGATCATGGCATCTGGTCCCATCACTTCATGGGAAATAGATGGGGAAACAGTGGAAACAGTGTCAGACTTTATTTTTTTGGCTCCAAAATCACTGCAGATGGTGATTGCAGCCATGAAATTAAAAGACGCCTACTGCTTGGAAGAAGTTATGACCAACCTAGATAGTATATTCAAAAGCAGAGAGATTACTTTGCCGACTAATGTCCGTCTAGTCAAGGCTATGGTTTTTCCTGTGGTTATGTATGGATGTGAGAGTTGGACTGTGAGGAAGGCTGAGGGCCGAAGAATTGATGCTTTTGAACTGTGGTGTTGGAGAAGACTCTTGAGAGTCCCTTGGCCTGCAAGGAGATCCAACCAGTCCATTCTGAAGGAGATCAGCCCTGGGATTTCTTTGGAAGGACTGATGCTAAAGCTGAAACTCCAGTACTTTGGCCACCTCATGCGAAGAGTTGACTCATTGGAAAAGACTGATGCTGGGAGGGATTGGGGGCAGGAGGAGAAGGGGACGACAGAGGATGAGGTGGCTGGATGGCATCACAGACTCGATGAACATGAGTCTGAGTGAACTCCGGGAGATGGTGATGAACAGGGAGGCCTGGCGATTCATGGGTCGCAAAGAGTCGGACACGACTGAGCGAATGAACTAAGCTGAACTGAACTGAACCCTTGTCACGCCCAGTAATTTTTATTGACTGGAGCTGCAAGTTTACTCCTTCTCTGAGAGAACCGGTGGGGAACAGCCTCTCATAAAGTCAGAGGTGTAGGTGAGAGCATGAAACAGTAAAGTTGTAGACTCTGGTTTTGGGGGTAGATGCTCGGGAACAGGGGGTTTCCTGAGGTTCGATCCCGCCTTTGCGTATGCCAAAGCCTCCTTCCTCATGATCTTTGCCATGGGCGGAGTTCCTCTCGCTGGCTCCCGGAAGTTCCTTGATTTATTTATAACAGCTACTTTTGAGTCTTTGTCAGCTAAACACGGCCACCACCACCACTAACGAGTAGATATAAAAAACAAAAAAAGACAACAGATCAAGTCCCTTGGAATCATAAAACAAAAGAGTAATAGAACATTTAATTCTTTGAACTTCCCTGGTGGCTCAGATGGTAAAGAATCTGCCTGCAATGCAGATTCCTGCGGAGACCTGTGTTTGATCCCTGGGTCCAGAAGATCCTCTGGAGAAGGGAATGGCTACCCACTCCAGTATTCTTGCTTGGAGAATTCCAAGGAAAGAGGAGCCTGATAGGCTACAGTCCATTGGGTTGCAAAGAGCTGGACACTACTGAGTGACTAGAACTATCACCAGTGACAGCTTTTATTAAATATTTTTCTTCTGGAGTATGGGTCACTGTTTTATTTACCTTTTGTAATTTTGTGTTGAAAACTTGACATCTGAGATTGTATATTGTACAATCTGAATTTGGATTTTCTCCCCAAACATTTTTATTGGTCTTTCCCCCTTGTTTCTTTGTTTATGACTTATTTGGGCTAACTCTGTGAATCAACTCCTGGCCCCCCTGCCCTGTGGTATCCAGCTGCTATTGAATATACCTTCCAAAAAAAAAAATTTTTGTTTTGTTTTGTTTTAAAGCCCAGCTTCCTAGGGCTCACTTCTCCATCTATGCAGCTTAGTAGACTGTCAATGAAGTTGCACAAATACTGAACTATATTCATGGTAGAGTGGGTCTTGTCCGAACACAAGGATTCTGTCTCTAAAACTGAGTGTGTGTGTGTGTGTCCAACTGTGTGCTACCCTATGGACTGTAGCCCACAAAGCTCCTCTGTCCATGGGATTCTCTAGGCAAGAATACTGCGCTGTAGTTCAAATGTGAGGGAGAAAAGTGGTAATGAGGGCCAAAGTAGGAAATGGACCAACAAGGCACACATTTTAAAAACTTATTGACATATATAGGTCAGTTTTCATTCTAATCCCAAAGAAAGGCAATGCCAAAGAATACTCTAACTACTGCACATTTGCACTCATCTCACACACTAGCAAAGTAATGCTCAAAATTCTACAAGCCAGGCTTCAGCAATACGTGAACCGTGAACTTCCAGATGTTCAAGCTGGTTTTAGAAAAGGCAGAGGAACCAGAGATCAAATTGCCAACACCTGTTGGGTCATCAAAAAAGCAAGAGAGTTCCAGAAAAAGATTAACTTCTGCTTTATTGACTATGCCAAAGCCTTTGACTGTGTGGATCACAATAAACTGTGGAAAATTCTGAAAGAGATGAGAATATCAGACCATCTGACCTGCATCCTGAGAAATCTGTATGCAGGTCAGGAAGCAACAGTTAGAACTGGACAAGGAACAACAGACTGGTCCCAAATAGGAAAAGGAGTACGTCAAGGCTGTATATTGTCACCCTGGTTATTTAAGTTCTATGCAGAGTACATCATGAGAAGTGCTGGGCTGGATCAAGCACAAGCTGGAATCAAGATTGCTGGGAGAAATATCAATAACCTCAGATATGCAGATGACACCACCCTTATGGCGGAAAGTGAAGAGGAACTAAAGAGCCTCTTGAAAGTGAAAAAGGAGAGTGGAAAATTTGGCTTAAAACTCAACATTCAAAAAACTGAGATCATGGCATCTGGTCCTATCACTTCATGGGAAATAGATGGGGGAACAATGGAAACAGTGAGAGACTTTATTTTGGGGGGCTCCCAAATCACTGCAGTTGGTGACTGCAGCCATGAAATTAAAAGACACTTGCTCCTTGGAAGAAAAGCTACGACCAACCTAGACAGCATATTAAAAAACAGACATTACTTTGCCAGCAAAGGTCCATCTAGTCAAATCTTTGGTTTTTCCAGTGGTCATATAAGGATGTGAGAGTTGGACTATAAAGAAAGCTGAACGCCGAAGAATTGATGCTTTTGAACTGTGTTGTTGGAGAAGAATCTTGAGAGTCCCTTGGACTGCAAGGAGATCCAAACAGTCCATCCTAAAGGAAACTAGTCCTGACTCTTCATTGAAAAGACTGATGCTGAAGCTGAAACTCCAGTACTCTGGCCACTCAATGCAAAGAGCTGACTCATTTGAAAAGACCCTGATGCTGGGAAAGATTGAAGGTGGGAGGAGAAGGGGACGATAGAGGATGAGATGGTTGGATGGCATCACCAACTCAATGGACATGAGTTTGAGTAAACTTGGGAGCTGGTGATGGACAGGGAGGCCTGGCGTGCTGCAGTCCATGGGGTCACAAAGATTTGGGCATGACTGAGTGACTGAACTGAACTGAACGTACTTCAGAAAAGAGACTTTTCTGTGTACCCAGCTCAACGAATTTTCATAGAGCACACCTATGTATGAGAACTCAGATTAAGATTCAAAACATAACCAGAACCCCAGGTATTCCCCTAAGATCCTTTGCATACCTTCCCATGCCACCAGGATGACCACTCTCCTGACCTCTAACACTGGAGATTAATATTGCTTGTTTTTGAATTTTGTGTCATTAGAACTTACTGTAGGTCGTCTTTGCTGTCTGGCTTTTCTCAACATTATGTTTGTGAGGTTTCATCTACATTTCTGCATGTTGTTGTAGATAGTTCTTTCCTCTTGCTATATGGACCTTCATTGCTTAAATCTGTTTCAGTTTCCTAAGTACTCAATTTCCTAAGCACTGCCAAGTTTTACAACAGCAGCATATATGATTTTGCTCCTTGGAACTAAATAATTTGCAGATTTTGATAATAGGCACATCAAAATATGCTCAATGTCACTAATTATCAGGGAAATGCAAATCAAGACCAGAATGGCCATTATCAAGAAGATAAATCAATAACAATATTATCAATAACAATTGTTAGCAAGGATGTGTAGAAAAGGGATTGCTTGGGACTTCCCTGGTGGTCCAGTGGTTAGGACTTTGCCTTCCAATGGAGGGAGTATGGGTTCAACCCCTGGTCAGGGAACTAAGATCCCACATGCCTCAGGGCTGAGAAACCAAAACATAAAGCAGAAGTGATATTGTAACACATTTAAGAAAGACTTTAAAAATGGTCCAAATCAAAAAATCTTTAAAAAAAAAAAGGAAAGAAAAGGGAATCCTTGTGCACTTACACTGGTAATGTAAATTGAAGGCACTATGGAAAACAGTACAGCAATTCTTCAAAAAATTAAAAATAAAACTCTCATATGTTCCAGCAATTCCACTCTTGGGTATTTATCCAAAAAAATAAATGAAAACACTCATTCAAAAAGATATATGCAACAGTATGTTCATTGCAATATTATTTACACTGGCAAGATATGGAAGCAAACTAAATGCCCATCAATAAGTAAATGGATAAAGATGTGATATATGCAATATATATATATATATGCCATAAAAATGAACTCTTGACATTTTCAACAACATGGATGTATTTAGAGTGTATTATGAACTACATTCAGATGCTTATATCTTTCCTTTTTTCCTTTGCTTTTCGCTTCTCTTCTTTTCACAGCTATTTATAAGGCCTCCCCAGACAGCCATTTTGCTTTTTTGCATTTATTTTCCATGGGGATGGTCTTGATCCCTGTCTCCTGTACAATGTCACGAACCTCATTCCATAGTTCATTAGGCACTCTATCTATCATATCTAGGCCCTTAAATCTATTTCTCACTTCCACTGTATAATCATAAGGGATTTGATTTAGGTCATACCTGAATGGTCTAGCGGTTTTCCCTACTTTCTTCAATTTGAGTCTAATTTGGTAATAATGAGTTCATGATCTGAGCCACAGTCAGCTCCTGGTCTTGTTTTTGTTGACTGTATAGAGCTTCTCCATTTTTGGCTGCAAAGAATATAATCAATCTGATTTCGGTGTTGACCATCTGGTGATGTCCATGTGTTGAGTCTTCTCTTGTGTTGTTGGAAGAGGGTGTTTGCTATGACCAGTGCATTTTCTTGGCAAAACTCTATTAGTCTTTGCCCTGCTTCATTCCGCATTCCAAGGCCAAATTTTCCTGTTACTCCAGGTGTTTCTTGACTTCCTACTTTTGCATTCCAGTCCCCTATAATGAAAAGGACATCTTTTTTGGGTGTTAGTTCTAAAAAGTCTTGTAGGTCTTCACAGAACTGTTCAACTTCAGCTTCTTCAGCATTCCTGGTTGGGGCATAGACTTGGATTACTGTGATATTGAATGGTTTGCCTTGGAGACAAACAGAGATCAGGCTTCAGCAATACGTGAACTGTGAATTTCCTGATGTTCAAGCTGGTTTTAGAAAAGGCAGAGGAATCAGAAATCAAATTGCCAATATCTGCTAGATCATGGAAAAAGCAAAAGAATCCCAGAAAAACATCTATTTCTGCTTTATTGACTATGCCAAAGCCTTTGACTGTGTGGATCACCACAAACTGTGGAAAATTCTGCAAGAGATGGGAATACCAGACCACCTGACCTGCCTCTTGAGAAATCTGTATGCAGGTCAGGAAGCAACAGTTAGAACTGGACATGGAACAACAGACTGGTTCCAAATAGGAAAAGGAGTACGTCAAGGCTGTATATTGTCACCCTGCTTATTTAACTTCTATGCAGAGTACATCATGAGAAACGCTGGACTGGAAGAAACACAAGCTAGAATCAAGATTGCTGGGAGAAATATCAATAACCTCAGATATGCAGATGACACCACCCTTCTGGCAGAAAGTGAAGAGGAACTGAAAAGCCTCTTGATGCAAGTGAAAGAGGAGAGTGAAAAAGTTGGCTTAAAGCTCAACATTCAGAAAACGAAGATCATGGCATCCGGTCCCATCACTTCATGGGAAATAGATGGGGAAACAGGGGAAACAGTGTCAAACTTTATTTTTTTGGCTCCCAAATCACTGCAGATGGTGACTGCAGCCATGAAATTAAAAGATGCTTACTGCTTGGAAGAAAAGTTATGACCAACCTAGATAGCATATTGAAAAGCAGAGACATTACTTTGCCGACTAATGTCCGTCTAATCAAGGCTATGGTTTTTCCTGTGGTCATGTATGGATTGTGAGAGTTGGACTGTGAAGAAAGCTGAGTGCTGAAGAATTGATGCTTTTGGACTGTGGTGTTGGAGAAGACTCTTGAGAGTCCCTTGGCCTGCAAGGAGATCCAACCAGTCCATTCTGAAGGAGATCAGCCCTGGGATTTCTTTGGAAGGAATGATGCTAAAGCTGAAACTCCAGGACTTTGGCCACCTCATGGGAAGAGTTGACTCATTGGAAGACTTTGATGCTGAGAGGGATTGGGGGCAGGAGGAGAAGGGGATGACAGAGGATGAGATGGCTGGATGGCATCACTGACTCGATGGACGTGAGTCTGAGTGAACTCCGGGAGTTGGTGATGAACAGGGAGGCCTGGCGTGCTGCGATTCACGGGGTCGCAAAGAGTTGGACACGGCTGAGCGACTGAACTGACTGATGAACTACATATAAATAACTGCAAGCCTTTCAGGTAATAAACTATGATTGTCATTCCTTTTATACAGTAAAGCTAGTTTTGATGTTTCAGTCTTTTTCCTTTGTAATGTTTCATAATCTGTATTTATTGTCTACTTTCGATTTCCCTTGCATCAGGTACAGTTGTTTCATCTCCTTTGCTTTCTCTTTCTTTCTTTCTCTTGTGCATGAGTATAAACTCAGTGAAAGTCTTCCACTGAACTTCCCAGTGGCTTAAGTTCTCTTTACTCGTTTCTACATTTGAAGAATGAGTACTCAGGCTCCACATTCTCCTAAAGCAGTGTGACTAGATGTTTAGAAACTCGAGTGCTAGGAACAGATAGCTGAATATTTAAAATATCTAGAGACACAACAGTATAAATAACTCTAAATATGTGGCATTTGTGAATCATGGAGCAAAGTATAGACCATCTGTGAAGAGAAGGGAGATGTGGCTGCCAGTTCAGTGAATGATCCTATGAACAGACAAGCTTAGCTGGTCTCAGGCCTGCAGCTGAACAAATTTGGTGAATCCCTGATAAACATTTCTCTCTTCAGTACCTCCTTAGAATAGACAGATGGCAGCCTAACAATAGACCTTGGCTTACTTCTCTGAGAAATCAGGGGAGTAGTATAAATTAAATTACAAAATTTCTTTTCTTCTTATTTTTAAAATGTAGTTAATTTATTTATTTTTGGTGAAATTGGGTCTTAGTTGCAGCGCCTGGGCTCTGTAGTTGTGGTGTGCAGGCTTAGTTGCCCTGCGGCATGTAGGAACCTAGTTCCCTGATTAGGGCTTGAACCCATGTCCCCTGCACTGGGAGGTCGACTCCCAACCACTGGACCACCAAAGCAGTCCCTCTTTTCTTGTTTTTGTCCCCTGTTATCTCATAAAGACAGCTTAGCAGTGTTCATCTTCCAGCTAGATTTAAAGTATACTTAAAGGAATGGTTAAAGTTTAAGGTAGTGGGAATCTCCTGCTATTTTCTCCCTCTGGTCTCCTGATCTGCATTTCACTTAAATTTTCCTTAGTCTCTCATCTCATAATTAGAAATAAATAGCTCATAGTTTATGTGTTCCTGGGAATGATTTTTCCTAAAATACTCTTGTTGAAGTTTTTCTTATAACTTATGGTTAAGAAACAGAGAAGGCAATGGCACCCCACTCCAGTACTCTTGCCTGGAAAATCCCATGGACGGAGGAGCCTGGTAGGCTGCAGTCCATGGGGTCGCTAAGAGTCGGCATGACTGAGCGACTTCACTTTCACTTTTTACTTTCATGCGTTGGAGAAGGAAATGGCAACCCACTCCAGTGTTCTTGCCTGGAGAATCCCAGGGACGGGTAGCCTGGTGGGCTGCCGTCTATGGGGTCACACAAAGTCGGACACGACTGAAGTGACTTAGCAGCATGGTAAGTGAGATAACTCAGAGATGGACAAATACTGTGTGATTTCACTTCTATTGGGAATCTAGAAACAAACGAACAAACATAACACATGAATATAACATAACAAGCAAACCAAGTGAACAAATGTAACAAAACAGAGTTATAGATACAGGGAACAAACAGGTGGTTGCCAGAGGTAGGGGTGAGGTGAGAAGAGAAATAGGTGCTGGAGATTAAGAGGTACAAAATAAATAAATGAGTCACAAGCATGAAATGTACAGTGTGGAGAATGCAGTCAATCACTGGGTAATATCTTTGTATGGTGATATATCGTAACTAGACTTATTGTGGTAATCATTTTTAAATGTGTATGTGTGCAAGTGTGTGAAGTCACATTAGTCGTGTTTGATTTTTTGTGACCCTATGTGCCATAGCTCGCTAACCTTCTCTGTCCATGGTATTCTCCAGGAAAGAAAACTGGAGTGGGTTGCCATTTCCTTCTCTAGGCGATCTTCCTGACCCAGGGATCAAACCTGCATCTTTTAAGTCTTGTGCATTGACAGGTGGGTTCTTTACCACTAGGGCCACCTGGGAAGCCCCAAATGTGCATAGAAATATGAGATCACTGTGTTGCATAACAGGAACTAACATAGTGTTGTAGGTTCAGTTCAGTTCAGTTCAGTCACTCAGTCGTGTCTGACTCTTTGCAACCCCATGAATCGCAGCACGCCAGGCCTCCCTGTCCATCACCAACTCCTGGAGTTCACTCAAACTCACATCCATCGAGTCAGTGATGCCATCCAACCATCTCATCCTCTGTCATCCCCTTCTCCTCCTGCCCCCAATCCCTCCCAGCATCAGAGTCTTTTCCAGTGAGTCAACTCTTCGCATGAGGTGGCCAAAGTACTGGAGTTTCAGCTTTAGCATCATTCCTTCCAAAGAACAATTATACTTTAAAAACAAACAAATGCGTAGAAAAAGAGATCAGATTGTAGCAATTAGAGGCAGGGATGGGTTGGAGCGGGGAAAATTGGTTAAAGGTGGTCAAAAGGTACAAACTTTGAGTTATAAATGGCACCCCACTCCAGTACTCTTGCCTGGAAAATCCCATGGACAGAGGAGCCTGGTAGGCTGCGGTCCATGGGGTTGCGAAGAGTCGACACGACTGAGCAACTTCCCTTTCAATTTTCACTTTCATGCATTGGAGAAGGAAATGGCAACCCACTCCAATGTTCTTGCCTGGAGAATCCCAGGGACGGGAGAGCCTGGTGGGCTGCCATCTATGGGGTCACACAGAGTCAGACAAGACTGAAGTGACTTAGCAGCAGCAGCAGCAGCAACTAGAGGTGTAATGTCCAACATGACAAATACAACCAACACTGCTGCATGTTACAAACAAAAGTTTAGAGAGTAAATCCCAGGAGTTCTCACACAAGGAAAAAAATTCTGTTTCTTTAATTTTGCATCCATATGAGAGGATAAATCTTCACTAAACTTATTGTGATCATCATTTCATGATGTATGTAAGTCAAGTCATTATGTTATACACCTTAAATTTATACAGTGCTGTATGTAAGTTATATCTCCATAAAGCTGGAAGAGAAAAAAAAAACACTAAGGAAGCCATAGAAAGAATAAATGCGTTCTCCTTACAAAGAACATCTCACAGCTCTAATTAGGGATTCAGAGAAAAAGAGTGCACTCAGAATTTGACAAAAGATGAAGATAAGTGGGGAAAATGCTCTTTGAGTGCATTGCTCCAATTTCCTTTCAAGAAATTTCATTCTTTCAGAGTCCCTCCAAAGCTCGGTACCATAGGGGCACACTCTGTAGGGAGAGGAGCTAAAGCAGATAACTTACCTCTCCTTCCAGCACCACTTCTTTGCTCTCTATTTCTATCCTGGAAATGCTGCAGGCCAGGTGGAGACGATGGAGTGAGAGAGAAGCAGATGGGGAGAAGAAACCTAAATATTGTGAAAAATGAAGGAATGGTGACTTTGGCTAAATTTACAATTGTTTGAAGTATGGCTTATATTTATTGTTTCTAAATATACCCTAAAAATATGTACAGGCTTAAAAAACAATTATATTTATTTATATAGTTATGAGTGAGTGAGTGAAAGTGAGTGAAATTTGCATCCGGCTCTTTGCGACTCCATGGACTACACAGGGCCAGAATACTGTCCCTTCACTTCAGAAGCCTTTCCCTTCTCCAGGGGATCTTCCCAACCCAGGGACTGGACTCAGGTCTCCCACATTGCAGGCGGATTCTTTACCAGCTGAGCGACAAGGGAAGCTCAAGAGTACTGGAGTGGGTAGCCTATCCTTTCTTCAGTGGATCTTCCTGACCCAGGAATCAAACAGGGGTCTTCTGCATTGCAGGTGGATTCTTTAACAACTGAGCTATCAGTGAAGGCCTGTATATAGTTATAAATATAAAAAAGGAAAAGACTGATGCTGGGAAAGATTGAGGGCAAGAGGAGAAAAGGGGTGGCAAAGGATTAGATGGTTGGATGCCATCACTGACTCAATGGACATGCGTTTGAGCAAATTCCTGGAGACAGTGAAGGACAGGAAAGCCTGGTGTGCTGTGGCCCATGGGGTCGCAAAGGGCTGGACATGACTTGGCAACTGAACAACAACAATGACACATGTTTATTTATTTTTGACTCTGCTGGGTCTTTTAAACTGTGAGTGGGTTTCCCCTAGTTGTGAGCAGTGGGGTCACTCTCTATCTGTGGTGTGGGCTTCTCTTGTGGAGCATGGGCTCTAGGGCACCTGGGCTTCAGTAGTTATGGGGCATGGGCTTAGTTACCCCACAGCATGTGGAATCTTCTGGACTAGAGGTTGAATCGGTGTCCCTGCATTGACAGGCAGATTCTTAAACCACTGGACCACCAGGCAAGTCCTGCTACACAGGTTTTAAAACCAACTGATGGCCATGTTTATTTTAATTTCTGGGTGGAAGGTCAGAACTCTCCAGAGTTCTTAGCTGAAAGCACATAGAAATAGTCCTTGGGCAAGTGGCTGGCCCATCTGCACAGAGCATCAGTCTGCTAACAAAGAAAGCCCTGAGTTGAAACTACAGGCAATTGAATTATGAACAGTTCTGGAACCCAGTAAATGAATTATAAAATGACTGTTTTATGCCCTGAGCCAAACTTCTCTATATTTGGGCAGCTCCCTGGCTCTTGTTGGCATGAGGGTGGGTGGGTTTCCCTCACACTCAGACAGGTTTCTACATTTGCATGGTGACATATGCATTTTGTATATTGATTTAATTCACTTGGCAAGTTTATACAAATCATAACAGAAGCTTTTATATGCTGGCAGAATAAAGAGAACCATATGTTTGAGAAATTATACTTTGTGAAATAGCCTTTTTCTTGGAGAAAAAAAGCAAAATTAAACAATTAGTAACCTTATTGGAATAATGCACAGAAGACAATAGGGTGTTTTTAAGTCTGAAATACCCTTGCAGGTTGCAAGCTCAGAGTCGATCATGACTATTCAAGTGGGATGGAAATGGATTTTTAAAATGTGGTGAGGCAAACTCTAAAACATTATTGTAAATATTAATACCAAACAGCATTTAATATGCTTTCTTTTATAATTTAGCTGTTTCTTCCTAAAGAGATGTGGTTGCTGCTACTGCTGCTGCTAAGTCGCTTCAGTGTCTGACTCTGTGCGACCCCATAGACGGCCTCCTACCAGGCTCCTCTGTCCCTGGGATTCTCCAGGCAAGAACACTGGAGTGGGTTGCCATGTCCTTCTCCAATGCATGAAAGTGAAAAGTGAAAGTGAAGTCGCTCAGTCATGTCCGACTCTTAGCAACCCCATGGACTGCAGCTTACCAGGCTCCTCCGTCTATGGGATTTTCCAGGCAAGAGTACTGGAGTAGAGTGCCATTGTTATACACTTGCTAATGGCGTCACTGAAAAACTCTCCCAGTGGCCTGACTCAGCATGGAGGTGCTTCTTTTGTTAATGGCTACCTCAGTAACTTAGGAACGATGTGATTCAATAATTCACGGTTTGTTAAATCAAAACATGTGCAGTTATTTACAAGTCTCAGAACTCTCTTCTCAGAAACAAAATACCTTGGGGATAGAAAAGAAAAACTAGTTCAGAAAACACTGCAAAATAAATCACTGACCCAAGTCTGGGAGCATTTGCAATTTTAGAAGATCCTAAGGGAAGAGCGATATGCAAATGACACCACCCTTATGGCAGAAAGTGAAGAGGAACAAAAAAGTCTCTTGATGAAAGTGAAAGAGGAGAGTGAAAAAGTTGGCCTAAAGCTCAACATTCAGAAAATGAAGATCATGGCATCTGGTCCCATCATTTCATGGGAAATAGATGGGGAAACAGTAGAAACAGTGTCAGACTTTATTTTTTTGGGCTCCAAAATCGCTGCAGATGGTGACTGCAGCCATGAAATTAAAAGATGCTTACTCCTTGGAAGAAAAATTATAACCAACTTAGGTAGCATATTGAAAAGCAGAGACATTACTTCACCAACAAAGGTCCGTCTAGTCAAGGCTATGGTTTTTCCAGTGGTCATGTATGGATGTGAGAGTTGGACTGTGAAGGAAGCTGAGAGCCAAAGAATTGATGCTTTTGAACTGTGGTGTTGGAGAAGACTCTTGAGAGTCCCTTGTACTACAAGGAGATCCAACCAGTCCATTCTGAAGGAGATCAACCCTGGGATTTCTTTGGAAGGAATGATGCTGAAGCTGAAACTCCAATACTTTGGCCACCTCATGTGAAGATTTGACTCATTGGAAAAGACCCTGATGCTGGGAGGGATTGGGGGCAGGAGGAGAAGGGGATGACAGAAGATGAGATGGCATCACTGCCTCGATGGACATGAGTTTAGGTAAACTCCAGGAGTTGGTGATGGACAGGGAGGCCTGGCATGCTGTGATTCATCGGGTCGCAAAGAGTTGGACACGACTGAGCGACTGAACTGAACTGAACTGAAGGGAAGAGCAGGGCTGATCTGCTGACCTTCTAAAGCCGCCACTGGAGGAGGCTGCAGGGTTCACACAGGAACCAGGAAAAACTTGTACCTGAGCCCAAAGTCAGAAAGTCTTAATCAAAACATTCCCTTTGCCTTTGCCTTACAACCAAGGGAGTCTCTGGGGAGGGACTGGGTCCCCCACATCCTCCTACAAAGTTCCTTGGTTCCCTCCAAGCCTCTTCCCCAGTCCCCAAGTACCATCTCCCATTTCCTCCTTTAACTCCAATGCTACTTCCCACTCACCCCTATTGTTGTAGCCACGCGTTCCAGTAAACAAACTCACTGAGAAGGACAACGCAGATAGTGGAGTGCAGTTTATTACACCAGCGGGCCCAAGGCAGAGTCTCCTCTTAGCCAAGGACCCTGACCAGCATTTGTGAAAATCTTTTATACCCCATGTGTACGTGTCTGAACCCACCACCCCAAATTCCTTGAGACTTACATAAACCAAGGAAAATACAATCCCAATAACCCCATCATTCATGTGCTATGTGCTCATGTGCTCAAACAGTCAAACAATTAGCCAGTAATCAATAAACCCGAGGTTACACTCCAATAGATACAGAAACATTTATGGCCTGTCTGGAGGAAGGGGTGATTAGTGTGTGTTTTCTCTTAGGCGATGAGTAACCTAGATACAATCTTCAAGGTTCCCCTGTCTTGAGGGAGTCTTATCCTTCTGTTGTTGTTTTCATAGTCACTAAACAGAGTTCAGGGTCCATTGGAAAGGTGGCTGAGAATGATCAGCATGAACAGGCCTAAGATGGAGTACAGGCCCTATGAATTCCTTCTTCACTATAAGCTTATGAAAATGGATGCCTGAGTAGAATGGGAGGAACCACAGTCCTATACCCCACATGCACTCGATCTCCACTTAGATTCTCAGCTACATTGAAGTACAATATTTAGTACAGTGCCCTGCCCAGAGTAGGAGCTCAATAAATATATAGTGGCACACAGTGGGCAAGCCTTGGGTTCCATGTAGCCTCCATTCCTATGTCCTGGGACACCCTCACCCACACCTATAGTGCGGAAGGGATCTCAGTGACAGTTAATGACCTACACAGCAATCTAGTAGGTAAGTTACATTGGTGACCTTGCAGGTGTGAAAGGTGGAGCCTAAACATCCTGGGTGCCTGGACAAGTCTGGTTGGCCCATGTGCAGACTCCCTCTTGTCTGCTGTAAGGGCCCTGGGCTTCCAACCATGGGCATGACTGACTTTGTTTCTCAGAGTGGAACTGTGTGGATGGGCTAAACAGACAAACACTCAACAGCTCCCTCTGCAACCTTCACCCGGCTTAGGGACTTTCCTGTGCTTTTCCTTTCTTTTTATTATTTTTTTCCATCTTATAACTCCTGTGTTTGTTTGTTTCTTTTTTTTTCTTTTAAATATTTATTTATTTGGCTGCATTGAATCTTAGTTGTGGCATATGTGGAAATCCTCCTTGCATCAGGTGGAATCTTTCATTGTGGTGCAGGGACTCTCTAGTTGTGGTGTATGGGGCTCAGTAGTTGTGGATTATGGGATCTGAGTTCCTAGACAAGGAATTGTCCCCTGCATTGCAAGGCAGATACTTAAAATACTGGACCACCAGGAAAGTCCCTTCCTGGGTTTCTTAGTCTCCTGGAAAAGGCTGTTTTTCCATAGATACTCAACTAGTTGGAACACAGATTTCTACAAGAACTGGACATAGACTTTGGAGCTTTGGTTCTTCTCAGCTGATTTTGTTGTTTGATGCTGAAGAGCTGCTTCTTTCAGAATAATGTGACTTACGGGACAGAGGCTGGAGGTGGGGGTGCATTATGGAGTGAATTATGTACTCCCCCAAGTCATATGGTGATATCCTGATCCCCAACCCCTCAGAGAGGGCTGTTTTTGGAGATGAGTTTTTACCAAGTTAAAATGAGTTTATTATGGTGGCCCCTATTTGGCCACCTCATGCGAAGAGTTGACTCATTGGAAAAGACTCTGATGCTGGGAGGGATTGGGGGCAGGAGGAGAAGGGGACGACCGAGGTTGAGATGGCTGGATGGCATCACTGACTTGATGGACGTGAGTCTGAGTGAACTCCGGGAGTTGGTGATGGACAGGGAGGCCTGGCGTGCTGTGATTCGCGGGTTCGCAAAGAGTCGGACACGACTGAGTGACTGAACTGAACTGAATCTAATATGACTGGAATCCTTATAATGGGGGAAATTTAGAGACAGACTTGCACGTGGGGATAGGACCATGAAAGCATGAACAGATCTGTGGACAAGCCAAGGAGCGGGCCTGGAACAGATTTTTTTCCTCACAGCTCTCAGAGGGAAACAGCCTTGCCAGCAAACACCTTGATTTCATATCCCTCGTCTCCAGGAATGTGACAATGCATTTCTGTTGGATAAGCCACCCAGTCTGGGATACCTTGTTACAGCAGCCCAAGTACATTGAAACAGGGGGACTGATAGGTTCCAGACTAGTGAGGAAACCTCATGGTCAAAACAAGTATGATGGCAAGAAATAGAGATGTGTATGTATGTATACATAAAGAGACATAAAAAATTCACTTGAAATGCAGGAAACCCGGGTTTGATCCCTGGGTCAGGAAGAACTGTGGGAAAAAGGAATGGCAACCCACTGCAGTATTCTTGCCTGACTAACATTTTCATACTTTCATTTATGTATGTATATGTGCTGTGCTAAGTCACTTCAGTCGTGTCTGACTCTGTGACCTATGGACTGTAGCCTGCCAGGCTTCTCTGTTCATGGGATTCTTCATACAAGAATACTGGAATGGGTTGTCATGCCCTCCTCCAGGGGATCTTCCCAACCCGGGGACTGAACCCATATCTCCTGTGGCTCCTGCATTAGCAGGCAGGTTCTTTACCACCAGAGTCACCTGGGAAGCCCATTTATATGTATAAAATATGTATATGTATATATATATATATATATATCACTTGTAAAGAATCTGCCTGACAATGCAGGAGACAGGAGTTCAATCCCTGGTTTGGGAAGATCCCCTGGAGAAAGAAATGACAACCCACTCCAGTATTCTTGCCTGGGAAATCCCATGGACAGAGGAGCCTGGCAGGCAAAGAGCCTGAGTAAAGCGACTAAACAACAGCAATAGGTATGCAGACATATATATATAAACATATATATAGTCTCATTTTACTTATGTGTGAGGAATGGAACATCCTTTTAAATGGTAAAATATGCAAGTCCCTCAGTAGGTGTATTTGGCTGGGGGCTCAGCTCCAGCCTCTGTCCTCCAGGGAGGAGGAGTTCTAAGGCAAGGTTAGGAACGGCTGCTTTAGAACTTCACCTTGGGTGGGTGCCCTGAAGGCTGAATGACTTACTTAGAAAGGATTCTGTCAAGTTTGGTTTAGAACATCCTGTTTGCCAAGCATTACCAAGTCTGATGCTTCTGATCTCTGTGCCATGAAACTCCATTTGAATTTTCAGATTCAATAAAGCTTGTCTCAAAGAAATCCTCACACTTTAGGAAGAGACATACAGCATTGTTCACTGTGGTTTGTCTTTGGGCAGTGGTCATGGCCTTCGGCGAACTTGGGGAAGCTCTGGAATGTTTGGATTCCTCCATGGCAAGTGCGTGTACTCTTGACGTTTGTAGTGTAAGTATGGGAAAAATCACGTGCTTCTTTGCTCATTCTCAAGTATCCCCTTTATGTTTCTATAAGGGAAGTGCCTTTCTACTTTTGACATTCCTGTATTAGAAAATTTGAAAGTAATCTCATGTCATTGGCTACAAACTTCTCTAATTATTTTCTTGGCACCTTCTGTACTTAATCTCTTGCTTCTACACAACTTCCCCTATTTCCTGAATTTTTCTATTCTTTTTATTTTAAAAAGATGTTAAAGTTTAGCAATCTGATGTTGTTCAGTGGCTAAGTCGTGTTCAACTTCTGGCAACCCCATGGACTGCGGCATGCCAGGCTTCCCTGTCCTTCACTATCTCCTGGGGTTTGCTCAAACTCATGTCCATTGAGTCAGTGATGTTAGCTATCTAACCATCTCGTCCTCTTCCACCCTCTTCTCCTTTTGCCTTCAATCTTTCCCAGCATCAGGGTCTTTTCAGATGAGTCAATTTTATGTATCAGGTTGCCAAAGTATTGGAGCTTCAACTTCAGCATCAGTCCTTCCAATGAATATACAACCCCTAAAGGGTTGATTTCCTTTAGGATTGACAGGTTTGATCTCCATGCTGTCCAAGGGACTTCAAGAGTCTCCTCCAGCACCACAATTGAGAAGCACCAATTCTTCAGTGCTCAGCCTTCTGTATGATCCAACTCTCACATCCGTACATGACTACTGGAAAAGCCATAGTTTTGACTATTTAGATCTTTGTTGGCAAAATGATGTCTTTGATTTTTAATATGCTGTCTAGATTTGTCACAGCTTTCCTTCGAAGGAGCAAGCATCTTTTAATCCCATGGTTGCACTCACTGCCTACAGTGATTTGGAGTCCAAGAAAATAAAAATCTGTCACTGCTTCCACGTTTCTTCATCTATTTGCCATGAAGTGATGGAAGTGGATGCCATGATCTTTGCATCAATGATCTGATATAGAATCTTAAAAGGGATATTTACCCATGAGAATAGAAGCTTTGGAAAAATACGTTGACTTAAAATTCACAAATAATACTAAAGGAAAAGGCATCTAGAGAAGATGGAAAGCTGCATAAAAAGGTCTTTGAGCTCAGCTTTATGAAATAATGTAAAAAGACAGAGAGGGAGGGGCTCTATGTAAATAGAATAAAATTCTTTGATAGTGACCTATAAGAAGAGGATCAGGTGACTGAGAAATGTAAGAACCTTTCCCTGAGGAAGATGCTTTTGTGCCTGAGATAGAAGGAAGCCAACAGACTCATTATGGTCCTCCAAAGAGGGTCTTCTGGTTAGAAAATTAATATAAAAAGAGAGGTAGACTGAGGGCCTGATGTGAAGAGCCAGCTCATTGGAAAAGACCCTGATGCTGGGAAAGATTGGAGGCAGGAGAAGGGGACAACAAAGGATGAGAAGATTAGATGGCATTGTTGTAGCCATGCGCTCCAGGAAACAAACTCACTCAGAAGGACAATGCAGATAGTGGAGTGCAGTTTATTACACTGGTGGGCCCAAGGCAGAGTCTCCTCTTAGCCAAGGACCCTGACCACTTTCTGTGAAAACTTTATATACCCTAAGTGTATATGCTTAAACCCACCTCCCCAAATTCCCTGGAACTAGTCTGAACAAAGGATACAGTCAAAGTTAACCCGTGATTTGTATGCCTTAAGCCTAGGTAGTAACATGGACAACTATTAACAGGCCTGTGGTCATACCCCAATAAGCATAGTAGAATTTATGATTCTATTCGGTTTCACAGATAATTAGGGTATCCTGTTAGGCGATGGAGAGTCTAGGTATGAGCCCTGGGGCTCTTCCTTCTGGGGGGCCTGGTTTTCCAGCTGATATGTCGTTTCCATAGATACCGGGCATATAGCTCAAAGCCCACAGTCTGGCCCAAGATGGAGTCCTGCTTTCAAGATGGAGCCTGTTCTGTTTCCTCCTTCAGCTTCACCTGCTCAATGGACATGAATTTGAGCAAACTCCAGGAGATAGCGGAGGACAGAGGAGCCTGGTGTGCTGCAGTCCATGGGGTCACAAAGAGTCGGATACAACTTAGTGATTGAACAACAACAAAGACTCAGGAGAGGTGAAAGGAGAGTCAGAAAATTGGTCAAGCATTTGGCAAGTGGACCCTTCAGCTCCAGGCCAGTCACATTCCAGAGTATTTCTCAGAGCTCCTGCCAGGCACCTTTGAGGAATCCTGGGGAGGGACAATAGACACTGGACTTGTGTGAGTTCCTTTCAGAAAAAGGGGAAAAATGAAGACTCAGGACTGATGAACTTCAAGTCAGTTCCTGGTAGCCTCGGGAATGCCACATGAAACAGATGGTGTTGGAACATTTACAAGAGGAGACAATGAACACTGGGTGCCAGCTGAGGTTCCTGACAAATACATCTATCACCAATCAGCTTCATTTCTTCTTGTTTTTAATTAGTGGACTTAGGAATACTGTCTGAATGTTTTCATCTCATTAAAAATACTTCATGAAGTTTCTCATAGAAATATTCTTGGATACGGTGAAGAAATGAGGAAATGTGGGTTGAGGTTCCAGGAGGTGGATTCTGCCCTGATGAATGACTGTGTTCAGATAGTGTTGACTGAGGACATGGTCTAGAGTTCTCTGCCCTCGGGTGGCCTGTGTTGTCAGTCATACAAATGAAAACTTAGCAGATGTGCCTGTGAGAGTGCAGGGTCCCTGCAAGCAGTTGTTGTGTTTGAAGAACACAGAAAAGAAAGAGGGATATTGGATTTTGAGGGTGAATTTAGGCAAAAAGAAAAAAAAAGTTAGCAAGTATATAAAACGCTATCAAGTATTCTGAAAAAGTGTAAACAACTTAGTGTTGAGAAGGAAATGGCAACCCACTCCCGTAATCTTGCCTGGGAAATCCTATGGACAGAGGAGCCTGCCTGGTGGGTTATTGTCCATGGGGTCCCAAAGAGTCAGACATGACCTAGCGACTGACAACGGCAAATTTAGTGTTAATATATTTAATGGAATGAAATCATGATGCTTAATTAGCTCACAGACAAGAGAATAATGATGGGCAGTTTGGTGATTTTAAAAAAGAAACACATGGTGTAGCTTCTTGCACTTGTTGGCCATGGTAAGGGGTATCTGCAGGCAGGCACGTTTTGGGAGGAAGGATGTTGGCTCAGTAAGGTTTTAGAGCATCGTCTGAGTGTCAGTCAGGAAATTTAAGTTCAAACATTCCCCTGCTTTCATTGTTCAGCTTAACAGTGTTATAAGAATAATATCATTGTATGCAGCATATTCAAATTTTGTGATTTAAATAAGTAATTTGGGGCTCTAAAGAGTTCTTTGGTATTACATTCGAATTTAATGCTAAATTCAGGGAACTTTAAAAATGCACAGATTAGGACTTTTATTTCTGTCAATGGGGAGGTCCACATTCACCACTATTAAATAAAACTCTAGGAATACTGGATGGCATAAAAAAAGATCCTTCCAAGTGCAAGACTGAGCTTGCAAGAGATAGAGGCAACATTCAAAGAAATAATGGCTGAGAATTTCCCAATCGCAAGGAAGAAAACAAGTTCTTAGATTCAGGAAGCTTGGTGAGACCTAAATAAATAAAAATAAACAACAGCTAGATACATGGGAACAAAATTGCAAAACACCTAAAACAAAGATCCTGTATGGAAACAGACAGCAAAGTCCAAGTTGCCTAAAAACAGAACAAAAATGAGACATCATCATCTTCTCAACAGCAGCAGGAAAGTGGTAAAGAACCCAAATACAGGAGACGCAAGAGGTGTAGGTTCAATCTGTGGGTCAGGAAGATCCCCTGGAGGAGGGCATGGCAACCCACTCTAGTATTCTTGCCTGGAGAATCCCATGGACCAAGGAGCCTGGCTACAGTCCACGGGGTTGCAGAGTTGGACATCACTGAAGTGACTTAGGATGCACACACACAGCCATACACCCAAAGAATAGAAAGGGAAAGCATAACTTCCAAGTGTATACACAAAAAATTCATCAAATAACTACTTTGATACAAAATATCCAAAAGGAAGTTGATCTTCTTCTCCTGGGGTTTTGTTATTGGATGTAAGTTTAAAGGTGACGCCCCTGTTGAGAGAAAGGACACAGACCATTGTTGAGTGCCTGCTGTATGCCAGCTATTCACCTTATGTTGTTTGAGTTCATTGTAAAAGGATATCTACAAGGGGATGAGTATTATCCCCCATTTCCAGATACTCATAGCATTTTTGTAACATGCTCATGATCACACAGCTTTTTAAGGCAGGATATAATTTTAAAGAGGGCTTCCCAGGTGGCTCAGTGGTAAAGAATCCGCCTGCCAATGCAGGTGATTTAGGTTTGATCCCCGGATTGGAGAGATTCCCTTGAATCAAATGGCAACCCATTCTAGTATTCCAGAAATCCCATGGACAGAGGAGCCTAATGGATTACAGTCTATGGCATTGCAAAGAATCAGACACAACTGAGCTACTAAACAACAGCAATATAACTTTAAACACATCATTGTGATGCAGAGGCCAGGATATTTTACCCTCATTAGGGTTTCCAAACTCCTGAGGAACAGAGAGCTTTGTAAAGCGGCGTTCAGCCTGTGTGTGTACCCTTAGCATCATGCATGGCTGGGATAAAGAGTTTTGCTCCTGTGTGTTCTCAGTTGTTCAAATATGTGTAGAGGCACTTGTGAAACAGAAGGAACAAAGTCTGAAAATTTATGAGGCTTTTTCAACAGTGTTTACCTTCTGCAATAGAAGTCAGGGTGGAACACAGGATATCATTTTTTCTATGTCAAGAAGGAAAAGAAAAAAGAAGGAAAAAAAGAGAAGCATACAGTTCTCTTACTAAATATGTGAGAATCTCTAAACTCAGCTTTCTATGCAAGATATACCAAGACCTCAGCACACTGCACCATAATGGGAGCATTCCACATCCATGTTGATCTTGCTCTCAGGAATGTGGAGACTTCACTGCTTTCCTGCCAGAAAAACATGTCCTCCTTCTGGTTTAACTCTGCAGGCCATTTTGGTTAGTTTTCTGTGATTGTAGTTGGACCATAAAGAAGGCTGAGTACTGAAGAATTGATGCTTTCAAACTGTGGGGGTGGAGAATACTCTTGAGAGTCCCTTGGACTGCAAGGAGATCAAACCAGTCAATCCTAAAGGAAATGAACCCTGAATATTCACTGGAAGGATTGATGCTAAAGCTGAAACTCCCATACTTTGGCCACCTGATATGAAGAACTGACTCATTGGAAAAGTCCCTGATGCTGGGAAAGATTGAGGGCAGGAGGTTAAGGGGGTGACAGAGGTTGAGATGGTTGGCTAACATCAACGACTCAATGGACATGAGTTTGAGCAAACTCCAGGAGACAGTGAAGGATAGAGAAGCCTGGCATTTTGCAGTCCATGGGATTGCAGAGAGTCAGACATGACTGAGTTAGTAAACAATGACAACTACAGACCATGGCCAAACTTCACATGATTTTTGTTAGCAATAAAAGATTTAAACAAAATTTTGTTGTGTTTAGTTGTTCAGCTGTGTCCGACTCTTTTGTGACCCCATAGATGGTAGCCTGCCAGGCTCTTCTGTCCATGGGATTTCTCAGGCAAGAATACTGGAGTGGGTTGCCATTTCCTTCTCCTGGGGATCTTCCTGACCCAGAGATCAAACCTGCATCTACTGCACTGGCAGGTGGATTTTTTTTACCACTGAACCACGTGGGAAGCAATTAAATAAAAGTTTACCTATTTTTAAAAACACTTTTTGCTCTGAATCTCAGCCCATCCTACACTCAATCATTCATTCACTTACTCACTTATTCATCCATCACTTGCTGGGGGTCACTGGGTTCCAGGCCCCCTTCTTTCTAAATCTGAACAGCCCTGAGGTCTGACAATGTGTAAGTGACTCACCCAAAGTTATGAGCTTGTATAGGGAAGGACCTTGCCTTTATCTTCATTATATAGGGCAGGCTCATTTTATTTGTACATATTTCTATTTAATCTCCTTTCTCTACTTGACAAATTTTTATCTAAACTGCTGCTTGTCCAGTATTTCCTGTATGTTATCAGAGGAGTGGCATAATTTGCTTTTCTGTAACTTTTTTTCCGCAGAGGCAACGTGATCCACTCTGTTTCTGGCTGAGCACTATGTGGATTCAGTCAGTCAGGGCTGGCGGCAGGTGGGGTGCTCAGACCCCACCAATGTGAGGGGAAGGTGAGCTCAGGCTGGCTTCTTGCCCTGGCAGCACATAGCTGTAAGGAAGTCCTTGAGGACAGAGGGTCATGCCAGGTCTGGAAAGATAACTAGGCTCAGCCACTGGGCAGTCTGAAGGCTGAGTCTGAGAGAGGCAGCTGAATGGAACCTGAATCAGAATAGGAGTTTTAGCTTCAGATGTGGCGGCCATCCACTGGGTGACAAGACCTGGAAGTGGGGTCCAAATGTCCGAGTTTTACTAGTTCAGCTATGATTTATGCTTCTTGTCTCAATGTCCTGTATAATGGAGCATCTGCATGCTTTAAAATACAGTAGAATTTGAAAGATGACCAGCAATAAACTCTGTCTATGGGATTTCCTAGGCAAGAATACTGGAGTGGGTTGCCATTTCCTTCTCCAACGGATCTTCCCGACCCAGCGATTGAAGCCCTGTCTCCAATATTGCAGGCAGTCTCCTGCCTTACAGGCAGATTCCTTACTGACTGAGCCACCAGGGATGAAATCCCATGGACAAAGGAGCCTGGTGGGCTCCAGTCCATGGGGTCACAACAGTCGGACATGACTCAGTGACTAAACCACCACCAGCAATAAGCTCTGCCTTTCGTTCTGACCTTTCTTTTCAATGACAGCCTGAAAGCAAATGGGCAGGTGGGCCTAGGGATTGGGACCCACCTCTTGGAAGGTGCTGGCGGAGATGTTTGATGCTGCTGCCCCTGCTGGTCTCTTACTATATTAGCCAGTTGGCCAAGGTCCCTACCAAGACCTGTTAATGGATGAATGGGGTCCTTATGCTCAAGCTGGAGGGCTCCCCGCAACAATGTCGTGAGTTAGGTCTGCATGAGGGTAATATTTTTTCTAGTCCACAGTTTTTATGTGAGCTAAATGGGAAAAATACATATCAGAGAGTGAAGAAGTGAAATGTTAGTCACTCAGTCATGTCTGACTCTTTGCGACCCCCTGGACTGTGGCCCACCCGGCTCCTCTGTCCATGGGATTTTCCAGGCCAGAATACTGGAGTGGGTTGCCATGCCCTTCTCCAAGGGATCTTCCTGACCCATAATAAATAAATAAATAAACCACCAAAGTAAAATGTTACAAAACAGAGTCTACTCTTTGCAGGTGAGAAAGTGAGGAATTTGTAACTACTAAAAAGGAGTTCAGTTCATAGTTAAGTATGAAAGTTACCCTCTAGATAGGATGAGATGAGCCCATAAGTGTGTACCCAGTGGGTCAGAAGAAAGCTAGGAAACAAGAGCTAATTTTGACAATTACTAGACAAGAGAGTCTACAAATGGGATGGATCCTTTATAATCCCTCCTTCTGGTGCTCTTACTTTCTGAGATGATAGGAAGACCACATAAGGGAAGGCAAGTTACCACACTTTTTCATCTATATTACCATCTTGATTTCAGTTTGTCATAGATTGAGGGGGAGTGGTCAGAAAAGTTAGAAAGAAAAACTTCATAACTAGGTGAACAAATTAAATGTAAGTCATGTCTATTTATAATTATTATAATAATAATATCAGAGCAAAAGAAGATACTATTCTTTAAGGCATAATATATATCTATATAAATTTATAAGGGCATTTTCAATAATTACCTTAGGGTAGGAACATATTATAGATAGTGAGGGTATTGACAGATTTCCAGCACTTTATTCTAAAAAAGAAAACATATTATGATTATCTGCAACTGAAAAGGTTATTAAAATGTAGGTAGAAACAAAATATTTTCTAAAATAAATCAACTGGTAGACAGTTATGTCAGTTTTTATACACAAACATGAATATTCTACTTCTCAATCTGAAAAATATGTAATCACTAAGACACGGCTCACATTAACAACAAATTACTTCTATAAAAACAAGCTTTTGCTGTTGTTGTTCACTTGCTCAGTTGTGTCCGACTCTTTGTGACCCCATGGACTGCAGCACACCAGGCCTCTCTGTCCTTCACTGTCTCCCGGAACTTGCTCAAACTCATGTCCATTGAATTGGTGATGCCATCCAACCATTTCACCTTCTGTGGCCCCCTTCTCCTCCTGCCTTCAATCTTTCCCAGCATCATGTTCTTTTCCAATGAGTCAGCTCTTTGCATCAGGTGGCCAAAGTACTGAAAATTCAGCTTCAGCATCAGTCCTTCCAATATTTAGGGTTGATTTTCTTATAAATCAATAAATATTAGGGCTGTTTTTCCAGTTGGCAAAAACAAGACTGGGAGTTATCTGGGGCTCAGATCATGAACCCCTTATTGCCAAATTCAGACTTAAATTGAAGAAATTAGGGAAAACCACCATACTTTGGCCACCTCATGTGAAGAGTTGACTCATTGGAAAAGACTTTGATGCTGGGAGGGATTGGGGGCAGGAGGAGAAGGGGATGACAGAGGATGAGATGGCTGGATGGCAAATCTGACTCGATGGACGTGAATCTGAGTGAACTCTGGGAGTTGGTGATGGACAGGGAGGCCTGGCGTGCTGCGATTCATGGGGTCACAAAGAGTTGGACATGACTGAGTTACTGAACTGAACTGAACTGGACTATTCAGGTATGACCTAAATCAAATCCCTTATGATTTACAGTAGAAGTGACAAATAGGTTCAAGGTATTAGATCTGATGGGCAGAGTGCCTGAAGAACTATGGATGGAGGTTTGTGACATTGGTTGAGGAGGCAGTGATCAAGACCATCCCCAAGAAAAAGAAATGCAAAAATGCAAAATATTTGTCTGAGGAGGCCTTACAAATAGCTGAGAAAAGAAGAGAAGTGAAAGGTAAAGGGAAAAAGGAAAGATATAAGCATCTGAATGCAGAGTTCCAAAGAATAGCAAGATGAGATAAGGAAGCCTTCCTCAGTGATCAATGCAAAGAAATAGAGGAAAACAATGGAATGAGAAAGACTAGAGATCTCTTCAAGAAATTAGAGATACCAAGGCAATTTTCATGTAAAGATGGGCACAAAAAGGACAGAAATGGTATGGACCTAACAGAAGCAGAAGGTATTAAGAAGAGGTGGCAAGAATACACAGAAGAACTATACAAAAAAGATCTTCACGACACAGATAACCATGATGTTGTGATCATTCACCTAGAACCAGACATCCTGGAATGGGAAGTCAAGTGGGCCTTAGGAAGCGTCACTACGAACAAAGCTAGTGGAGGTGATGGAATTCCAGTTGAGCTATTTCAAATACTAAAAGATGATGCTGTTAAAGTGCTGCACTCAATATGCCAGCAAATTTGGCCACAGAGCTGGAAAAGGTCAGTTTTCATTCCAATCCCAAAGGAAGGCAATGCCAAAGAATGTTCAAACTGCTGCCCATTGCACTCATTTACATGCTAGCAAAGTAATGCTCAAAATTCTCCAAGTGAAGCCTCAACAGTATGTGAACTGTGAACTTCCAGATGTTCAAGCTGGATTTAGAAAATTCAGAAGAACCAGAGATTAAATTGCCAGCATCTGTTGGATTGTCAAAAAAGCAAGAGAGTTCCAGAAAAACATCTACTTCTGCTTTATTGACTACGCCAAACCCTTTGACTGTATGGATCACAGTAAACTGGAAAATTCTTAAAGAGATGGAAATACCAGACCACCTGACCTGCCTCCTGAGAAATCTGTATGCAGCTCAAGAAGCAACAGTTAGAACTGGACATAACAGACTGGTTGCAAATTGGGAAAGGAGTACGTCAAGGCTGTATATTGTCACCCTGCTTATTTAACTTATATACAGAGTACATCATATGAAATGCCAGGCTGGATGAAATACAAAGTGGAATCAAGACTGCAGGGAGAAATATCAATAACCTCAATATGCAGATGACACCACCCTTATGAGAGAAACTGAAGAGGAACTAATGAGCCTCTTGATGAAAGTGAAAGAGAAGAGTGAAAAAGCTGGCTTAAAACTCAGCGTTCAAAAAAACAAGCTTGGGAAGCCAAATATTTCCTTTAATTTTGTAGGTTTTTCTTATGTACCAGGTTTAATAAACAGTTCTCATGAGAGTTTTGAATGAATTAAAATCTGGAGGACACCAAACAAACTCATTTATTTTTGTTATTTCTTGTTTTACAAGGTGAAAGGGTCAACATTCATGTTTACTTAGTGGCTGTCCAGGAAACTCAAAAGATATTTTAGGGGTCAAGGATGTCTTAATAGCTTCATGTTTCTAAATTTGGGGCCTGAATTTGGGGAAACAATATTAAAATGAGATGTCAGAAGAGACTGGTCACAGGACAGGAAATAGTTGTTCTCATGACATCCTTATGAGAAAAATTGAAAATATGGCATTTAAAATGAACACCACAGAAGCTAACATAAAACTTATCAAGAATATTAATTCTTACTAAGGAAGGATTTGTACTGCTTTATCTAAAATGACCTAAGGAACTTCCCTGGTGGTCCAGTGGCTAAGCCTCTACGCTCCCAATGCAGGTGGCCTGGGTTTGAGCCTTGGTCAGGGAAGTAGATCCTGTGTGAGGCAACTAAAGATCTTGCGTGCCATAGCTAAGATCCAGTGCAGCCAAATAAATAAATGAATATTTAAAAAACACCAGAAATCTATATTTTGAATATTAATACATTTTTAAAGGTTTACATTTTTTTCCCACCAGATTTATACCAGAACTCTGTTTATAAATAAAATAAAATGGCCTTAGATACCTGCTTTGTAGCTGGAACAGGCAATAAGATTTTCTGTACCACAGATCAAAGCAAAAATCCTTAGACAAAACACAGATAGCAATGACCTAATGACTTTGAAAAGGAAAGCCAGCAGGCAGATTCGGAGAGGGGTCAGAGCTTGAGGAAGTGACTCATGTAAGGTGAATTTTCCTTATTATTATTATTATTTTTTTATCTTTTCATCATTCCACTCTGACCTGTGGGTTGTCCTAGTTGTGCACGGAGTGTGAATAGCAAAAGATTGAAGATAACCCCTTCCCCGCCTTTTTTTTTTTTCCTGGCCAGAATGCCCAGAAAAGAGCTTCCTTCAAAGCTGAGAGTGTGGTTTGCAGAGGCCTCCCTATATACCTCCCCTGCTTGCCCATGTCCCAAGTAACGGCTCTAGCATAGAACTGTCTGAGGATCACATCGGCAGCTTAAGCTAAGAGAGAAACCTCATCTTTCTGGCAGGCAGGAGTAATTGGAGAAAGAAGCTCTTATGTTCCAAAGAGTTACTTTTTCCTCTCTCCGTTTTCTCACTGCTTTGTCTTGAGTAGGACTCCAACTGTATAAAGCAGCAACGCCAGAAACTAAAACTCTTTCAGAAATTAATTTTTCTGAACAAAAGAACAGGAAAGGAGTCACCAGAAGCTGGAGAAACTAGAGATAATTCTGACTTTGAAAGCCATATCCAGATTTTAACATAACCTAGAGTATCAAAAGAGAATATTCAAACCGTCCAGGATATATTGCATATTTACTCAACATAGCAAGAACCAGGAAAATGCGAACAATTCTCAAGGGAAAATGCTATCAACAGAGGCCAAGTCCAAGTGTATCCAAATGTTGGAATTATCAGACAAAGCCACTAAAAACAGCTATTTTAATTGTACTTCATGATATAAGGATAAACAATCTTTGAATGAATGGAAAGTTAGAAATTCTCAGTAGAGAGATAGAAAGTATACAAAGTAATATGAAAACTTTAGAACTGAAAAAAATTGTTATCTGAAATAAAAACATTCAGAATATATATTAGAATATATATGTAATATATATATATTTCATATTATAATCCCTGGAGAAACCAAAAAATATTATATATGTATAAAATATAGCCCAAAACTCTATAGATAAAGTGAAATGGAAACTAAAAATGGTTGAAATAATCCAGGAAAAGACTAGAAGGGGAAAAACTGGAATAATAAACAAAGGGATTAAAAAATACTTAATAAAATGACATCTAAACATATTAGTAATTATATGAAATGCAAATGATCTAAAAATACCAGTTAAAAGTTAGAGATGTCTGATTGGCTAATAAAACCTAACTGTACGCTGGACACAAAAAGCCAATTAAAAAAATATTGAACAATTGTTGATTTACAAAGTTGTGTTAATTTCTGCTGTACAGCAAAAATTCAGTTATATACATATACATAATTCTTTTTCATATTCTTTTCCATTATGGTTTATCATGGGATATTGAATATATTTCCCTGTGCTATACAGAAGGACTTTGTTGTTTCTCCATTTTATATAGAATAGCTTGCATCTGCTAATCCCAACCTCTCAGTCCATCCTGTCCCCACCCCCACCTCCCCTTGGCAACCACCAGTCTGTTCTCTATGTCTGTAAGTCTGCTTCTGTTTAGTAGATAAGTTCATTTGCGCCATATTTTAGAGTCCACATGTAAGTAATATCGTATGATATCTGTCTTAGAAAACCAATTTTTAAATATAATGACATAGGTTAAAAAGAGGAAAAAGATATATCATAAAAATTCTAATCAATAGAAATCTGGAATGGATGTACTAATACCATACAAAGTAGAATTTAGAGCAAAGAAGCTTACCAGGGATAAAGAGGGGCATTATACATTGATAATGGAGAAGGAAATGGCAACCCACTCAGTATTCTTGCCAGGAGAACCCCATGGACAGAGGAGGCTGGTGTGCTACAGTCCTAGGGGTTGCAAAGGGTCGGACTGACTCAATGAGAGAACACACACACATGCACATTGATAAATGGTCAATCACCAAGAATAATAACAATCCGAGTGTGTATTGGGCCACTTGCTACAAAGAGCCAACTTGTTGGAATAGACCCTGGTGCTGGGAAAGATTTAAGGCAGGAGGAGAAGAGGACAACAGAGGATGAGATGGTTGGATGCTGCAGTCCACAGGGTTGCAGAGTCAGACATGACTACTGTGTAGTAAGTACTGTGTAGTAAGTACTGTGTAGTACTCATGTCAGACATGAGCTACTGAACAGCAAGAACAAATGTGTATACATCTAAACCTGAAATATATGAAGCAAAATTGAAAAGAATTAAAAGTATAAGTAGATAAATCCATACTTGTACTTGGACACTTCAACATTCCTTTCTCAGTAATTGATAGGACAGATGAATCAGCAAGGATATAGAGGACCTGAATAACACTGTGAACCAATTTGACATAATTTATAGAACATTCCACCAAAATACACACTGTCTTCAAATGCACACAGAACACTGACCAAGATATACCACATTCTAAGGTACAGAACAAACCTTAATACATTTAAAAGAATTGAAATAATTAAAAGTATGTCCTCTCTACATAATAGAAATAAACTAAAAATCAATAATAAAAAGATATTTGGAAAACTCCCCAATATTTGGAAATTATAAGTAATCCATAGGACTTACTGAAGTGACAAGGGAAATTAGAGCATATTTAGAGTTTAGAGAAAAGGATAATATGGTCTATCAAAACTGGTGAAATTCAGCTAACACTGCATAGAGGAACTTCTCTGGAATTACATAGTACAAAATTTAATGCCTTTAATATGAATAAAGAGTTCTCAGTTCAATAATTTAAGCTTCCACCTTAAGACACTAAACAAAGCTAAAAGCACATGTAAAAAATAATGTAGATTATTCTAAAATTTATACGAAAAGGCAAAAGACCTAGAATATCTAAGACAATTTTGAAAAAAATAAAAATGGAAAGAGACAGTCTACTCCATTTCAAGATTTATTATACAGCTACTACGTGGTACTGGCAGAGGGGTGGGCCCATAGATAAATTGTATGGAACAGATATAGACTCACACAAGTTAAGCCTGACTGCTCTGCCCAAAGGCAGAGCAATTCAATGGAAGAAAGGTAGCCTTTTTCAGGAAATGGTTCAGGGACAATTGTACATTCATAGGCAGAAAAGTAATTCTTCAAAAGTTTCCCACATAAAAAAAATGAACTCAAAAGGGATCCTGTACTTACATGTAAAAGTATACAACTTTTAGAAAGAAATATAGGAGAAAGACTTTGGGATCTGGGCCAAGGCAAAGAGTTCTTCAGTTCAGTTCAGTTACTCAGTCGTGTCTGACTCTTTGCGATCCCATGAATTGCAGCATGCCAGGCCTCCCTGTCCATCACCAACTTCCGGAGTTCACTCAAACTCATGTGCATCGAGTTGGTGATGCCATCCAGCCATCTCATCCTCTGTTGTCCCCTTCTCCTCCTGCCCCCAATCCCTCCCAACATCAGGGTCTTTTCCAATGAGTCAACTCTTCGCATCAGGTGGCCAAAGTATTAGAGTTTCAGCCTCAGCATCAGTCCTTCCAATGAACACCCAGGACTAGTCTCCTTTAGAATGGACTGGTTGGATCTCCTTGCAGTCCATGGGACTCTCAAGAGTCTTCTCCAGCCCCACAGTTCAAAAGCATCAATTCTTTGGTGCTCAACTTTCTTCACAGTCCAACTCTCACATCCATACATGACCACTGGAAAAACAATAGCCTTGACTAGATGGACCTTTGTTGGCAAAGTAATGTCTCTGCTTTTCAATATGCTATCGAGGTTGGTCATAACTTCCTTCCAAGGAGTAAGCGTCTTTTAATTTCATGGCTGCAGTCACCATCTGCAGTGATTTGGGAGCCCAGAAAAATAAAGTCTGACACTGTTTCCACTATTGCCCCATCGATTTCCCATGAAGTGATGGGTTCTTAGACTGCATCAAAAACAGAATCCCTAAGAGGAAGAATTGATAGGACTGGACTTCACTGAAATGGACAACTTTAGCTCCATGAGAGACCCTGTTAAGAGGATGAAAAGACAAACTACAGACAGGGAGAGAATATTTGCAAGCCACACATCTGACAAAGGACTAGTGTATATAAAACAAAAACGCTAGTAAATTAGTCGGCACGGTGATAAAGAATACGCCTGCCAATTCAACTGACACAGGAGATGCCAGTTTGATCCCTGGGTCGGGAAGATCCCCTGGAAAAGGAAATGGAAACCCACTCCAGTATTCCTGCCTTGAAAATTCCATGGACAGAAGAGCCTGGCAGGCTACAGTCCAGGGGATGGCAAAGAGTCAGACATAACTGAGCACTGAGCACACTAGTAAATTATATACATACACATGTATAAAGATTTCTCAAAACTCAACTGTAACTGTACTTTTATATGGGATTAACATTTAAATCAGTAGATTCTGAGTGAGGCTGATTTCCCTTAGTAACGTGGGTGGGCCTCATTAATCAGTTAACGAACTGCCAGCCCATCTTGTAGATTTCAGATTTCCAGCCTTCACAACTGTGTGGAACAATTCCTTGAAAATTTCTTTCTGTTTCTTGCTGTCTGCTTCCTACTGATTCTGTTCCTTTAGAGAACCCTGCCCATACAAGTAGTTGCTTGAAGGGAAAATTCCAAGGTTTTTTAATGCCAGGGATTGGAAGATCTTGGTGATTATGCTAATGAATCTTGTCTTCTGGAAAGGCTGAAATGACACCATAGCTGTGTATGTGCGTGTGTGCCAAGTCGCTTCAGTCATGTCCAACTCTGCAGCGCCATGAACTATAGCCTGCGGGATTCCTCTGTGCGTGGGATTCTCCAGGCAAGAATATTAGAGTGGGTTGCCATGTCCTCCTCCAGGGGATCTTTCCAACCTAGCGTCGAAGCCGAGTCTCTTATGCCTCCTGCACTGGCAGGCAGTTTCTTTTACTGCTAGTGCCACCTGGAAAGCCCCATAGCTCTGTACACAGGTGGTCAAAAGAAGTCCCACTGTTCATTTTCAATTAAGCCCAATGGATTCTGACATCTCAGGTCCCTTCAGCTCATTGGAGCCAGTTGAGATGAAACAATATCTACTTTATAAGTGTTTACTTATCAACTGTTGCTGTAAAGTGGGAAGATCTTTACATATGTTTGAAACCCAGTGCCTGGCATACATTAATTCTCAATAAAAGTTACATCCAAGTTTTCCTTTAAGATTCAAGCCATAAAATTGCCATACCAGGAAAAGAAGACTAGGTCAAAAGTAAGACAAGAAATAAATATCCAAGAAATTAAAGACTTTCTACTCTCTCCGCTTGGTATGCTGATGTTAACCTTGGTCAGAAACAAGGACTTCACACCTCTAACTGATTCTGCTAACAGCCTGAGCGAGCCTGAATGTGGATTCACCCCCATGAGCCAGGGCTCAGTTCTGGCTACACTTAGATTTTGGCCTCGAAAGACTCAAAGCAAAGAAACCAGATGAGCCCACTGGACTTCTGACCTGCAGGATGATAAATGCGTGTAATGTGAAAACCCTGAGATTGTAGCGATTTGTTTTAGCCTCAATAGAAAACCATATACTATCGATTTCCGCATGTGTGGGCCTTTGCTGATGCTTCCACTGCTGCCAGGAACACATTTTCCCTATTTCTCCACTTTGTATGAAGTGCATATCCTGAGCTGGGAGAGTGGGAAAGGGTGGGGAAAGTCCAGTTTTCCTGGCCGTTCCTCTCAGCGGCACTTCCCTTATCCCACTGGCAGAGCAGTCATTCACATCTTCATCTTTGTGCCATAGAACTTGGCTCCTGCCTTGGTCCAGTACACACGGTCACTTGTTTGCTTAATTGCCACTCCTTGCCCCCTCTGACTTTTAATGACTGGTGCCCTTGTCCCTGGGCCTCCCTGGTGGCTCAGTTGGTAAGGAGTCTGTCTGCAATCCAGGAGACCCGGGTTTGATCCCTGGTTCGGGAAGATCCCATGGAAAAGGAAATGGCAACCCACTCCAGTACTCTTGCTGGGAGAATCCCATGGACAGAGGAGCCTGGCAGGTTATAGTCCACAGAGTTGCAAAAGAGTTGAACATGACTGAGCATGCCATGCACATCTCAGTCTAATATATATTGTAAATCAAGTAGATTTCAATAAAAAAATTAAAAATAAAATAAAATAAAGATTTCTGATGTTTAGCCTTCCACATAGCATTTTAAGACTTCCCTCACTAAAGCAAAGCAAAGAAATATAAACAAACTTAGGTCCCTTGATGGAGATTGCTGGAGGACTGGCTCAAGCCAAAGGAACAGAGGACCAGAAAGGGTTCCACTGGTGACCAAGGGAAAGGTGAGCTTTGGGACAATCAAGGGAAGAGAGAGGAAGGAGGAGTTCACACTGTGGAGTGAGCCCATGATTAATATCATAACTGATTGTAAGGGTGGACAACCTCTAGAGTCAATCAGAGTTAAGCAGTGATTGAACCGATGGCAAGATTTTGGGATATAAGAAGGAGGAGGTACTCTGCTTGACTTCTCTTGTTGTGGAGCATGGGTTCTTGAGTGCAGGGTCATTAGTTGTTGCACATGGGCTTAGTTGCCCAAGACATGTGGAATCTTCAGGCTTTGTAGGTGGCTCAGTGGTAAAGAATCCACCTGCCAATGCAAGAGATGTATATTCGATTCCTGAGCCAGGAAGATCCCTTGGAGAAGGGAATGGCAATCCACTCCAGCATTCTTGCCTGGAAAATCCATGGACAGAGGAGCCTGGAGGGCTACAGTCTATGGGGTCGCAAAAGAGTCAAACATGACCTACCAACTAAACAACAATGACAGCAAACATATGGAATCTTCCCGGACCAGGGATCAAACTCATGACCCCCGAATTGGCAGGGGAATTCTTAACCACTGGACCACCATGGAAGTCCTGTTGTCTTTCTTTTTAATGTACATTTCTTTCGGTTCATGTTTTCACCCTTTGCTTCATTATTGTAATGGGCAACAGGAAGCTTTGATGTGAGTCTTAAGCAGAAGTGCTATCTCAGACATAGAGTCCTTCAGCCTTACTGTGCCCAGGGTCTCTCCATCCTGGATGCTCAGCTTCTTTCTGGCTACAGGAAAGCCCTGAGAAGGGTGAACACTCCAGACCTAAGACCTTGGCTTCTGACAACCTGGTAGAGCATCTGGGAAAGTTCTTCCCTTTAGAAAGCATCAAGCCAGTCCCAAAGAGAGCTCAGGAGGGTGTCAGGCCCCCTGGCTCCTGTATGAAGACACATTTAGCTCCTAGAGGGACCCCACCTTTCCTCCATTATTATTACACTCCCAGGAGGAAAGAGGTGGTGGTTTACACGTGAGGGAGGGTCTTCTGAGGTTCTATAACATGGCCTTGTTGTCTGTGGGAGTTGAAGGTGATGGCTGAGGATGTCTGACAAAGATGTTCTTGCTTCCAATGTTTTCAGGAGCTCCTGAGGAAGGTCAAGTGCAAAGACTGTGAGAAGGATGGTTCTGTCCTTGTTTGTCCTGTGGAACTCTACCAGCAGGAACTGGCTCTGTAAATTATCAAATAGCAACTTCTTTCACCAATGGGGGACTTTTACCAATTTCAGAACAGCTATTATTATCTCTAAAAATATAGATGTCATGAAATTTATAGTGTTCCCTTTTGAGGCTGGGAAATCTAGGTATCAAACACTTAAATCATTTTCTTACACTATAAAAGAAGATTAATGATGTGCCTTTTTAATGATTTTTTTCTAAGATTAAAACCTTATATGTGGAAAAATACTGGTTACCATTCCTATTTTGAGCCCCAGCTGAATTACTTTAATGTCTCTGTCCATGACAGATGGTCCCTGTCCATTGCAAATTCTACTCTCTGTTTAAATAAATAAAATTGACTATACAGTTTTCTAAGTTGGCTACCTCATGAGAAGAGTTGACTCATTGGAAAAGACTCTGATGCTGGGAGGGATTGGGGGCAGGAGGAGAAGGGGACGACAGAGGATGAGATGGCTGGATGGCATCACTGACTCGATGGACGTGAGTCTGAGTGAACTCCGGGAGGTGGTGATGGACAGAGAGCCCTGGTGTGCTGCGATTCATGGGGTTGCAAAAAGTTGGACACGTCTTAGCGACTGAACCAAATCGAAGTTGTCTAAATTTGTTGATTTAATTCCAGTGGTTCAACTCATTCCAGAATTTTATTCACTAATGGCATGAGACTGCACTTTCTTTCATGAAGAGGTTCTTTTATGGTTGGCAGTAATTCTATTGATAGGAACACAAGAAAATACCCTATTTATAGCTCTGTAGGTGGAACTTGGTTGACATAAGTTGTTCTGATTAGTTTGTATGCAGCTTCCAATAGGATGCAAAGTTGAAATATTAATTTTACAATTCTATTGCTTTTGAGAAGATGAGCAAAAAGGAATAGTTCATAGGATCAAATAATTTCCAGAAGTCCTTTTGGTGTGACCAGGGCTTAAAATATGTGTCAAGATGAACAAAAACATCATTCCATAAATATGGACCATGACCAGAGTCAAAATGATGAAGCAAGATGTCCCTGCTAGGCCCCCATACTGGCATTCCCTTCCCTCTGCTGTCCCAGCCCAGTGGCCCCAGGCACCCGAGGGACTTCACCTTGGCCAAGGCTGTTGTCCCCCATAGTGCCAGCATGGCTTGAGCACCAGTCTCCTATTGAAGTATACTTGCCTGGAGTCCTACTAAACGTCCTAATGTGCTGCCCCTTCTGCCAAAAACACTTTACTTTTCAGCATAGATCTTCCATATTTTAGCCTGAATAACTGATAACTGGCTATATCCAGTGATGAGGGATGAGAAACCAAGAACAAACAGATGCCTCCTCTTCCTCCTCTTTGGTCTGCATGATGCTATCAGCGTGCTTCGAGTAGGTCACAGCAAGGCAGGCCAGGGTATCCTTAGGGTCTACAGGTGCATGATTTAATACTTACCTGGCAACACCATGTGAGCTTTGGAGATTTTAAAACAAATGACATGAGGTCTCTGTTCCCAAGTGATGAGGTGACAAACATGAGCCAAAAGACAGCAGCCCCAGCAGAGGAGTGTGGCAAGCGGTGCTGCAGAGGCAGGGACAAATGTGGCAGGACACTTAAATCACTAACTTGACTTCTCAGAAGTCAAGCAGAGAAGGGGGCATTTGATGTGGGTTTTGATGGCTAAATAGGAGTTTTCTAGGGATCCAGGGAAGGGAAGAGTGGGCAGAAAAGTAATAAGGAATGCCAGAATATGTCACAGTGGCAGGTGGTCAGCATGGTTGGTAAGAGGGGCTGGGCAGTGCCTGGCTTGTATTGAGACTGGCTGGGCAGTTCAGTCACTCAGTTGTGTCTGACTCTTGGTGACCCCATGAATCACAGCACACCAGGCCTCCCTGTGCATCACCAACTCCCAGAGTTCACTCAAACTCATGTCCATCGAGTCGGTGATGCCATCCAGCCATCTCGTCTCTGTCGTCCCCTTCTCCTCCTGGCCCCAATCCCTCCCAGCATCAGGGTCTTTTCCAATGGCTGGGCAGTTGGGGTCAAATTAAGAATGGTCTTTTTTTTTTTTTTTTTTAACCAATGTTCTTTCAATGTGGGCATGCACCTGGCTGGAAGCAAGCACTGTTTTCAGTCAAAGGCCTGACTAATTAGGTAAGATTCTTCCAACAGTGGAGCTCAAGGGGAGGCCAAGCATTGAGTGGTTGTAAACAACAGCTAGAGATGTGGAGGCCTCGACTCGGGTGGGATCAAGAGACGAGTGTAGGCAACATGGATGGACCTGGAGGTTATCATAGTATGTGGACTAAGTCAGACAAAAACAAATATCATATGATATCACTTATATATGGAATCAAAAATATGACAAATGAATTTATTTACAAAACAGAAACAGACTCACAAGACTTAGAAAACAAACATAATTTACCAAGGGTAAAGGAGGGTGAGGATAAATTAGGAGTTTGATATTAACATTCGATGGTGGTGGTTTAGTGAATTAAATTATGTCCAACTCTTTGTGACCCCTGAACTGTGGCCTAGCAGGCCCCTCTGTCCATGGGGTTTTCCAGGCAATAATATTGAAGTAGATTGCTATTTCCTTCTTCAAGGGATCTTCCCAATCCAGGGATCAAAACTGGGTCTCCTGCCTGGCAGGTGGTCTCCTGCATTCCAGGTGGATTCTTATCAACTGAGCCATCAGGGAAGCCCATTAACATATACATACTACTATAAAATAGATAACTAATAAGGACTTACTGTACAGAACAGGGAACTTTACTCTGTAATGACCTACATGGTAAAAGAATCTGAAAAAGAATGGATATATGTATATGTATAACTTATTCACTTTGCTGTACATCTGAAACTAACACAAGAGTGCAAATCAACTATATTCCAGCATGAAATAAAAATTAAATTAAAAAAAATTTAAAAGGGGGAAAACGACCAGCTTAAGGAAAATGGATTGGATTTTGTGAGGGGTGAGAGGAGGGGCCTCAGGCATCCCACTGGGGTGCTGGGCTGGATGATGACACTGTACATCCAGGAAGGAGGTCGCAGGTGCTGCTGGCTGGTGGGGAAGCTTGTGAGCTCTGTAATGACATCTGCTCTGATGGGTCCTTCCCTCTCAGATGGAAAGGCTCTCAAAGGTATTGGTCTACCCTCTGCCTCTCACCCCTGCTGTGCCTACTTCACAGTTCCGAGACCCTGGGCAATTGTCACAGAACAGAGAGACGGTAGAACCTTATGGAGAGATGGAGCCAGGGTCCCAGCCCTTCCCAGCATGCTCGATCTCCAAAGAGACATGGCAGAGGGAGGTACACTATGGCTGGAAGGAGCCTGCCCACAGATGTCTGTTGGTGGCATGATTTTGGCTTGAGTTGGCGTTTTCATGCCTGGGCATTTTATAACGGGAGCAGGTCCATTAAGGGACTGGGTCTCATCCAAATGGGTGGGTCTGGAGCTTCCTACTTTATCACTTGCTTGTTTTCTAGGACAAAGCATACAGGAGCTCCATGTGTCCTTGGCTGCACTGGAGGTGGGGGGAAGCAAGGCAGAAAGTGCTGAGAAAAGCATGTTCTCCTGGTTCCACAGAGAGAAGGATCCAGTACTTGGGAAAAATTACACACCCACTTGGCTTACATAATACTCAACAACCCTATTTCCAAGAGTAGCCACTGTTTTCTGCCCTGTGGACTTTTGGGGACAGTGCCATCCATGCATGAGTGTCAAAAACCAAGTTCATGTCTCAAGTGCCTCAACAAGCTTCCTTTCGTCTGTGTTCATGAACTTAGATGTCATGTTACCAAATGGATATCATGTAATAGCAGAAATAACAGATGTATCACACCATTATTCATTTCTTTTGATTTTTTTCTGCTTTAGAATATCATTCTCCAAAGTGAGGACCTTGAAACAACAATCCTACAGTCTGTTCTTTGAAAAGTGGGTTGTTTGTGTGTGTGTGTGTGTGTGTTGCTCAGCCATGTCTGACTCTTTGTGATCCTACGGACTGTAGCTTGATGGGCTGCTCTATCCATGAAATTCTCCAGGCAAGAACACTGGAGTGGGTTGCCTTTCCCTTCTCCAGGGCATCTTCCCAACACAGAGATTGAACCTGGGTCTTCTGCATTGCAGACAGATTCTTTACCATCAGAGCCACTAGGTTACAATATTGGACATGTTTGGAAAAGACTGCCGTCCTCACGCCCCTTTTGATCATGCATAATACAGGCTCTGAGAAGGCCTGCACTAAAAAACCATATGGGCTAGATCTCCCAAAGTTGTTAGTACCTGAGACTCCAGACACTGTTTTAAATATGTTTAAATACATTTTTAATGCCCAGGGGACAGACTTGGGCAAATGCTGCCCTAGCGTACACAAACCACAAAGACCTTAAAGGTCATATTTTTAAGTTCAAAAAAAATGAAGACTTGAAAACCATGGGTAATGGACTGCAGGGCTGGTCCTGAACCTCTAAAGATGATCTTACTTTTTTCTATTCCGTGGAAGGGAGCTGGCACACCACTGATTGACACTGGTTTTCCTTTACCCATCCCAGCACACCCACCAGGGGCTAAAGGGAAGAAGTGTTTGAAAGGTTGGAGCTGGAGGGGAAGCAGAGGGCCCTAGCTTACAGCTTTGGAAGCAAGCGGTGCCCTCAATTCCTTAACCCCCTCCCTGTTCTGTACATCACTTCCCTAACTAACATGATGGTTAGAATTGGAGGGAAACGTCCCTATGTTCAGGTCTAGAGAACCTGAGGACTTGGGCAATGTCCTAGGGGTGTAAGATGGGATCTCTGGGACAATGGAAGGAAGGAAGGGGGTGTTGAGTGGGCTGGGGGCCCCATAACCTCCTACAGAACAACTTCTGACCTTGCTCGTTTGGGTGTTTTAGAGGTCTACACATACTCCATTTGTAAAGGGAGTGTCTAATGTTAAAGTGTTAGTCGCTCATTCATGTTCAACTCTTTTTGATACCATAGTCTGTAGCCCACAAGCCTCCTCTGCTGATGGGATTCTCCAGGCAAGAATACTGGAGTGGGGTGCCTTGGCCTCCTCCAGGGGATCTTCCTGATCAAGAGATTAAATGTGGGTCTCCTGCATTGCAGGCAGATTCTTTATCATCTGGGCCACCAGGGAAGCTCCTTCTAATGTTAAAAAAAAAGATGGAAAACAATGATGAAGTCTAAACGATGAAGTCTTGGCTCTCAATGGTGAATGATGTTGGGTGACTGTTATGAGTTTACTAGCTGTCCATATACCTTCTTCGGGGAAGTGACTGTTTAAGTCTTTTGTACATATTTATGTTCAGTTGTTTGTTTTCTTACTATTGAGTTTTGAAAGTTCTTTGTTTTTTAAAACTTCACCTTTTATTGTATGCAATTCAGAAGTTTTCAGTATATTCAGAATTCTGCATCCATTACCACTAACTGTATAACATTTTCATCATTTCCAAAGAAATCACACATGCAGTAACTGATGGGTTTCCCTGATGGCTCAGCTGGTAAAGAATCTACCTGCAAGGCAGGAGACTCTGGTTTGATTCCTGGGTTGAGAAGATCCCCTGGAGAAGGAATAGGCTAGCCACTCCAGTATTCTTGCCTGGAGAATCCCCATGGACAGAGCCTGGTGGACTACAGTCCATGGGGTCGCAAAGAGTCAGACGTGGCTTAGCGACTCAACACAGCATAGCGCATGTAGTAACCGACACTCTCTATGGAGTTGTTTTTTTTTTTTTTTTAATTTGTTTCTTTTTGGCTGTGCTGGGTCTTCCTTGCTGCATGGGCTTTTCTCTAATTGCAGAGAGTAGGGGCTACTCTTCTAGTTGTGGTGCACGGGTTTCTCACTGTGGTAGCTTTTCTTATTGCAGAGCATGGACTCTAGGCACTCAGGCTTCAGTAGTTGCAGTGAGTGGGATCAGTAGTTGGGGCTCCCAGGCTCCAAAGTGTGGGCTCAGGAATTGTGGTGCACTGGCTTATTTGCTCTGCAGTGTGTAGAATCTTCCCAAACTAGGGATAGAACCTGTGTCCCCTGCATTAGCAGGTGGATTCTTTACCACTGAGCCACCAGGGAAGCCCTCTTTTGAGTTTTGAAAGTTCTTCACATATACTGGATACAAGTTCTTCCTCATCCCCCGACTTAGAATGAAGTGATTCTTCCTCATCCGCTCATCACATTCTGTTAAACTTCATTCACATCCAGATTCAACTCTTGAAATGAACAGTTACTGATGAGTTGGTCTCTCTTCTGCCACTGGGGCTCCTGAAGGAGAAAGATAATGACTTTTATCTTCTTCTGTGCCCTCCTCAAAGGATGAGCAATGTGTGAAGACAACGCTCCAGAGTTAATACTTTTGAAATGAATGTCTGCTCTTGCAAATGGTCCTCAGGAGGCGATTCTCTACAATGACCCTCTAGGAGCAAAACTCAGGACATATATAAGTCTCAATTGTAAAAGAATATTTGAGTGTGAAGTTGATTTCAACACCCCTAAAAATAGTTTCGAGGTAGGTAGACAGCGTCTCTGACAACGTTGTGCGTACCTCTAAAGAATGGCTTTCTTGAGAGGAGGGCAAATTCTTCTGAAGACAATGCTGACATAAGTGTTGGGGACTCTCATATAACCCTCCATCCTGTTGCCCACTGTTCAGATGAGGATACTGGAGGAGCCAACTTCCAAAGACAGCATCTTGCAGAATCAGAATGACCGGACTCTCAGTGACCCCCCCTTTCTGTCACCTCCGTGACATGGAATTTCTATCCTTAAGATGCAAGGTGAACATCTGTTTGTAGACTTCAGAAACTGGTTAGGTTTAGATGTTCCAGCATTCATTGGAGATGTTGAGGGATGCAAGGCAAACACCTGTTTGTAGACTTCAGAATCTGGTTAGGTTTATTTATTAATTTTTTCACTTTATTTATTTTTTTGGAGGCTAATTACTATAAATATTGTATTGGTTTTGTCATACATTGACATGAATCCGCCACAGGTGTACATGTGCTCCCCATCCTGAACTCCTCTCTCACCTCCCTCCCCATCCTATCCCTCTGGGTCATCCCAGTGCACCAGCCCCGAGCACCCTGTATCATGCATCAAACCTGGACTGGTGATCCGTTTCACATATGACAATATACATGTTTCAATGTCATTCTCCCAAATCATCCTGCCCTCGCCCTCTCCCACAGAATCCAAAAGACTGTTCTATACATCTGTGTCTCTTTTGCTGTCTCGCATACAGGGTTATCATTACCATCTTTCTAAATTCCATATATATGCATTAGTATACTGTATTGGTGTTTTTCTTTCTGGCTTACTTCACTCTGTATAATCGGCTCCAGTTTCATCCACCTCATTAGAATTGATTCAAATGTATTCTTTTTAAAGGCTGAGTAATACTCCATTGTGTATATGTACCACAGCTTTCTTATCCATTCATCTGCTGATGGACACCTAGGTTGCTTCCATGTCCTGGCTATTATAAACAGTGCTGTGATGAATGGAGAAGGCAATGCGACCCACTCCAGTATTCTTGCTTGGAAAATCCCATGGGTGGAGGAGCCTGGTAGGCTGCAGTCCATGGGGTCACTAAGAGTCAGACACGACTGAGCAACTTCACTTTCACTCTTCACTTTCATGCATTGGAGAAGGATATGGCAACTCACTCCAGTGTTCTTGCCTAGAGAATCCCAGGGATGGGGGAGCCTGGTGGGCTGCCGTCTATGGGGTCGCACAGAGTCGGACACGACTGAAGCGACTTAGCAGCAGCAGCAGCAGCAGCAGCTGCGATGAACACTGGGGTACACGTGTCTCTTTCAATTCTGGTTTCCTCGGTGTGTATGCCTAGCAATGGGATTGCTGGGTCATATGGCAGTTCTATTTCCAGTTTTTTAAGGAATCTCCACACTGTTCTCCATAGTGGCTGCACTAGTTTGCATTCCCACCAATAGTGTAAGAGGGTTCCCTTTTCTCCAAACCCTCTCCAGCATTTATTGCTTGTAAACCTTTGGATAGCAGCCATTCTGACTGGTGTAAAATGGTATCTCATTGTGGTTTTGATTTGCACTTCTCTAATATGAGTGATGTTGAGCATCTTTTCATGTGTTTGTTAGCCATCTGTATGTCTTCTTTGGAGAAATGTATGTTTAGGTCTTTGGCCCATTTTTTGATTGGGTCGTTTATTTTTCTGGAATTGAGCTGCATGAGTTGCTTGTATATTTTTGAGATTAATTCTTTGTCAGTTGCTTCGTTTGCTATTATTTTCTCCCATTCTGAACATTGTCTTTTCAACTTCCTTATAGTTTCTTTTGTTGTGCAAAAGCTTTTAATTTTAATTAGGTCCCATTTGTTTATTTTTGCTTTTATTTCCAATATGCTGGGAGGTGGGTCATAGAGAATGAGGAGGTTCTGCTGTGGTTTATGTCGGAGACTGTTTTGCCTATGTTTTCCTCTAGGAGTTTTATAGTTTCTGGCCTTATGTTTAGATTTTTAATCCATTTTAGTTTATTTTTGTGTATGGTGTTAGAAAGTGTTCTAGTTTCATTTTTTTACAAAAGTGGTTGACCAATTTTCCCTTCCCCACTTGGTAAAAAGATTGTCTTTTCTCCATTGTATATTCTTGCCTCCTTTGTCAAAGATAAGGTGCGCATAGGTGCGTGGATTTATCTCTGGGCTTTCTATTTTGTTCCATTGATCTATATTTCTGTCTTTGTGCCAGTACCATACTGTATTGATGACTGTGACTTTGTAGTAGAGCCTGAAGTCAGGCAGGTTGATTCCTCCAGTTTCATTCTTCTTTCTCAAGATTGCTTTGGCTATTCGAGGTTTTTCATATTTCCATACAAATTGTGAAATTATTTGTTCTAGTTCTGTGAAAAATACCATTGGTAGCTCGTAGATATTGCATTGAATCTATAGATTGCTTTGGGTAGTATATTCATTTTCACTATATTTGTTCTTCCAATCCATGAACATGGTATATTTCTCCATCTATTTGTGTCCTCTTTGATTTCTTCACCAGTGTTTTATAGTTTTCTATATATAGGCCTTTTGTTTCTTTAGGTAGATATATTCCTAAGTACTTTATTCTTTTCATTGCAATGGTGAATATAATTGTTTCCTTAATTTCTCTTTCTGTTTTCTCATTGTTAGTGTATAGGAATGCAAGAGATTTCTGTGTGTTGATTTTATATCCTGAAACTTTACTATATACATTAATTAGCTCTAGTAATTTTCTGGTGGAGTCTTTAGGGTTTTCTATGTAGAGGATCATGTCATCTGCAAACAGTGAGAGTTTTATTTCTTCTTTTCCAATCTGGATTCCTTTTATTTCTTTTTCTGCTCTGATTGTTGTGGCCAAAACTTCCAAAACTATGTTGAATAGTAGTGGTGAGAGTGGGCACCCGTGTCTTGTTCCTGACTTTAGAGGAAATGCTTTCAATTTTTCACCATTGAGGATAATGTTTGCTGTGGGTTTGTCATATATAGCTTTTATTATGTTGAGATATGTTCCTTCTATTCCTGCTTTCTGGAGGGTTTTATCATAAATGGATGTTGAATTTTGTTAAAGGCTTTCACTGCATCTATTGAGATAATCATATGGCTTTTATTTTTCAATTTGTTAATGTGGTGTATCACACTGATTGATCTATGGATATTGAAGAATCCTTGCATCCCTGGGATAAAGCCCATTTGGTCGTGATGTATGATCTTTTTAATATGTTGTTGGATTCTGTTTGCTAGAATTTTGTTAAGGATTTTTGCATCTATGTTTATCAGTGATATTGGCCTGTAGTTTTCTTTTTTGGTGGCATCTTTATCATGTTTTGGTATTAGGGTGATGGTGGCCTCATAGAATGAGTTTGGATGTTTACCTTCCTCTGCAATTTTCTGGAAGAGTTTGAGTAGGATAGGTGTTAGCTCTTCTCTAAATTTTTGGTAGAAGTCATCTGTGAAGCCATCTGGTCCTGGGCTTTTGTTTGCTGGAAGATTTCTGATTACAGTTTCAATTTCCATGCTTGTGATGGGTGTGTTAAGATTTTCCATTTCTTCCTGGTTAAGTTTTGGAAAGTTGTATTTTTCTAAGAATTTGTCCATTTCTTCCAAGTTGTCCATTTTATTGGCAGATAGTTGCTGATAGTAGTCTCTTATGATCCTTTGTATTTCTGTGTTGTATGTTGTGATTTCTCCATTTTCATTTCTAATTTTGTTGATTTGGTTTTTCTCCCTTTGTTTCTTGATGAGTCTGGCTAATGGTTTGTCAATTTTACTTATCTTCTCAAAGAACCAGCTTTTGGCTTTGTTGATTTTTGCTATGGTCTCTTTTGTTTCTTTTGCATTTATTTCTGCCTTAATTTTTAAGATTTCTTTCCTTCTACTGACACTGGGGTTCTTCATTTCTTCCTTTTCTAGTTGTTTTAGGTGTAGAGTTAGCTTATTTATTTGATTTTTTTCTCGTTTCTTGAGGTAAGCCTGTATTGCTATGAACCTTCCCCTTAGCATTGCTTTTACAGTGTCCCATAGGTTTTGGGTTGTTGTGTTCTCATTTTCATTCATTTCTATGCATATTTTGATTTCTTTTTGATTTCTTCTGTGATTTGTTATTCAGCAGCGTGTTGTTCAGCCTCCATATGCTGGAATTTTTAATAGTCTTTCTCCTTAATTGAGACCTAATCTTACTGCACTGTGGTCAGAAGAGATGCTTGGAATGATTTCAATTTTTTAAAATTTACTAAGGCTAGATTTATGGCCCAGGATATGATCTATCCTGGAGAAGGTTCTGTGTACACTTGAGAAAAAGGTGAAATTCACTGTTTTTGGAAAATGTCCTATAGATATCAATTAGGTCTAACTGGTCTGTTGTATCATTTAAAGTTTGTGTTTCCTTGTTAATTTTCTGTTTAGTTGATCTATCCATAGGTGTGAGTGGGGTATGAAAGTCTCCCACTATTATTGTGTTATTATTATTTTCCCCTTTCATACTTGTTAGCATTTGTCTTACATATTGTGGTGCTCCTATGTTGGATGCATATATATTTATAATTGTTATATCTTCTTCTTGGATTGATCCTTTGATCATTATGTAGTGTCCTTCTTTGTCTCTTTTCACAGCCTTTGTTTTAAAGTCTATTTTATCTGATATGAGTATTGCTACTCCTGCTTTCTTTTGGTTTCTGTTTGCATGGAATATCTTTTTCCAGCCCTTCACTTTCAATCTGTATGTGTCCCTTGTTTCGAGGTGGGTCTCTTGTAGACAACATATATAGGGGTCTTGTTTTTGTATCCATTCAGCCAGTCTTTGTCTTTTGGTTGAGGCATTCAACCCATTTACATTTAAGGTAATTATTGATAAGTATGATCCCATTGCCATTTACTTCATTGTTTTGGGTTCAAGTTTATACACCTTTTCTGTGTTTCCTGTCTAGAGAAGATCCTTTAGCATTTGTTGGAGAGCTGGTTTGGTGGTGATGAATTCTCTCAGCTCTTGTCTGTAAAGCTTCTGATTTCTCCTTCATATCTGAATGAGATCCTTGCTGGGTACAGTAATCTGGGCTTAGGTTATTTTCTTTCATCACTTTAAGTATGTCCTGCCATTCCCTCCTGGCCAGAAGAGTTTCTATTGAAAGATCAGCTGTTATCCTTATGGGAATCCCCTTGTGTGTTATTTGTTGGTTTTCCCTTGCTACTTTTAATATTTGTTCTTTGTGTTTGATCTTTGTTAATTTGATTAATATGTGTCTTGGGGTGTTTCACCTTGGGTTTATCCTGTTTGGGACTCTCTGGGTTTCTTGGACTTGGGTGATTATTTCCTTCCCTATTTTAGGGACGTTTTCAACTATTATCTCCTCAAGTATTTTCTCATGGTCTTTCTTTTTGTCTTCTTCCTCTGAGACTCCTATGATTCGAATGTTGGGGCATTTAACATTGTCCCAGAGGTCTCTGAGGTTGTCCTCATTTCTTTTAATTCTTTTTTCTTTTTTCCTCTCTGTTTCATTTATTTCTACCAGTCTGTCTTCTACCTCACTAATCCTATCTTCTGCCTCCGTTATTCTACTGTTGGTTCCCTCCAGAGTGTTTTTGATCTCATTTATTGCATTATTCATTATATACTGACTCTTTTTTATTTCTTCTAGGTCCTAGTTAAACCTTTCTTGCATCTTCTCGATCCTTGTCTCCAGGCTATTTATCTGTAACTCCATTTTGTTTTCAAGATTTTGGATCATTTTCACTATCATTATTTGGAATTCTTTATCAGGTATATTCCCTATCTCTTCCTCTTCTGTTTGGTTTGGTGGGCATTTATTCTGTTCCTTTACCTACTGGGTGTTTCTCTGCCTTTTCATCTTGTTTATATTGCTGTGTTTGGGGTGGCCTTTCTGTATTCTGGCAGTTTGTGGTTCCTCTTTATTGTGGAGGTTCCTTGCTGTGGGTGGGGTTGGACATGTGGCTTGTCGAGTTTTCTTGGTTAGGGAAGCTTGTGTTAGTGTTCTGGTGGGGGAGCTGGATTTCTCTCTGGAGTGCACTGAAGTTTGCAGTAATGAATTTTGAGATGTCCGTGGGTTTGGTGTGACTTTGGGCAGCCTGTATATTGAAGCTCAGGGCTATCTTCCTGTGTTGCTAGAGAATTTGCATGGTATGTCTTGCTCTGGAACTTGTTGGCCCTTGGGTGGTGCTTGGCTTCAGCGCAGGTATGGAGGCGTTTGATGAGCTCCTATTGATTAATGTTCCCTGGAGTCAGGAGTTCTCTGGTGTTCTCAGGATTTGGACTTAAGCCCCCTGCCTCTGGTTTTCAGTCTTATTCTTACAGTAGCCTCAAGACTTCTCCATCTATACAGCACCAATGATAAAACATCTAGGTTAATGATGAAAAGTTTCTCCACAGTGAGAGACACCCAGAGAGGTACACAGAGTTACATGGAGAAGAGAAGAGGGTGGAGGAGGATAGAGGTGACCAGGAGGGGAAGAGGAGTAATCAAAAGGGGAGAGTGCAAGCTAGCCAGTAATCACTTCCCTATGTGCTCTCCACAGTCTGGATCCCTCAGAGATGTTCACGGAGTTACACAGAGAAGAGAAGAGGGAGGAAGGAGACAGAGGTGGCCAGGAGGATAAAAGCGGGAATCAAAAGGAAAGAGACAGATCCAGCCAGTAATCAGTTCCCTAGGTGTTCTCCACAACCCGGAACACACAAAGAAATTCACAGAGTTGGGTAGAGAAGAGAAGGGGGAGGGAGGAGATAGAGGTGACCTGGTGGAGAAAAAGGAGACTCCAAAGGGGGAGAGAGCAATCCAGCCAGTAATCTCGCTCCCAAGTAAACATGGGTACTGAAGACTGGGTTCTTAAAGGTACAAAATTGATAACAAATACCAAAAAGCAAGGATTACAAATCTAGAGTAGAGGTTATATTCTCAAAAATACAATATTAAAGGAAAAAACAAAGTCACAAAAATTATAAAATATATATATAAGTTTGCTTTAAAATTGAGTCTTTTTTTTGCAAAGTAATAGTAGGTTATAAGAATGAAAATTAAAGCAGTAATAGAGGACTTAAAATTTTTTTTTAATTTTTTAAATTAAAAAAATGATAATAGAAAAAATATATCTAGGACTTTCTCTGGAGTTGTTGTGGACAGTGTGGGGTCAATTCATTTTCAGATAGTTCCTTGATATGGCTTACACTTCTCAAGATCTATAGGCCCCTTCCTATGTAGTCGGTCCTAACTGCAGGATTTTAATCTATTGCACCTATCACTTCCAAAACGGTTCCCTCTGTTTACTTTAGCTTCTTCTGTTTGCTGGCCTCTTCAGTGTCTAATTTCCGCCCTGACACAAGGGGGTGGTGGTGGTCACTTTTTTAGGCTCACTTGTTCAGTCCTGCTGTGGGGAGGGAGGAACACTGCAAACAAATATCACTGGTGTCTGTGGGGAGTGCTTCCAGTGTCTCGGCCACACTGGGTTTGCCCCCGCTCATGGTGTGTGTGCTTTCCCAGTCTACACTGCTCAGGCTCTAGGTTGTTCTGCCGGAACCTGTCTGAGGCCAGCCCTGGGTTGTATGCACTTCCCAGGTCCAAGCCGCTCAAGTTCAGGTACTCGCAAACTCCACAAAGGCAGACTCAGTTGGGCCTGCGTTTTGTGCCCTTCCCAGGTCTGAGCAGCTCAGGTGACCAGGTGCTTGGTGAGCGTGGCTGCTGTGCCTTATCGCCTCCTCCGTCCTTGCTGCTCAGTTTTCTGGGTGTACAACTGGCGCGCCTTCTCAGGTGTGCTGTTTGTCTCTCCTGGGGAGCTGATCTCTGGTTGCGACCCTCCCGGCGGATGTCAGCCGTCCAGAATCCCAAGGAGTCTTGGTTAGCAACAAAGTCTGCTTGCAGTTTGGTAGATGATGCCTCTCTGGGGCTGCAATTGCCCCCTTCCAGCTCTGGCTGCCCTCGCCTGCTTGTCACTGGTGGGGGATGAGCTGGTCCGCAGCTGGCTAGCTCTGCTCAGTCCTTTGTTCTGTGAGCGGGCCTGGCGGTGTCTTAGGTTAAATGGGCTTTTCACTGGATAGCTATCCCACAGTCTGGGTTGCTATCTCAAGCTAGTTCCTTCAGATTGCCTGCAGGGCATTCAGGCCAGGTCCTTACCCTAAGCAATGCAGCCCACGCCTCCCTGTCCAGCCCCTGCTTGCTAGTGGTGGATGCAAGCGTCTCTGCTGCTTCTCTGCTGGGAGTTGCTGTTAGGCACGTAATCTGTGGGTTTTAATTACTTATTTATTTTTCCTCCCGGTTATGTTGCCCTCTGATGTTCCAAGGCTCGCCATAGACTTGCAGGTGACAGTGTTTCCTGGTGTTTGGAAACTTCTCTCTTTTCTAAGACTCCCTTCCTGGGATGGATCTCTGTCCCTACCTCTTTTGCCTCTCTTTTTATCTTTTATATTTTGTCCTACCTCCTTTCGATGACAATAGGCTGCCTTTCTGGGAGCCTGATGTCCTCTGCCAGCATCCAGAAGTTGTTTTGTGGAATTTGCTCAGTGTTCAAATGTTCTTTCGATGAATTTGTTGGGGAGAAGGTGGCCTCCCAGTCCTATTCCTCTGCCATCTTAGGACTGCTCCCCTCCTGGTTAGGTTTAGATGTTCCAGCATTCACTGGAGATGTCCAGGGGAGCATGTCCCTCTGTGAATGATGTGCACTATGTCGAGAAGTTAAAAGTCAGCATGGTCAGAGGTTAGCATACAGCATGAAAGTAAAGTGTTAATTGCTCTGTCCTGTCTGACTCTTTGCAACCCCTATGGACTATTACCCATCAGGCTCCTCTGTCCATGGGGATTCTCCAGGCAAGAATACTGGGGTGGGTAGCCATTCCCTTCTCCAGGGGATCTTTCGGACCCAGGGATTGAACCCCAGTCTCTTGCATTGCAGGCAGATTCTTCACTGTCTAAGCCACCATGGTAGCCCAGTATACAGCATTATAATGTGTACTATGCAGAGAAGTTAGAGCTGATTCTCAACAGCTGAAAGTTAGAGAGGTCATTTTATAAGAGTCCTTGGGTTTCTTATGTGTCATAAAACTGCATTATTCTGGAATAATCTCCTCAATAAAATACTTACATGAAAGTACAAAATACAGAATATACTGATGCAGGTTTATATACACTCTGGCCATGCCCTGAGGGTTGAAGCACTCTATTTTTTTCTGAGGTGGCTGGGGTCATCCAAACTCAGCCCTCCTCCCTAACCTGACCTAGCTAACTCTAACCCTCTCTAGCTGAAGATTGTCTCTGTGGTGCCCCTTAGAGTGTGAGGCTCTTTATTATTTGGGAAGGTGTAGTCCTATCTACTTATAGGAACGAGCAGCTACCCTTATTCCAATCTGTAGGGCATGACTGGCCATAGCTTTGTCTTGTTAGGACCACATGGGCCAACCTGGCTCTAGCCAGAATCTCCTCACTGTCTCCTGCATTGGCAGGTGGGTTCTTTACCACTAGTTCCACCTGGGGAGCCCACCTACACCAAACCCTGAGCTAATTTCAGCCACTTCCTCTTAGTTCAGAATATCAGTTCCCAAAGCCTTCACCTTGGTCCATGAGAACCTTATTTAAGGCTTCAGGAAACTGCTGATGGCCTGAAAAACCTCACTGGCTCAGTCATTCTACTTGGTAGTGAATTCCCCGGGAGCACCATTTTTCAAGCTTCAAAGAACCTCTGATCAGCTCTCTAATTTGCATGAGGGCCCGGGGACCATCCCACGGATGCTGGTTCCATCAGCTTCTTGAATTAGACATGCAGGACTCCTCGCTGGCAGCTGTTCTCTCCTCTGTAACACAAATGAGAAGTAGGCAACACGCCCACATCCTGTGATCACCAATGAAGGGAAGGATCTTTCCCTGCCTCCCACAACACCTGAGACCCAACCCAACGGCATAAAGGGAGTTTTCTCCATCACTCCAGCCCCTCTGCACTCTCTGCCCTTGGTCCCTCCTCCTGCCTGTCTATCCAGAAAGTATGGTTCAAGCATCCACTCTGTGCCAGGGCGAACTTATGCTGGGGATGTGCTGGCCTGCCCCGAAATCCCTGAGGTTCTGGAAGGGGAGACAAGCACACGCAAGGGAGCAGATGGTCTTGGCAGTGCCAAGGGGCAGAAGGGTAGAGTCATGTGATAAAGAGTGATGAGGGTGGAGCATGTGGGCACTAGTGGTGTTCAGGGGAGGCCTGGTAGGTGGTACCCAAGTAGGATCTGAGAAAAGCCAGGGAGACTCTCAGGGATATCTGGAGGAGGAACATTCCAGACAGAGGGAAGAGGAGGGGCCCAGACCCTGCCTTGGGAGTGAGCTTGACCTGATCAAGAGACACAGGAAGTCGGCTGTGACCGCAGGAAGTGGACTTTGGCCAGAGTCCCCACTCTACATGTAGTGAAGCCTTCCAGTCTGAGAAACGGCTCTTTTCCATGGGGCCATCACTGATAGACGTGTTCCGTAGGATCTGTGGGGTGCTGGGTCCCCTACCTTCCTATTAGAGCAGTGCTTTTCAATTAGGGGCAACTTTGCTTCCTTTGGGACACGAAGCAATGTCTGGAGACGTGTGTGTGTGTGTGTGTGTGTGTGTGTCTGTCTGTCTGTCTGTGTCACACACCAGCATGCCTGGCATCTAGTGGGGAGAGGCCAGGTTTCCTGCTAAATACCCCACAACACACAGGATGGTCCCCACAGCAGAGTTCTCTGAGCCAAAGTGTCCACTGTGCCGAGGCTGGGCACTCTGGTTTGGGTCCGGATGGCGTGGGACTGGCAGTCACGTCCCTGGTGCAGAGAGGAGTGGAGGCGGGGGTGGGGGCAGGTGGACACAAAGCCGGAGATGCCTCTGCTTCAGCAAAACCCTTTCTTCAAGGGAAGCGTAGTGCACAGCACTTATGGTGGGGTGGGGAAGGGGGCGGAGCGGGAATCCATCCCACGGTAACAAGCACAGCAGCCAGAATTCCCCTCTTTCCCCTCACGACCCCCTCACCCCTCCTGGAGCTCAGTGAACACCAGCCAGCGTCAGAGCCTCAGCCAGGGGGAACTGGGATCCATCCAGAAGGTGGTGCTTCCCCTTTCCGGACAGGTGTGTCCAATGCTACGCGATTTGTGTACACCGACCACAGTCACCACGTGGTAGTGCTGAGCCACCGAGAGGCAAATTCCAGTCTCAGCTTTCCCTCTGCCTTTTCAGCATTCTCATCTCAGGGGTACACTGGCCTCCACCCTGGGTCCCATGTCCCCAGCCCCTTGTCTCTAGGTCCTGGACTTTACTTGCTCCGCCGCACACCCCCTCCCCACGCCCTCAAGATTAAAATACATCTGCTCCATGTCACAGTCCCTTCGGATACCAGAAGCGAAGCCCTGGGCCCACGGAGCTGAGGTGTCTGTGACTTGGTACCCACGTTCAGAAAAATGAGCGCGAGATTGGGATGGACTTGGCTGAGGGAGCGAGAAAGAGAGAGGGAGGAGAGGGGTCCCTGGGGAGACCAGGCTTCACCTCGCTCACCCGTTGCGCTCTGCCCGCCCCACCTAACCGCTGTGGAGCCTGCGTCCGCCTGGTCTTGCAGGATGATAAGCGCTCAGCTGTGAGGCCGTTTGGTTACCCCAGGGAACATGCGGTATCCACCGAGAGCTGCGCAGCAGCGCGGGGGAGGCGGGTGATCGCATCGCCCTGACACTAGAGCTGACTCCTATCAGATCAGCCTCTTCCCCGGGGGTCCGCCCGCCACCCACAGCTCCGCCCACTGGCTCCCGGGAGCCACTTCCTTTCTCTGCAAGCCCGCAACAGCGGTTCTGCGCATCTTAGGCTTTGGCACTGCAGCTCACTAAGTATTCGGGGGTCTTCTTCCTCCCTTCCCCCGACAAGAGCGCACTTCATCTTTGCGCCAGAACGATCACGTGCTCACCGTGGCGAAATAAAGCCTGCCAGTCTTCCGAGGTTACGGCAGATACGAGCTTAAGGAAAAGCAGTCAGTTCATTTTGTCTGCGGTAGAGCCTGGGCATTGGGAATTATAAAACTTTCCTAGGCAATTTTACTGTGTGGCCAGGGTTGACAACCCTGAATTAGATGATCATGGACAAGTCCGCCGCTCTTAAAAAAAAAAAAAAAAAAAAAAAAAGCGAAAGCATCTCAGTCGTGTCCGACTCTTTGCGACTCCATGGACTATACAGTCCATGGAATTCTCCAGGCCAGAATACTGGAGTGGGTAGCCTTTCCCTTCTCCAGGGAATCTTCCCAACCCAGGGATCGAACCCAGGTCTCCTGCATTGTAGGCGGATTCTTTACCAGCTGAGCCACAAAGGAACATGCATGTACATCTTTGTACATGAATATCTGTCTGTTTATATTTTCTCTGCCAGAGACAGCTGGGGTCCCTTAGGCACCTTCTCATTCATCTGATCCCCTTCGCGCTCCCCATAGACTGTGGCCTGCCGGACTCCTCTCTCCATGGGATTCTCCAGGCAATGATGCTGGAGTGGGTTGCCATGCCCTCCTCCAGCGGATTTTCCTGACCCAGGGATTGAACCTGCAGCTGCTGCATTGGAGGTGGACTCTTTACCACTGAGCCACCTGGGAAGTCCACACGAGTATCTGTCTATATTTTCCCTGCCAGTGAGAGCTGGGGTCTCCCAGGCACCTTCTCATCCATCTGACCCCCTTCACGCTCCCTAACTTCCCCACGCCTCAGTTTCCTCATCTGTTAAGTGGGAACAGTGCCTCCTTCACTTGGCGGTCCTAAGGATTAAACAGCCCCCGTAATTTGCCCTTCTGTTATCTGACCTCGAATCTGCCCATCACCAAACGGCTCTGAAAATGGCATCTCTTTTCTGAAGGAGCGGAGGCGCTCCTTCTTGAGGCATCTGGGGTTTGGGGAAGTGTGGGACCGCGGGGCCTTCACGCACAGAGGGCGTTTTGGTTTTTTCGAAGTTAACTACGGGACAGTTTCCATGGTGGACAGGGAGAGAAACTCAAAGCTCCCCCCTCCCCCCAAGGGGTGTGTGTGTGTGTGTGTGTGTGTGTGTGTGTGTGTGTGTGTGTGTG